>NC_054829.1:33006797-33309827 GCF_018345385.1 Vulpes lagopus
AAGTAAATGGTTTAACTTTTTTCTTTTTTTAAGTAGATGCCATGCCCCATTTGGAGCCCAATGTGAGGCTCAAACTCATGTCCCTGAGATGGAGATCTTAGCTGAGATCAAGAGTTGGACACTTAACTGACTGAGCCACCCAGGCACCTTGAAAGTGGTTTAATATTCTGGTTCATCTCCTTTTATGTATCTTTGATTGTGAGTTACGTAACATTTCCTTAAAGTTCTTGGGACCAATAAATTTGGTAATTTGTTTACTTAAAATACAGTGATAGACTATATATTTAAAAGGAATTTACACAATAGCAATACCATCTAGGAATAATACTAGTTATTATAATAATACAATGATATGACTCTGACCTCTTTCTAACATCTCCACTCTTAATCTTATGGTAAACAAATTTGGCAATTGATCTTGACAGTTGGTCTCGGCAAAGAAAGTCTGCTGAGAATTTTTCACCATGATTTTAGTTGCCACAACAAAGTGAAAGAATGAATCTCTTAACTCTAGTAGGTATGTGATATTAAGACCACTACCTCATGACTTTCAGTGCTTTTAAGCTTCCAGCATTCTTGGCCGAATATATCAAGCATATATAACCTTACAGATTAAATGGACGTGATTTCTCCCTGCCAATTTAAACTTCACTGAATGATTCATCAGCCTGTGCCTTCAATGGGTTTATAGTCTAATAGGAAAGTGAACAAATAAACAAATACATTACAATGACAAATAGTCTTTATTTCTGCAGACTAGTAAGATAGTGCTAGGAACCTGAAACAACAGAGCCAACTGTACCCTAATTTTAGGATCTTAACAGTTGAGTTTCTTTCTGTTTCCTCCTAAAACACTGTGTTGACTCCTGACAAGTGGAGTGCCCTGGTCACCCAGCAGACAATGTTCTCACAAGGGCTGGGTGGGACTTGAAATAAGAAGTATGATTTTTCTTGCTGCCTCCAAAAGTAACCCTGGATTTTCCTGCCTAGAGTTTCACTGCCTGACCAGCTTGTTATTTTCTTGTCTTTTTCTGTCCTGGCCCCTTTTGGCTGCTGGTCTCATGGAAGCTGATTGATGTAAATAACCTTTGTCTTCTGTAGATTCTCACCCAGAAGTCAAGCACCAAGCTAGAGGCTGAAAGCCTGGGCTCTGCCATTAGTCATATAGGAAAATTAAGGCAAGTCATTTATTCTTTTGGGTGTAAGTGCTCACCAATTAAAAAGGGACTATCTGCCCTTTTTCCTCAAAAGGCTAACATGAAGACAAATACTACTTGGGAAGACATTTTTGCAAAGTAGAGAGTCACTAAATACAGTACACTATTTAATTATCAATCTTTCTATAGCTTTTCCTATCCTCCAGTGTCTACTAGCCATTTTTAGTTTCATCATCTGCCTTAAAGCATTTCCCTTAAATTCTTTCAATTTTAGCTACGCTACTGGTAGGCGACTGTAATTCATGTTCTTGCTGAGGGACACCTGAAGTTAGCTTTCACTCCTAACCAGGTATCCAAAGCTAGATTTATATTTCTTTTTAAAGAAAAAAGAGAAATGAAAGCCTCAAAGAAAGGTTGTCTGGCAACCAGATAAAGGAAGGAATTTCTTTCAGGCTTTCCAAGAAGACAGAATGGGAGTCTTGAAATATAAATTACTTTTTAATGGTGTCTTGAAAAGGTGTTATTCTCAACCATCTGCCTCTTTTACCCCCTTCCTGAATATGGCCTATACACGCAATGAAACCATTGTGCATCTTTAAATTGAATAAAAGTAAAGATATTTTAGGAGATGGAAGGACTTTAGAGATTTTTTGGTTTATCCATCTATTTTCTGAAGTGGGGAAGTGGGATTTAGAATAGGTAAAAGATTTCCCCTTGATCTGTAGCCTTTCAGTGCTAAGACCAAACCCAGTTCCTCACTCTTAGCCCAGAGTTCTCAACCCTAGCCAGAGGTGAGATATGAGCCCAAATAACTACACTTGAGGCAGAAAATGGCATTGTAAGTATAGTACTGAGTTTCAGTTCCCTCCTCCCTGCTGGTGGAAAGGGTAGCAGAAGAGTCAAAGATCCCAGGCCAGGTGGACATCACTGTCAAACATCTCAAGATGATACTTGAGATGTTTACTTTGGAGGCAAACCATCTGCTGTGTTGAATTTGAACTGTGCCTATTTCACAGAGGTGGGGCAGTTGGTTTGTGTCCTTTCTTTGTTGCAGTGATTATGATCTTTCTGCTCTTGTTTAGGCCCTCCCTCATGGTCTGTCTCAGTGGAAAGCCTGGTAGCCTTCCTGGAGTGTCAGGTTATAGAGAATGAGAGTCCCAGGAGGAGGGATAACGTCCTTTTGTTCAAATCCTATTACAGTGAACTCCCCATGACTATATAGGTGCCTTGGTGCTAACACAAATCAGCCTCCCTGAGTTATGTAGGCCAGTGCCTGGGGCTTGGAAATAGCTGTTTCACATGATCTCACCGTGATAGAACATCCTTTCCCTGCCCTCCTATTCTTACAGAAATGAATTTCAGTAAGTCCAGAGGGAGGAGAGTCCCCTTAGGGAGCACAACCTTGCCTCTGCCTTTCTGTCCCATGCCTGGGTGATACAGTGCATAGCTCTCCATCATTTGCAGTGTAAGACACACCACATGGTACCTTACCTTGCTGCCTCCTAGGGTCTCTTCTTCAGTGGACTTGGTGGCCAGTGGGGTCTTTCATGGACTCTTGAGGGTTTCACCTCTACAGTGGATTTTAAGGGAATTATTTACAGTTAGTTACACAACTTCCAGGTAGGGTGAGGCAGTGATTCCCAGGCTGGGGGAATTGAAGTGTTAGGAAGTTCTATGTGTGGGGGATTGTGGGCACACAGAACCATGGAGTCCTAAAGCTGGAAGAGGAATTAGGATTCCGATTTGCTGAAGATGGGTTTGGGTGCGAGACACCTTGGGGCCTGACTGCAGTGCAGGACCAAGGGGGAGGCAAAGACTTGGTTGGCAGAGGAAAACATATTTGCTCAAGGAGATGGAGCAACGTGAGACTTGGGAAGACTGGAGAAAAGAGGGCAGTTCTTTGTGGCCCTGACTGGTGAAGTGACTTGGCTAAGGACATGAATGGCTCTCTTTTCTCTGCCACTAATCTGCTTTCCAGAGCAGCTGGTTTGAGGAGGTGAAGAGAACTAATATTCATTAAATGAATCAGAATGAAGCCAGATGTTTGCAGCTGGAGTAGGGCTGTGTGGCTCCTGCCACCTGCTGCTGCCAGTTTGTTTCCAGGTCGACCATCTGACCTTCTGCCCACAAAATGAAGCAGTGAAACACTCCTTCTGCCAGCAAAACAAGGGCAAGTGTTCTCCTTCCACTGTTCCTTCATGCGAGTAGCATATCTGGGGACTGTTGGTATTTTAAAGTGCCACTTATTCATGTCATCTGCCCTCTGGATCCTGAGCCAGTTGAGAACTAAGTATAGGAGTCCACAGGGCTCATTCTAGTCCTGGGAAGATGGGGCTCAGATGCCAGGGTGACATGGACTTCATAGTCTTCCTCATCTGAACTGAACATAGGACCCCATCACAGCCAGGGCAGTTGGATTCCACAGAGGAAAGGGTAAACTTTAGGGGACAGAGAAGTCTGGAGTGTGGAAACTCCTGAGGCCTGTGGACAGGCTGGATCCAGAAGAGAGCCAGCAAGAGCTAGCCATGTGCTCAGGACATTTTCCTGAATCAGTAGATGGGGGTTGAAGAAAATGGAGAAGATGGGGGAGAGGGCACATGTTCTCATTTTAAGATGTGCTGCAGACATGGCAGGAAAAGACAGCTCCTCCACACTCACCCTTTCTGTCTCAGTGACACCGACTTTTCTCCACACCTCCAACCACGGTTCTCACTTGCTGTCCTCCTAGAGTTTGTCTTCTGTTAATGCTGCATGTCCCTTCAGCCCACACAGTGTGGAATAGGGTAGATTTCTCAGCAAATCTGTGTTCAGACCTTGGCTTACATCTCAGTGAAATATGAACAATTCAATTGAGCAAGTGTTCCTAGGTGGGTCTTCTCTGAGATGAGGATTATGGAACCAGGGGTGTATTTGGGAAGTAATGCCAAGAAACACTCTTTGAGGAAGGGGAAAGAGAGGCAGCCAAGCAAAGGGGTGTTATACACATCCCCATGGGCAACTGGATTTTATGCCCCTGGGGAATTCTACAGCCAGTATGGACTCTTCCAGCTGGAGTCAGGGAGTGGGGCATTTATTTACCACATTTCATCAGTCATCATTTGAGGCTGCTTTTCTAGCACTTCCAGCCTGTGATGCACATGATATGCAACTTGTGCTTTTTGGAGTTAATCCAATCTTGTAGTTAGGTGTCAGCCACTTACCAATTCCCTGTGGTGTATCTCTGTGTTTTTTGTTGCTTTTGTCACAGTGGTTTTCCATGCTCCCTCTCAGGTATGATGTACTGCTGCAGTCTCTGATGGTCCCACCCCATGTCGTGCTGACAACCCCTGTCCCTAAGCCCCACCCCACTCCGCACCCCTGCAAAAGAGCAGTCATATACGAGAAACCAACAGCCCCCAACAAAGCTCCATAACCAACTCTATAACTGGATGTCTTAATAGAACCTGTGAAGAGAGAATGGCAGGTTCGGAAGCTCCACATAATGCTAGCTGCTGCCAAATTGCTAACCTCACTTCAGGTATTAACTAATTCAGAGTAAATTGGCTTCTGACAAGTTTCTTCCTCCCTGAGTTTGGGATAAATCCTGCCTGCTTTCTAGATGATCATTCAAAATGCTGGCACAGGCACCTGGACCACCCCTTGAGGTGCCTGCAGCCCACCTTCTGAGGCTACTCTGGTTCTTTCTGGGATGAACAGGAAAATGAATCATGAGAAGCATCCTGAGAAGGCTGCATACCAACCAGAGCCATCACCCGAGCTTCCTGATTTCTGGCCTGCTCCCTGTTCTTAGATATCTATGCTTTCCCTGGACAACAGGGGAGACCCCCTGGCCCATCGTAGGTATCTCATCTTGTGGTTCTGCAGTGCAGGGCCCACCAACTGGTAACTTAACTGCTACATCTTAGGGCTGATTCTCTGGTAGACTTTGTGGCCAGTGGGGTCCTTCCCAGAGACTTGAGGGTCTTCCTTTGCAGAGGTGAGACAACAGATTTTCTGGGGATTATTGCAAATTCTGCTGAATTTATTTACTTATTTGAGAGAGAGAGAGAGAGAGCGCATGAGCAGGAGGGGCAGAGGGAGAGGGAGAGAGAGAATCTCAAGAAGACTCTGTGCTGAGTGTGGAGCCCTATTCGAGGCTTGATCTCACAAGCCTAAGATCATGACCTGAGCTGCAATCAAGAGTTCGATGCTCAATCTGCTGCACCCCTGAGGTGCCCCAAATTCTGCTAAATTTAGAGACAAACTTGTGAGAAAACATTTCCTAAGTTATAGGCCAAGCATCTTTAAGGATAGACAAGAAATAGTTCTCCCATTTCTTGATGCAAGTGAACTAGTTTTGGGGGTTCAAATTTCAATATACATAATTCAAGTGCACAAAAGTAGAGCTTTATTTCTCTTTAACTGAACTTAACACTTGTTATGGAATGAATTTTGTCCTCTGAGAAAGATAATGTTAGAGTTCTAATTCCCAGTACCTCAGAATAAGACCTTATATGGAGATGGATCCTTTATAGAGGTAATCAAGTTTAAGTGAGTTCATTTGGAATGACCCTAATCAAATACAATGAATGTCCTTACACCAAGGGAAAATTTGGACACAGACATGGGCATAGGGAGAACACCACATAAAGAGAGAAGCAGAGGTCAGTCAGAGTAATGCTTCCATAAACCAAGGAAGGCCAAAGATTGCCAGAAAACGTCCAGAAGCTACGGGGAGGCATGGAGTGGTTTTTTTCTGGGCCCTTGGGAGAAGCAACCCTGTCAACACCTTGATCTTGGACTTTGAGCCTCAAGAATTGAAAGAATTGTCAGATAGTAAATTTCTGTTGTTTAAGCCACCCAGTTTGTGGTGTTTAGTTACAACAGCCCTAACAAACTCACACAATGCTCAAATCATTTTCAGTGATGGTGGTAGACTTGATCTTGCCAATTCAAAGCAAATTTGGGAGTCTTCAGCTGAACACAGTTTCTTTGGAATAAAGACACAAGGAATTCAGACTTGTCTCTCCCTCCTGCCCTTCTCTCTGGGCTGTGGGCCTAAGCAGAGGTGTCTACCTTCTCTGGATTCTGCTGAGACGTCTCTGTTTGCTGTATTGACTTTAAATGCTCTGTGTCTATTGCGGACGTGTTCACTCCTCACGTTCCTTCTTTATCAGGTCATTGGATCCAACCCGTTTACTTGGCTTTGATATCCTCATCTTAATTGAAAGCTTAGTCAGTCCTGGCAGTTCATTTTCAGCCTCATCTACACCTGTCTGAACACCATGGGGGTAAGGTAGGGTTAAGTAAGGATGGAGGGACCTTTCAGATGTCCTGAGCCCATCCCTGGGGCACAGGCTATCAGGGCAGGGAGGTGTTACTACCAGGGCACACGCCTGCCACCTTAGACCTATCCTACTGCCACGTTGCCTCTTCTCTGGCTGCCCATGTGTCAAGGGACCTTCTCTGAGGCCAAGGTGTGTGAGCTCTGCAGCATTACTTAACAACTGGAAATCTTCTGAAAGCCCATCAGTGGGAAGAGGATTAATAAATGAAAAAGGCTGCAAATTACACAATACTCTGTAGCTATTAAAAATGTGAGGGAGATCTCCTTACCCTGATACAGGAAGATCTCTGAGACATCATATTTTAGCATAATACATACGGGGTGATTCCATTTCTGTGGAAAGAAAACTATGTATGTATTTATAGATGCAAATGCACAGAAAATCCCAGGTAGACATATACCTAAGTATTAACAGTGTTACCAACAAGAGATGCACGGATTGGTAGAGGGGGCAGGTATGCGAAAGGAGATGTTCACTTTTTCCTCAAAATCTTTTTGTATCATATAAAATATTAACGGTACTATATTAATGAATATGAAATTTTGACAAGTAAAAAGATAACCCTCCCCACCCCCCAATAGCATGAATCACACTGAGAATGGCCTGCCTCTTTTCTTGGTGCCTCTACCTTCACGGCCTTTTTTAAATCCGGAAAGGATCAGCATACTTGTTGGCTTTAACTGAATCCTCTCTTTCACTCAGATGTTGTTAGAGCAAAACTTTAATGAATAAATAAAGGACCAGAAAATACAGCTGCCAGCCACCCTCCAGACCGCAGCCTACGCTGTCACAGAGGCCTTTGGCAATCCAAAAGGAATAAAGTTGAATCAAGTAACAAGGGGAAATCAATATGTTATTCATGTGAAACCTGCCCTAATGCCCTCTATTACGTGACTCACCACACAGAGGATCGATCCATTTCTCTTCTGGTGGAATATGGGGGCCTCTAAAATTTTCATTTATATATATTAATTTTTAAGAAGAGAACTTCATGAAGCAATCTCCTCTCTCTATAAAAACTGGTAGATTAATAGCAGAGTTTCAGAGCTCCTCACATTCGACTCAGCTCCAGTCCTGCATGCTAAGTAAACATTCTTGGAGGAATAGTTCTTGGGTCAGGACAAGGATAATAATGGTCATTAATAACCATCACTGGTTACATGGTTCTTCTTCCGCTGAGCTCTTCTAACCTACTGTTTATAAACGCTCTTTAATGTGCCAAGTGCACCGGCCCTCCCCGGGGGCAGATGCACACTCCGAGGGAGGGGAACGGCTGCTGTCATTATGAGCCCGGGACTGTGCAGACAGTGTTCTCAGGTCGCTTCTCCCACTCGGGGGCAGAGGGTTAATGGTCACTGTGCAAGACTGCTTAGGACAGAGAGTGGTGGAATCTAATTACTGGTGATTGGGGATGGCCCCGCGTGTGTGTCTTTATGAACAGGATGAGCTGAAGTAATCTTCAAGTCTGCATGCTAACTACCTTCTGGAAGCTATTGTTATTTTTAAGGCCCTAAGGAAATTATGTCATTATTGTGAGTCTAAAATGTCCTCTATTAAGTGTCTCTGTTGCCCTTACCTGATTCTTATTGCTCTGAAGTCGTCCTGATCCAGCTGCAACTAAATTAACCTCCTTATTTCGTCCCGGAGAACCTATATTATTTCTGTTTGTGTAACCACCGTCCCCAGTGTGGATCCCTGTCCTCATTTGTTCCCTGCCTTCCCTCCCCAGCAGCCCTCTCCCCAACTGGTAGATTCCTCATGGGTACAAGTGATAATTCTCTCTTTCCAAACAAGTTGGGACAGATTTTCTGTTTTCTGCTTTTTGAAGATGTGACTGACACCTTAAAATGCAGATTCTTGTACTTTTATTTTCTTATCTTTGAGTAGGTGACTGAGTCATTAAAAGTCAGAAAGAACAAATAGGATTGATAGTGAATGTTATAATTATGGCTGGAACTTGAAACGGTATTTGCAAGCTATTAATATGATTTTTCATTCTGATTTGTGTATGTGTGTTCCAGTAATGTATATCTGCATTTATTTTCCCAGTAGGTAAATTCTTTATTCCCTGGGACCCCTGGAAAATTATGTTGCTCTTTTAACACGTAGGTGTAGGTGAATATTCTGCACATATACACATCCTCTTGTGGATCTCATAGGTAGACATTTTTTCTGTTAAGTCAGGAGCTAAAATGTAAAAGCACGACACCTGACACGTGATTAGTGAATTATTTTTCTTAAGCCAAATGAATGCCTAAACAAATCATCTCCCTAAAGTGAAGTGAGAGCTCCTCAAGCTGTGCCTGGGAATATTAATAAATGGAAGCGATGCCTC
Source organism: Vulpes lagopus (assembly GCF_018345385.1). Lineage (NCBI taxonomy): Eukaryota > Metazoa > Chordata > Mammalia > Carnivora > Canidae > Vulpes > Vulpes lagopus. The sequence goes on from NC_054829.1 coordinate 33,015,617, forward strand.
TGCCCACGCTTGTCATTCCAGTGTCCCCCAACCCTGTAGGCAACCAAGACTGAAGTGTTGGAGATCCTTTAGGAGGTTGAAGCCTGCCATCTAGTGGCTACTCATTAGAATGACCCGACATTTGTTAAAGTTCAAGAATGGCAACCGTTGGAATTTACCAGAGACATTATTGGCATGCACTCACAAGTGCCATCGGAATAGGTACCAAAAACTTTAAAATTTGAAAATTACCACCAGGGCATCTTTGAAATCATGCCTTTAGGAAGAAAGTGAGACGGTGAATTCTGGAGAGGGAAGATCCCTCTGGGGGGATTCAGGTTTCTCATTTAAAATCTGTAATGCTGAAAAGTGGTACCATTTGGGATGCCGGTGACTGTAGCCACCTCCAGTTCTAGACAAATGGGTAATGTCTTAAAGTGCCTTTCTGATGAGCAGAAAAACTTCAGGCTTGTTAGCTAAATGTCATTTGCTGGCACACCTGGAAAGATCATAGCAGGTGGTGCAGTAGTGCACCCAATTCAAGAGGCTGATCCATTCATTGGGTGCTTAACAAATGAAAAGTAATGATGCCTACTGGCAGTTGAGGGATTTTCCTTCAACCTGGACAAATGGGGATGAAAAACACGAGAGCATCTTCAAGCTGCTCCTTGTGGCTTTTGCTTTTTTAAGGTTAGAGAACATCTGGAGGGGGTTGCTTTTTAAAAACTATTGGCTGGGTTTCAGTAGTTTTTCTACATCCTGCTCTGCCTTCTGGTTGTTGGAGTTGGAACACGACAAGGAAGATTGTTGCTATGGTAAATGCAATCTATCTAGAGGTCAGACATGGGAAAAAGAGGGGGGAAACTGGGCTTAATTGAGATCTCAAGGTTATGTAAGAAGCACCAGGAAGGTTGAGGGACTGGGTAACTTAACGTGTGTTCAAACACAGCTGTATAATTCTTTTCAGTGTTCCTATCTGTGGTTGAAAAAGAAGGGAACAATCAAATTTGCCAACCGACTGTCTTCCAAGGATGCTAATGTGGTGGGACAATCCTTAAGGATGTTAGTATGGCAGGATATATATACTTCATTTAAAGTGGTGTGAGGATAGATTAAATTTGAGTTTTTTTCCTTTTCTTTCTTTCATTCGATCATTCCTTCCTTCCTTCTTTCTCTTCTTCTTCTTTTTTAGTGCTATCTGATTCAGTCAAGTTGGGAACAGAAAATCACCTTGAAGTAAATGTTCTTGCTCTACAAAGAACGCTTGAGTAGACTCCCTTGGTTATGTAAATGTCAGACAGTAGGCCTCTGGTCACAGGAGAAGGGAGTAACAAGACATCCTGTGTTTTGTGTGGTTTAGAAAAGGTTGCTTCACATTTGTGGGAGGGACTGGTGGTGCAGAGCAGCAGCAAGGAGGGCTGTGGGTTGAATGCAGTTGTGTGGTCAAGTAAGATGAAAATTAATTAAATGCCCCTTGGATTTAGTTGCTCACTCTGTTTTCAAAACACTAGTCTTACCTTAACTTTTGTGCCCAGACACTCCTCCTTCTTTCCTTGCCTCACTGGCTGCATTTTCTTTCCCTCCTTCGCAAGGTCATGCTCCTCCACCATCTGTTGGCTTTCCTCAAGGGCTTGGTCCTGCTAAAGCATCATTTTCTAAAAGGTAAAATCCAAGACTCTCACACAAATGTAAGAGAATACATCAAAGATTTTATGTAATCATTAATTAATGAAGAAACCACTAATGTGTTAAAATCAGGTCAAAGGAGAATTTGAAGAACACATGCAGATATATTCAGGAATGCTGAAATGAATCTGCTCATAGCTGCAAGATGGTTAATATCCTATAGAACAATAAAATATAACGTGTGGGGTCATCTTCCTACAGAGTAAAAGTCAATTATATCTCTGTAGGGACAAAAATTCGTCACAGTGCTATGGACAACAATCATTTGCATTACTATCACTTTTCTACAAATTAACTTCTACCCCTAAGAGAGTTGTAAAGTAGCCTGGCCAACAGGAAGGCAATCAAAAGTGCACAGCTCTACAGAATAGGATAATCCCTGCAGGGCCCACTGGGCAGTGTTCAGAGCCCAGTCAGCTCTGTTGTCCATTCCAAGGTTTTGATAATTTTCCCTGACAGTCCTGAGCCCTCTATCCATTCTGTCCTCCCTCTGGGCCATAGCTTCAGTTACTTCCAATAACAGTTGACTTTCAAGTTTATACCTTTGGATGAGTTCCCTCAGCTCCAAACCTAACAGTTCCTCTTAGGTGTTTTTGAGATGGCACCTTGCTCAAGGTCACTTAGTTTGTTAGTAGAAGAGCTGAGATTTTAATGTGGGGCCATCTGATTTCAGAACTGGAGCTAAAACCACTGATTGATAGGGGGCCATTTTGGAGATGCCCACATTTAGGGGGCTAGAACATTTGTGGTAGACCTCTTTTACTACCTGTCATATGGTGGGTGGTCTCCTCTGCAGCAGAAGCTGGAGACCAGGACCCCACTGTTTCTGGCTGAGCTGCAGAGAAGAGTCTGTGCTACTGGCGGTCCATGGTGAGTGTTGCTGCTCCCTGATGATAAGGCAGGAGTAGATGATACCCCCTTTCTCCTGACTGACTTTCAGAGACTGGGCAGTGGTGGTGTTTTACCTATGTACTAGCTATCTCCTCCTTTGTCCTTATGGGGAAAAAGGCCTTTAGTCTGGGCCTTGGGAAGGAGTACAATGGGGGTAGAGTTTTCCCATGGGATGCTTCCGAGGTCTTCTGGGGGCATCCCACATATTCTACCCCTGCCCCACTGGCCATTGCCCTCTCCCTTCAGTGCCCCCTTCCTCCAGTGACCATGCACCCTCCATGGAAGAGTGAAGTCTCAAGTCCCATGGGGCTCTGACTGGTCTCACAAGGTCAACAGCAAATTTTGACCAATGCAGGTGCTTATTACATTGTGGAGAACAAAAACAAGGGGGTTGAAGGACAGAACTGGGAGGCGCACTGTTCTTTTCCCATTTGCTCAAGTTATCAACCAGGACACAGAAATGGGCTCTGCCACAGTCTCATCAATGGACCTGTGTGGTCCAGAGCATCCGTGAACCCACAGCCCCAGCACAGGCCCCCGGAAGGTGGTGAGGGCAGGAGGGGGACGGGGAAGGGCCTTCTTGCCTAGTTACTTTTTCTTCCAGATCTCCTGGCCTATCCAGCCACATCCTCATCCCCTGTACTGGGTGACACCCCAGCTGGGGTTGGCTCTCAGCCCGCAAATTTACTCTCAGCTTGCTTTCTCTGAGAATGTTCCTAGTCTTATGAGATTGAAGCCTCTTCCACAGCCAGAGAATCCTACATGCCTTCTTTGAACTCCTGCCACTCTAAAAAGCAAAAAACATCTGCCCACAGCACGTCATTTTGGAAATCTTTTTTCCCTTTCTTTTCAATCAGAACTGTCTGAAACGACTTTCTAGATTAGATGAAATTGCTATTTGGTACAGTACTTCAAACACGAATGCCTTAGAAACCGCCTTTAATTCTTTTGAATTAAAAAAAAAAGAAACTGTGCTTTTTTTTAGTCTTTCTCTAGGAATGAGGGATGTCCCCCTTCTGCCAACTGTTTGCTTCCTCTTTTCAAGGCCACCTTCTTTTGGTTGTATTTGGTGAAAAGGAGGCTTTTAAAAAGCATTAAATTGAGGCATACTTCACATATATAATTCATGCTTTTAAACTTGTACAATTCAGGTTTTTTTTTTTTTTTTAGTATATTCACAAAGTTGTACAACCACCAGTCTAATTCCAGAACATTTTAATTACTCTAAAAGAGAAACTTCATATCCATTAGCTGTCATTCTTCATTACCCATTTCCCCCCAGCATTCTACTTTCTGTCTCTATGGGTTTGCTATTTTGGACATTTCACAAAGATGGAATCACACAATATGTGGCCTTTTGTGTCTGGCTTCTTTAACTCAGCAAAATGTTTTTAAGGTTCAGTTATATTGTAGCATGTATCACTACTTCATTCTTTTTTTTTTTTTTTTTAAAAGATTTGTTTATTTATTTTAGAGAGAAAGGCAGAGGAGGGGCAGGGAGAGGGAGAGAGAGAATCTCAAGCAGACTCCCTGCTGCACATGGTGTCTGACAGAGGACTCCATCCCATGACTCAGAGATCCTGACCTGAACCAAAATCAAGAGTCAGACGGTTAACTGACTGAGCCACCCAGATGTTCCATGAGTATAGTCCTTCTTATTGACGTATAATATTCCATTGTTTGAATATATCACACTTTGTTTATCCATTATGATGGATATTTGGATTATTTCTACTTTTTGGATAAAAAGTATGAATATATGAGTTTTGTTGTGGACACATGATTTCAATTTTCTTGGGTATATACCTAAGAGCGGAATTGCAAGATCATGATGTATCTTTTGTTTAACATTTTAAGGAAGTGTCAAACTGTTTTCTAAAGTGGCTGAGCCATTTTACATTCCCACTCACAATATACGGAGGTTCCAATTTCTCTACAACTGTCCCAGCACTCACTATTGTTCATCTTTTTAATTATTACTATCCTAATAGGTGTGAATTATACCACTGTGGTTTTGATTTTTATTTCTCTCATGACCAGTGATGTTGGGCATCTTTTCATGGGCTGGTTGGTCATGTGTGTATTTTCTTTGAATAAACGTCAAAATTCTTTGACCACTTTTCAACTACATCGGCTTCTTATTATTGAGTTATAAGAGTTCTTTACTTATTCTTTATGTAACTTCCTTGTTATATAAATTTTCAAAGTTTTTCTCCCATTCTATGGATTTGTCTTTCACTTTCTTGATGCTATACTTTGAAGCACAAAAGTTTTTCATTTTCATGGAATTTGATTTCTCTGTTTTTTCTTTTGCTCGCTCTTTTGGTGTCCTGTTTAAGAAACCATTGTCTTATCCCAAATCATGAATATGTATACCTATGCTTTTTTTTTAAAAAAGAGTTATAAAACTTTATATGTAAGTTTTGGATATTACATTTGGGTCTTTGGCCCATTTTGAGTTAATTTTTGTGTAGGGTGTAAGATAGTATCCAAATTCATTCTTTTGCATGTCTTAGTACCATTTGTTAAATGATGATTCTTTCCCATTGGATTCTCTCTGCTATTGAAAATCAAATGACCATAGGTGTATGAGTTTATTTCTGGTCTCTCAAGTCTATTCTCTTGCTCTATATGTCTATCCTTATGTCAGCAGCACAGTGTCTTGATTACTGTAGTTTTGTAGTGAGTTTTGAAATGGTAGAACTAGTCCCCTCTAACTTTGTTATATTTCAAAATTGTTTTGGCTATTGTGGGTCTCTGGCACCTCTAAATGAATTTAGGATCAGCTTGTCAATTTCTTTCTTTTTTTTTTTTTTTAAATTAACTTTTATTGGTGTTCAATTTACCAACATACAGAAAAACACCCAGTGCTCATCCCGTCAAGTGTCCACCTCAGTGCCCGCCACCCATTCCCCTCCAACACCCGCCCTCCTCCCCTTCCACCACCCCTAGTTCGTTTCCCCGAGTTAGGAGTCTTTATGTTCTGTCTCCCTTCCTGATATTTCCCAACATTTCTTTTCCCTTCCTTTATATTCCCTTTCACTATTATTCATATTCCCCAAATGAATGAGAACATACACTGTTTGTCCTTCTCCGATTGACTTATTTCACTCAGCATAATACCCTCCAGTTCCATCCACGTTGAAGCAAATGGTGGGTATTTGTCCTTTCTAATTGCTGAGTAATATTCCATTGTATACATAGACCACAGCTTCTTTATCCATTCATCTTTCGATGGACACTGAGGTTCCTTCCACAGTTTGGCTATTGTGGCCATTGCTGATAGAAACATCGGGGTGCAGGTGTCCCGACGTTTCATTGCATCTGAATCTTTGGGGTAAATCCCCAACAGTGCAATTGCTGGGTCGTAGGGCAGGTCTATTTTTAACTCTTTGAGGAACCTCCACACAGTTTTCCAGAGTGGCTGCACCAGTTCACATTCCCACCAACAGTGTAAGAGGGTTCCCTTTTCTCCGCATCCTCTCCAACATTTGTGGTTTCCTGCCTTGTTAATTTTCCCCATTCTCACTGGTGTGAGGTGGTATCTCATTGTGGTTTTGATTTGTATTTCCCTGATGGCAAGTGATGCGGAGCATTTTCTCATGTGCTTGTTGGCCATGTCCATGTCTTCCTCTGTGAGATTTCTCTTCATGTCTTTTGCCCATTTCATGATTGGATTGTTTGTTTCTTTGGTGTTGAGTTTAATAAGTTCTTTATAGATTTTGGAAACTAGCCCTTTATCTGATATGTCATTTGCAAATATCTTCTCCCATTCTGTAGGTTGTCTTTTAGTTTTGTTGACTGTATCCTTTGCTGTGCAAAAGCTTCTTATCTTGATGAAGTCCCAATAGTTCATTTTTGCTTTTGTTTCTTTTGCCTTTGTGGATGTATCTTGCAAGAAGTTACTGTGGCCAAGTTCAAGAAGGGTGTTGCCTGTGTTCTCCTCTAGGATTTTGATGGAATCTTGTCTCACATTTAGATCTCTCATCCATTTTGAGTTTATCTTTGTGTATGGTGAAAGAGAGTGGTCCAGTTTCATTCTTCTGCATGTGGATGTCCAATTTTCCCAGCACCATTTATTGAAGAGACTGTCTTTCTTCCAATGGATAGTCTTTCCTCCTTTATCGAATATTAGATGACCGTACATTTCAGGGTCCACTTCTGGGTTCTCTATTCTGTTCCATTGATCTATGTGTCTGTTTTTGTGCCAGTACCACACTGTCTTGATGACCACGGCTTTGTAGTACAACCTGAAATCTGGCATTGTGATGCCCCCAGCTATGGTTTTCTTTTTTAAAATTCCCCTGGCTATTCGGGGTCTTTTCTGATTCCACACAAATCTTAAAATAATTTGTTCTAACTCTCTGAAGAAAGTCCATGGTATTTTGGTAGGGATTGCATTAAATGTATAAATTGCCCTGGGTAACATTGACATTTTTACAATATTAATTCTGCCAATCCATGAGCATGGAATATTTTTCCATCTCTTTGTGTCTTCCTCAATTTCTTTCAGAAGTGTTCTATAGTTTTTAGGGTATAGATCTTTTACCTCTTTGGTTAGGTTTATTCCTAGGTATCTTATGCTTTTGGGTGCAATTGTAAATGGGATTGACTCCTTAATTTCTCTTTCTTCAGTCTCATTGTTAGTGTATAGAAATGCCATTGATTTCTGGGCATTGATTTTGTATCCTGCCACGCTACCAAATTGCTGTATGAGTTCTAGCAATCTTGGGGTGGAGGCTTTTGGGTTTTCTATGTAGAGTATCATGTCATCGGCGAAGAGGGAGAGTTTGACTTCTTCTTTGCCAATTTGAATGCCTTTAATGTCTTTTTGTTGTCTGATTGCTGAGGCGAGGACTTCCAGAACTATGTTGAACAGCAGTGGTGAGAGTGGACATCCCTGTCTTGTTCCTGATCTTAGAGGAAAGGCTCCCAGTGCTTCCCCATTGAGAATGATATTTGCTGTGGGCTTTTCGTAGATGGCTTTTAAGATGTCAAGGAAAGTTCCCTCTATCCCAACACTCTGAAGGGTTTTGATCAGGAATGGATGCTGTATTTTGTCAAATGCTTTCTGTGCATCTAATGAGAGGATCATAGCTTGTCAATTTCTATGAAAAAGGCAGCAGAATTTTTTTTTTTTTTTTAAATAGGGATTGCATTGAATCTCTAAACCAATTTGGGGCAAATTGTCATGTTAACAGTGTTAAGTCTTCTCATCCATGCACATAGGATGTCTTTCCATTTAAGTCTAATTTTTTTCATGATGATGTCTTTAGTGTAGCAGTGTAGTCTTTTTGTTGTTGTTGTTAAATTCATTCCTAAGTGTTTTATTTGTTTTGATGTTACTGAAAATGGAGTCATTTTCTTAATTTCATCTTGGATTGTTCATTGCTAGTGTATAGAAATACAACTGATTTTTAAAAAGGTTTATTTAGGGCAGCCCAGGTGGCTCGGCGGTTTAGCGCGGCCTACAGCCCAGGGCATGATCCTGGAGACCTGGGATCGAGTCCCACATCAGGCTCCCTGCATGGAGCCTGCTTCTGTCTCTACCTCTATCTCTGTCTCTCTCTCTCTCTCGATTAAATAAATAAAAAAAACCTTTAAAAAAAATAAAAAGGTTTATTTATTTATTTAGAGTGAGAGAGAGAGCACATGTGAGCAAGAGGAGGGGCAGAGGGAGAGAGAGAGAGAAACCCTAGCAGACTCTGCGTGCTGAGAGGAGAGCCCAATGTGGAATTGGATCTCACAACCCTGAGATCATGACCTGAGCTGAAACCAAGAGTTGGATGCTTAACCAACTGAGCTACCCAGGGTCCCCAATACAGTCGATTTTTATGTATTGATCTTATATCTTGCAACCTTGTAGAACTGTTTTATTAGTTCTGATAGTTTTATTGTGAATTCCTTAGGATTTTCTATATATAAGATCATTACATCTGTGAATAGGGATAGATTTGCTTCTTCCTTTCCAGTTGTGATAGGGCCTTATATTCAGAGGCTGTTTTTATATCCAATCTTGCTCCCACAATGGCCTCTCCCTTGCTGCACTGCTCCTGTCTCCTCTGGACAGGCTGTCAGCCCCTCTCAGGATCATACAGCAGACAACTTTTTTTTTGGAAGATTTTATTCATTTATTTGTTTGAGAGAGGGAGAGTACATGCAAGAGCAGGTGGAAGAGCAGAGGGAAAGAGAGAATCTCAAGCAGACTCTGCACTGAGCGTTGAGTGCAGAGCCTGATGTGAGGCTCGATACCATGACCCAGAGACCATGACCTGAACCAAAATCAAGATTTGGATGCTTAACTGACTAAGCCACCGAGGTGCCCCAGCACAGCAAACAACTTTATTTTTTATTTTATTTTTTTTTAGCAAACAACTTTAAACTTAATATCAGGCATCACAGTCTTAAAGGTCATTGATTATCTTTAGACAGAGGATTTATCCCTGGCCAATTTTCTTTTCCTGTGGCCCCACTGCATGAACATCTTTGGAGGCCTCTTTCACTCTTTAGATGTCCTTTATACTTCTTCCATTTTCAATCAGCCCAAGCTTCTTATCTTTTCTCTTTGGGGTACCCTTAAAATTTTCTTCGTTTTATTATGTAGAGTAGTTCAACACTCTTTGTTGTCACATACTCGTCTCCATCTGTGCTCTGGGGCTTTTTACAATAAGTGTAAAAAACTTAAAAAATAAAAACCAAGTCTCAAATAAAAGTACCCTGTTAAGATATAGTAAGTATTTTTCCTAAACTAAAGAATAGTCTCCCTTGAAAAGGAATTTTGCCTCTCTCCTGGAAGTTGGAAATAGCTGTCATCAGCTTTGCCAAAAGATGATACTTCCTCTCCTCCCACAACAGGAGAGTTAAAATCACCTTTTTTCCTTTTTTGAAAGGCTCTAGTCTGATAAGAGAATCATTATCTAAGAAATAGGGCATCACCAGATGGCTGGGAGTTTGAAGGTGCCAGGGCCCACCTATCTTCCCACAAAGTGAACAGGTTGATGCTGGGGAGTGAGTATGGATCTGCACAACATAACTCAGATGCTCTGCATGTTATGTGTCAGGGAATTCAGGGATGGCCCACATGTAAGCCCACGTGTCTCTTAGGTGACAGGAAGGGAAGACAAAAATTGGTACTGACAAAGTGATAAGAGTTTGAATTCTGGAGCTCTACCGCTTGGGTTCAAATCCCAGCTTTGCTACTTAATAAATACGTGACCTTGGGCAAATTACTAAACCTTTTCTATAATCCTACCTATGTTTACTCCTTTATTCATGCCTGAGTTTTTTTTCTTAATCTTTAAAATAAGGATAATAATAACATCTTTGTCATAGGATTGTTAGGAGGATTAAATGAGTTAATATATGCAAAGCCCTTAACACAGTTCTTGGGATGTTAACTTAGAAAATGTTAAAACAAACAACAATTGTAAACAACAATAATACCGTGAAGTATATGAGGGCTTTCTTGCCAGACTCTGAGTTTCTAGGTAGGTCTAGACTGTGTTTTATTTATGGAACCAGTGCCTTATTCTCAGCATTGGTGCCTGGTGCATAGGAAGGACTTTCATCAAATGTCTATTACTTGAAGGGATAAATGAACTTTTTAGATCCACTTAGAGAGTGATTCCTTCTCAGGCTACAGATCAATAGGAGAAATTGTCAAGCATCTTTGAGCATCCTTGGGGGAACTGTTCTCAAAGTCACTGGGGAGTGGGTGGATGAAATGTCAGAGTTAAATTTTGGAAGTTAAAGAAGATGCTGTAGTTTAGAAAGAATAATCCAGAGAGAAGAAAAGTGAAACATTAAGCAAGGTGAAAATAAAGATCATCCTTTGTAGAGGAGGAGATTCTGTGACAATTGATCAAAAAACCCCAGTGGAACAGGGATTGGCAATTTTTTTACTGCAAAGTTTCAGATAATAAATATTTCAGACCTTGTGGGTCATGCAGCCTCTGTTGCAACCACTTAACTCTGATGTAGAGTGAAGCAGACTGAGACAGTATGTAAGCAAATGCGTAGGGCTGTGTTTCAATAAAACTTTATTTACAAAAACAGGAGATGGACTGGATGGATTGGCCTGCTGGCTATAGTTTGACAACCTTTGCACTAGAACAATATCAGGAATGAATAAAGGAAATCAGTGGGACTGTGACAGCTGGAGAAGCAACTAGCACAGAAGCCTTCTTGAGAGAAGACAGTGGCTTCCACAATATCTTGAAGAATCCTGCTGTGTGTAGCTCCAGGGAGCACTTAATACAACTATTTCAAGTCTCAAATGAGGCAAATAGAAGAGCAGAGAAAAAGATATGCAACAATAGAACTTTTTTTCTCATAAATTTTTGATAAGAAATATTGACACTTCAATTGAGTTGAAGCTCAATTATTTATAGTGAAATTTAGGACAAATAATCCAAAGTAGAGACTCCTTAAATTATTTCTATTTGTCTGCAGAATGGGTTTTTGTATCTGTATTTAAGAAGAGACTTGCGATCTGGGAATTGCCAGAATTTCAAGCACAATAATGAAACCAAACCCTGAAACAGTCTCTCAACTGTCACTTAACCCCCCTGGCCTCCTTCTCCATGCCGCAGAGATGTTTAAACCCTTCCTCAGGCAAGATGAGACTTACTGAAGATGAAAGTGCTTCCTCTGTGGCCTAGAAATGCAGCCTGTCCTGGACCACATGCCCACTGAAGAACACATGGCCTGTAAACCAAACTGGAAACCACCTTCTTGTTCCTGAACAGGTTTTCATTCTATTTGACTGATACTTTCCTTTGGGAAAGAATGGAGAAAAAAAGGAATAGACTATTTTACAGAGGCAAGCTCTTTCTTTTCATCACACTATTCTATGGAATGGCCCTATGGTACTTTGAATAAAGTAGCTGAGGATATTTGTTACCTCTTATAGTCAGTTCTGCTATGTTAATTTTCTAACCACTGGAACCTTCCTTAAGTATCGTGGCTGTTTGCTGACTCAGAGAAAAAATATACCTTTAGCCTGTTGTATAATTATCTCAGGAATTATAAAGGCAATAAATGAATGATTGTCTTTTTTATTAATACATTAAAGCAGAGATGTGAATTGGCACTTTAATGATCTAGTGGCAGCAAATTGGATAATAATACGATTACAAAATGACAATTACTTTTGGCAATTAATTGGTATCACCTTTCAGTAGCTCTTCTCAATATATTATTGGGGACCCTCATTACCAATGAGAAACTGGATCATTCTAAGGCTGAATGGGAGCTGTGGGGAAGAGTTAAGTTAATTACTTAACAAAACAAGTGGCTGATCTTTATATTCTTGATCAATGAGTCTTTGGGGTTCAATAACAGCAGTAACATACTATGCCTTTTCCCCTGAATGATGCCCAAACGATGTATAAACTTTTTGTAATGTAATTACTACCCATAAATCACTTCATTTCTGAAATATGGTGGCTTCTGATGGGTTGAGATTGCTTTTTCACAGTCTCATTAGTTTAAGAAGGAAAGAGAAGAAAAATCTTGCCTCTAACTGAAAGGCAGGGAAAGATGGAAAGTGACTTCATTACATGTTGCATGCTAACTGGCTGAGCAAGAAACAATAATGTCATCATACATTGACCAAATATATGCAAAGCAATTCTATATACACAATTAAAATTAATCCTCACAGCTCTGTGTTTTGGTAGCAGGTTTATATGAATTATTCTAGAAAATGTCTTGAAACATAAATCCAGTGGTTCTTATCAACCAGATGAAATTACTGTAGCCTTTGTATATTTGATGGGGCACATTTGACTCATTTTTTAAAAATGTTAATAGGCAATATACCAAAAAATATTCTTAAAATGTTTTGATTAAATAGTTATAATTATTGACAGGCAAAGTTATGTTGAAATTGGTAATTGCAGCATTATCTTATCTGTTGCTAACTTGAAGCTATATATTTTGTCTGTATTGGATTTCACAATATGGCTTCTGTTCTCTCCTGAAACTGAATAATGAGATTAAGCATCTCTCAGTAATGAGAGCAGACACTGTATTGACTGATTTCTAACTGCTCAGCTCTATCTTTGAGTTGCTTTTTTTTTTTTTTGTATACAACCTAGAGTCTCTAAACAGTTCTTTCTGAATTTTAATATCTAATACCAGAAACTGTATTATAAGGCAACTGAGAACATTGTCAGAGTGAGAGCTGAAATTGAGGCCACCTTGCTAGATACTCACATCTTTATTTGAAAAGGCCATTTTGCAGGGCCAGAGAGATGGTTAAGAGATAGCCTCTAGGTACAAACCTGGGAACACTTATATCTGGAATTCCATTTCTAAACATGCAGGATCAATGCATAAAATCAGTCCTTTGTGTTTTCAAGTTCTTGGTTGCAGGGTGAATTTTTATGACTCCAGAGACATATGCAGCACTCATTCATTTATTTATTTGTACATTCTACAACTATTTATTAAATATCATGTCTCAGGCACTGTGTTAGCTACTGTGTATACAGAAGTGAACAAACTGCTATGGTCTTTGCCTTCATGGGGAATATAGCAGAGGGAAGAAGACAGTCCCCTACCATTCTGCTTATAAGCAAACTTTAATACAGTTGATGTTGATTGGTTTCTCTTTGTTTTCTCTTTCCATGTCTTCCCTTCCCATTCCTTTTCCTTCCACTTCCTTTCCTCCCTTCCTTTTTATCTCTTACCCATGGGATTCCAAAACTTATTCTCAATGTAGTACAGATTTAGTGTCACTCAGTTTATTAGATAATGCTAATTTGGGGACATGGTCCTGGGACCAGCTATATTTCTATCCATCGCATTCCTTTTTTTTTTTTTTTTACGATTTATTTATTTATTCATTCAGAGAGAGCGAGAGAGAGGCAGAGACACAGGCAGAGGGAGAAGCAGGCTCCATGCCGGAAGCCCCGATGTGGGACTCCAGGATCACACTCCGGGCTGCAGGCGGCGCTAAACCGCTGCGCCACCGGGGCTGCCCCCGCATTCCTTTTTGGACAGGTTTTAGGTTTCCTGGCAGTATTAAACATCCCCAGGTGGTATGTTAGTATTTAAGAATATTTTTTGCTAGTTCCCATTCTCCTTTTCTTCATCTATTTTTGATAAAGGAGGAATAGAAAGACAGGCCAATATTCATTCCATTTAATACCGCTTATTGAACTCCTGTGTGCCAGGTACTTTCTATAGATAATCTCTGCTTTCTCACAGGAAAGTTTTGAAGAGGCATTGTTATCCTCCTTCTATAGATGGATAAATTGAAGCTATGTGATGTTCAGTAACTTGCCCAGGGTCGCACAACTTGTATGTGAAGGAGCTGGAGTTTGAACTTACCACAAACAAAACCCTTGTTACCTGAGTACCCCTTAAGTGATCTTGGGTCCACAGTTTGATAATTATATATCTTTCTTTCTTTCTTTTTTAAAAAAATATTTTTATTTATTTATTCATGAGAGACACAGAGGCAGAGACACAATCAGAGGGAGAAGCAGGCTCCCTGCAAGGAGCCCGATGTGGGACTTGATCCCAGGGTCCTGGAGCCAAAGGCAGGTGCTCAACCACTGAGCCACCCAGGGGTCCCTCTTTTTAATTTTCTTAAGTAAGGATTTAGACAGTGGATGTTTCTCCTTTTCCCCTGAGTTGACTACATTTTTGTATCAGATTATCAGCTGGTGATGTTGATTTTGGTTTAATCCTAGAAAGAACTGATTCTAATCATGCTACCACATATGGACATGTCTTTCAACCTATGAGGAAAAGTAAAAATTTTATTTCTTCTCTTTTTGGGATAATAAGGGAGTTGATCCCATTATTAAAGTTTGTTAGGAATGTGGGGCCTGTACAGATTCTATTTTCACATAGCATTAGCAATGACATTTTGCGTTAGAAAAAATGAGATGCAAAAAAAAAAAAAAAAAGAAAAGAAAAAAAAAATGAGATGCAAAGGTATACCCAAATTAACTTTGTATCACTCTGGAGTTAGAGATGAATTGCAAAACTAATAAAGGTTGTTTTGCTGGGGTCATCACATAAAGATGATACTATTTTTGACAAAAAGATTGTGTTGTGCTGTTGCCTTTTGAGATTTTGTCATCATTTAGCATTTCTAGAAGGTGATCATAGGGCATTTGTAAATAAATATTACCAGCTGCACAATTTATTTTGTTTTAGGAACATTACTTGCTTACCGCAAAAATGAAGATTTTTAACTTGACTTTGAAGTCTGCTCAGCCAGAAAACTATCTATAGCTGAATAAAAGCTTTTAACTCTTAATATGTTGCCTTTGTTTGCTTTTCTGCTTGTTTGCAATAACTTCCCATAAGATCCATGTGTAGGAAAACGTAGTGACAGTAGATAAGGGTTTTTAGGAGCTAGAATTAATTGCACGGGTCTAGGTGAGATACAGTGCTCATTTGTTCATCTAAAAGCTCAAGGTTATATGCCTGGAACTGCTTACAGTTATAACTACTAACAATGGTGGCTCAAAATGTGCATGGTGGAAGTAATCTACTGAAATATAATATTTGGAAAAATGAAATATTCATTTGTTATCTCAACAATGATTTATTGAAAGTTTTTAGGTACTAGGCACTAGGACAAGTAGAGATGAAACAGAAGAGAATGAAACAATCATGATCCTCGTCTTTGCGAAGTTTACAGTGTAGTAAAGAAGACAGAGGTTTAAAAAGTAAAAGTACAAGATAATATAGATTTGCAAATTCTGATAAGAATTCTGAAGGAAATGTATAGGATTTTGAGAAAGAGAAGCATAGGGCAGCCAGAAGGGGTTCTGTGCAGAGATAATTTTAGCTGAATCCTGTAGCTTGAATGAGAGTTGGCCAATGAGAAGTGGGGAAACGGTGCACGCAGAGGAAGCAGTGCTGGGGAGGGCACTAGCCTGGCAAATTCAAAGAATGGAAAGAAGCCACTGTGATGTAGTAGGTGAGGGGGAGATGGCTCGAGGATGAGATATGGAGCATGTACCCCCGATAGGAATTTGGGACTTTTTTCCAAGGACATGGGGAGTTATGAAATAGGCAGTGATATAATCTGAATGACATTTTTGGTTTATCAGTGTGTCTGCTAAGTGGATTTGGATAATGCTTTGGAGGGGGTAAGAGTAGAACTAGGGAGACTAATTTTAAGTCGATGGTAGTGATGCAAGTGAGAGATGTAGAAGCCCAGAATGGTAATGAACAGGAATGAAAATAGTGGGTGAACTCTGGAAATATTTGGAAGTAGAATCACTAGATTGGCAATGGATTGGATGTGAGGCCGGTTGGAGAAAGAGAGACTGGACTCTAAATAATAACTTTCAGATATTTGGCTTTAGCAGTTGGATGGACAGAAGTGTCATTTTACTGAAATGAGGAAGACTGGAAGAAGTGTGTGTTTGGAACAGATAATTAAGAACTTCAGTTTTATTTTATTTTTTTTTAATTTTAGTTTTTTTATAGACACCCAGATGAAGGATGTCACTGTCTATTTCCAGTTTGCTACAAGTTGTTTTTTAAAAAAATGCATGTTCAATTTTCATGAATTTCTTTTTTGCACCTGTTGAGATGATCATAGAATTAATTCATCTCTTTTATTTCGTTAATGAAGCAGATTGCTTTGAATGATGTTTGGCCCTTGGGTCACTTCACATTTTTTTAAAAAAGATTTTCTTTATTTATTCATGAGAGACACACAGAGACAGAGAGAGGCAGAGACACAGGCAGAGGGAGAAGCAGGCTCCATGCAGGGAGGCCGATGTGGGACTCGATCCCGGGTCTCGAGGATCAGGCCCTGGGCTGAAAGCCGCGCTAAAGCGCTGAACCACCCGGGCTGCCCTCTTTTTCTAAATTCTTAAAGTGGATACTTAGTGGATTGATTTTCAGCCTCCTTTTCTTTTGTAAGATTTTATTTTTAAGTAATCTCTACACCTGACCTGGGGCTTGAACTTATAAACCTGAGATCAAGAGTTGCACACTCCACTGAATGAGCCAGCCAGGTGCCCCCAGCCTCCTTCTTTTCTACTGTATGCCTTTAAGGCTATATATTTTGTATAAGCATGGTTTGAATATGTATTTTTTAAACTCTTGGGTTAATATTGGTTATATAATTTCCTTAGTGATTTTTTTCCTTTGGACTGTAGGTATTTACCAGTTTACTTCTTTATTTTCTTGATATGGACTAGTTATTCAGCTTGATTCCATTAAAATTAAAGAACATACTCTGATATGATTTCATTCATTCATTTATTTATTTATTTATTTATTTATTTGTTTATTTATTTATGATAGTCACACACACACAGAGAGAGAGAGAGAGAGAGGCAGAAACATAGGCAGAGGGAGAAGCAGGCTCCATGCACCGGGAGCCCGACATGGGCCATGTCTCCAGGATTGCGCCCTGGGCCAAAGGCAGGCGCCAAACTGCTGCGCCACCCAGGGATCCCGATTTTGATTTTTTTTGAAATATGTTCAGACTTGCCTTATAGTTCTGAATGTGGCAGTTTTGGTAAATGTGCTGTGTGTCTTTTTTTTTTTAATTTTATTAGTTAACATACAGTGCAATATTAATTTCTGGAGTAGAATTCAGTGACTCCTCACATACAACACCCAGTGCTTATCATAAGTACCTTCTTAATCCCCATCCCTCATCTAGCCCATCCCCCACCCACCTCCCTCTATCAACCTTCAGTTTGTTCTCTATCGTTAAAAGTTACTTATGGCTTGTTTCCCTCTCTCCATTTTTTCTTTTCCCCCCTTCCCAACAATTCATCTGTTTCCTTTCTTCAGTTCCACATATGAATGATATCATACAGTGTTTGTCTTTCTCTGACTGACTTATTTCACTTAGCACAATGCACTCTAGCTCCATTCACATTGTTGCAAATGGCAAGATTTCATTCTTTTTGAGGGGTGAATGATATTCTATTTTATTTGTATACTATATCTTCTTTATCCATTCATCAGTCGATGGACATTTGAGCTCTCTATAGTTTGGCTATTATTGATAATGCTGCTATAAACATCAGGGTACATGTATCCCTTCACATGTGTATTTTTGTATTCTTTGGGTAAATATCTAATAGTGCAATTGCTGGGTTGTATCCTGTATGTTCTTGAAAAGAATATGTATTTTGTAGTCATTAAGTTAGGTATTCTACTAGGTTCATTAGGAAAAGTTTGTTATATTTGTGATGTTTAGGTCATCTGTATCCTTACTGATTTTTCTGATTGCTTATTGTAGCTATGTGACAGGTGAGTTAAAATCTTCCACTATAATTGTGAATTTGACTATTTCTCTTTGTGTTTTTTGATGTTTTGAAGCTGTGTTGCAAGTTACAAGCAAATATGGAATAGTTATATCTTTCTGGTGTACTGACATTTTTATTATACAATGTTCTTCTTTAACTCTGATGTTTCTTGTTCCAAAAGTCTTACTTATCTTATAGCAATATAGCTACCATTTTTTTTTTTGGTTTGTGATTTCATGGTATATCTTTTTTAAATCATCTTACTTTTAATTTTTCTGTATTATATTCAAATTGTTTATTTAAGCAGTGTATAGTTTTTAAAAATCCATCCTGACACTATTTATCTTTTTTGTTTTATTTTATTTATTTGGGGGAGAGAAAGAGAGAGAGCGCACACACGAGAGATCGTGAGGGGATGGGGCAGAAGGAGAGGGACAAGCAAACTCCTTGCTAAGCAGGGAGCCTGATACAGGGCTCAGTCCCAGGACCCCATCATCATGACCTGAGCCAAATTTAGATGCTTAACTGATTGAGCCACCCAGGTACCTTGACAGTTTTTATCTTTTAATTGAAATATTTAGTCCATTTACATGAAAGTAATTACTGATATATCTGGGCATATATTATTTTTTATTTGTTCCTCCTATTTTTTTAATCTCTTCTTTTTTGGGGGGCTATTTTCTATTATCTGAAGTCAAAGGCTATTTTTTCCGTTTTATCTTGGTTATACTAGAGATTATATTACATATCCTTGACTTTTCAAAGTCTAATATAAATTAGTACCTTGTCCTCATACCAAATAATATGAAAATCTTAAGACTAGTGCTAATCAGTGTGTGTTTTTTGGATCAGTAGTGATACATGATCTGCGATGGTTAACTGTATGTGTCAATCTGGCTAGGTTACAGTATTTGGTCAAACACCAGTCTAGATGTCACTGTAAAGATATTGTTTAGATGGAATTAATAGTACACATTTGCAAAGTCCCTTTTTAAAAATCAGTAGACTTTGGGGACCCTGGGTTGTTCAGTCAGTTAAGGGTCTGCCTTTGGCTTAGGTCATGATCTCAGGGTCCTGGGATCAAACCTAGCATCGGGCTTCCTGCTCAGCAGGGAGTCTGCTTCTCACTCTCCTTTTGCCCCTCTCCCCACTTATGTTCTCTCTCTCTCTCTGAAATAAATAAATAAAATCTTTTAAAAAAATAAATAAAAATCAGTGGACTTTGAATCAAGCAGATTATTTTCCACAATGTGGGTGGTACTCAATCAGTTTAAGGCTTTAAAAAAAAAAAAAAAAAAGACTGGAGTCCTCTGAAAAAGAGAGAATTCTGTCTCCAGATTGCCTTTGGACTCAAATTGCAACATTTACTGTTCCCTGGATCTCTACCCAGCCAGCCTGCTGTGCAGATTTTGAACTTGCCAGCTTCCACAATCATGCGAGCCAATTCCTTAAATTTCTCTCTCTATCTCTCTCTTTCTCTCAGTCTCTCTCTTACATACACACACACACACACACACACCCTATTTTCTGTTTCTCTGGATAACCCTGGAACTCCAATGAATACAGGGTCCCAAAACAAACCCTGGGGAATTTACAAGGGTTCCTTTCCTTGGCAGGCACCAAACTCTCATTTTTGTCTCCTTGCCTTATAAGTTTGTTGAAAACTTTATTCTGTTTCTCTGCCTCTTAGCTATCTATACGTGACTTGGAAGATCTCTCTAGGGGAAAAAGTGGTCCTCAAAGCAGGCTCATTTCTCTGGGTTTCCATCTTTTCTTAGATCTTGGCCTTATAATTTTCACTGCCAAGTACATCTCTGGTGCCTTCAAACAGATGTAGAACCATTCCCCCATTTTTTCTAGGTGTTCTTAATGGAAGAGTTGGTCTAACTTATCTGGTCCATTATTACCAGCAGGGATTCTCCTGGCATTGGTGGTTGTCTGTCTTTCTATATCAAAATCTGTGCAAGAAGTGTCAGATCCTTTTCGAATTAAGACTTCAGTTCCACTTTTGTTAAAATTGAGAAGCTTTTGAGACATCCACAGTGAGATAACAGAAAAGTGGTTGGGTAAACAAATCTAGAAGTCAGGAAGAGGGATTTCTGTGGAAAAAGATCTTAGTTATCAGTAGTGTGCAGATACCACTGAAATGATGACATGAATGAGGCACTTGGGAGAGAGTCTAGATTGAGAAAAGAATAAAGAATAGGGACTGGGCATGCACTTTGGGAAACTCCAACATTTGAAAGTTGCAGGAGAAAGTATGAGTGAAGCACTAGGATGAGGTTGTCAGAGGGATAGGAGAAAACCCGTGAGTGTAGTGTCATAGAAACAAGAAAAAGAAAATTTAAAGAGGTAGGGAATGATCATAGATAATTCATCTGATGAAAAACCTGATAAAATATGGCGTAAAAATTATCTGAGTTTTTGAACCTTGCAGATATATCAGAAACTTGTGATAAATGACCTTATTTGTGAAGCAGTGTGGGTGGACAGCCCCAGGAAGAGTGATTCAGGACTGTGGGAGGCCTGCCCAGGAGCCATCACCCTAGGGGCTTGCTTTCAATCTCTAATCTGATAAATGAGCTCCAGGTTATCTCAATTTGAAAGATTTATTTGAAACCTGTACTCTGTCCTTTTGGCAAATAACTTGGGAAATACCTGTCAAAAGCAAAGAAGGATAGTGATGTTCCTACTTCTTCCCAATACTTACTAGCTCTTTAGGGAGCAAACCTGTATTTCTTGTTCTAAACCTAGACACAGCTGCACCTCCTGAGGTGAGCTTTCATTGCTCGGCCCCACAGAGCTCCTCTAACACTGGATATCTCACTGGAACCAGGAGGCAGAGGAGATTCTGATTTCTCATCCTGGAGATATGTTCTTTTTCACAGCAAGCCTTTTCTATTTTGAGCTCTCAGTGTAGCTTTCTTTAGTCTTTGGTCCAGAGGAAAATTTAGGCTGAAGAAGAACCTGTTACTTCTATTTGCCAATATTTCAGGAAAAGTCCAGTTTCAGGGATTAGGAAGAGTGGCAGTAATAGAGAGCATGTAATTTGCTATAATCTCCTTACTTTCCTGGAAAACATTAAAGCTTGGTTGTTTCCCTGTGGAAAAACTTGGCCATGTGTTTGCGTATTTATGGTGACTGACTCCTAGACACACTGATGGTATCTAGACCAGTGAAAGGGGGCATTCTTAGTAAGGAAAACAGTGACCCCCGAAACCCATTACTCTTGTGGGGTAAATGTGAAGTAAAATACATGCCCTCGCCCTGAGCCTATTAATTCAGAACCATGTGCAAAATGAATTTAGTTATTTCTTTAATTTGTCTGATTCACACCTGATGAGGCAATCAGAGCCTCTGAGTGAGGCATGAAATTATATAACAAAGTGGTTCACTCAAAAGTGAGAATGCTTCTGAGAGAAGCCATTCTGCTGCTATGGGGAAAAGCTGTTTGGACACAGTTTAAAGCCTCATAAATGTGGTTTTTAATCAGTGCAATCCTGGCCAAGTTTAACCCTACTGACTTAGTGGATCTTGGTGGTTATTAGAGGATCTACTCATATATGATAATATCCCTATGAGTGAGATTAAATGATTTGTTGCATGACTGGTGAGATGACACAACCTGTAATGTTTTAATTCTATGCAGTTGAGTCACTCTTTCTGATTTTGAGCCCTAAATGTAATGTAGGAATAACATAGAGTACTTGCCCTGCCTGTATCATGAGATTGTGAAGATCAAACAGGATGATGTATGGAAAGCTGTAGAGAAATATAGGACTTGGTTTACTGCAATGTAATCACCTCCTCTTCAAGAAATTGTGGCTATGGCCTTACCTCCTGTCAGTCATTGAGTGTTGGAAGCTTTTGGTGGTATCACAACCCTGTTCCAGTTTATCAGCACCCAGCACTCATAAACCCCCAGGATTACCACAAACCTTTAGGAGTCTTAAAGAAAAAAAGACTATTATTAGCACTGAGGAAAATAGCCAAGAGCTTCATCTGTAAAAGTCATAGACAATGTCTTGTTATTGATCATTTCACCAGCTTAGACGGAAAAGTACATTTTCATTGGCTGGTGTTTGTTATAATAGATAATTCTGTTAGCACCAAAGCTATAAAGCATAGGCAAAGGAGAGTAGGATAAGGTTGGTACATTATAAGGTTCTACAGAGAAACAAAGTCAACTGGATATGTACAAATATTCTCATATCTATTTATCTACCTATCATCTACCTATCTATCTCTTAAAATATTCATTCATTTATTTTAGAGAGAACACGGAAGCAGGGGAAGGGACAGAGGGAGAGGGAGTGAATCTCAAGAAGACTCCCCACTGAGAGTGGAGTCCAACTCAGGGGCTCAGTCTTATCATCCTGAGATTACGATCTGAGGTGAAATCAAGAGTTGGCTGCTTAACTGACTGAGCCATCCAGGTGTTCTTATCATGTATTATAGGAATTGGCTTACATGATTACAGAGGCCTAGAGGCCCCATGATCTGCCATCTGTAAGCTGAAAAACCAAGAAAGCTGGTGGTGTGATTCAGTCTGGGTCCAAAGCCCTGAGAACCAGGGAAGCCAATGGTGTAAGTCCTGGTATAAGGCCTGAGAACCTTGAGCACCAATGTCCACGGGCAGGAGAAGATGGATGTCTCAGCTTAACCAGAGAGCAAATTTATTCTTCCTCTTTTGGTTCTACTCAGGTCCTCACTAGGATGATGCCTACCTACATCGATGAAGACAATCTACTTTATTCAGTTTGCCTATTCAAATGCTACATCCAGAAATGTTTACTAGTTGTCTGGGCATCCTTTAGAACCAGTCAAGTTGACACACAAAATTAACCATCACAATTGGAAAAGAGATAAGAGAGAAAAAAAGAAAGCAGATGATTCAAGAGAGAGTAGCATAAAGCAGCAGCAATAACTAAAAGTGATAATGAAGGCAATAATAAGCCCTGGATCAGTGGAGAAAGAAATTTTAAAGTTTTTAAATTTGGAAGGGCTAGAGATCATTTGGTCCAGGCATGGCAAAACATAGGTCATAGGGGCAAATTCCCCATCTTACGCCTGCCGCAGACATTGCTGATCACTCATTGTATGCGGTCTACTCAGTCAGGGCATCTGAGTGACAAGGCAAAAAGTGATTCCCAAAGCTGAAGTACTTGCTCTGTGGGATTATAAAGAGTCTCACCTAGAGCCATTGGAACAGTATATGAAAAGGATGTTTATAACTCGCTAAATTACCTTGTTCTCATGCGGTAAGACCAGCAGAGTCATTGGATCAGGCTGGGGCATGCAGGGAACTGATCCATATCAAGTGATCAAGATAGTGCTCTAAGTTACTGCTATAAGTCACTTAGAATAGGCATGGGAGATGAAATCTATTTGCCACCAGAATTTTATTCGATCTCCTCATCTGGCAATCAGGAAACAGTAGCATAGGGATTTGAAACAACGTATTCAGGTTCACACAGAGAATGAACCAAGACTAAAACCAGTTTTTTGCCCCTCCTCAACTGGAAACTCAAGACCCATCTCAGTTTAGAGCTATTTTACTGATGATTGATTCCTGGATGTTAGGCAAAGTAGAGAAAGGGACATTTTTATGTATTAGGTTTAAGCCAAGGAATGGTTTAAGCCATGGCTTTGAAGTTTACTGTATTAGTTTGCTTGGGCTGCTATAACAAAGTAAAACAGACTGGTTGGCTTAAATGTAGAAATGTATTGTCTTATAGTTCTATAAGTAATATAGGTAATAGTAATATAGGTTGGAAGTCTCCTATATTAAGGGGTCAGCAGAGTTGACTTCTGAGAGCTCTGAGGGAGAATCTGTTCATGCCTCTCCTCGAGCTTCTGGTGGCTTGCTGGCAATTTTTGATGTTTCTTGGCTTGTAGACATAACACCCTGACCTCTACCTTCATGTTCATGTTCATGTTCATGTGACATTCTTCCTGTGTGCATGTGTTTGTGTTGCTATGTCCAAATTTGCCCTTATTTATAAGGACACTATTATATTGGATTAGGGCCCATCCTAATGACTTCATTTTAACTTGATCATCTGCAAATGTTAAATGCAAATGTTATGTTTCCAAGTGCAGTCACATTCTAGTACTAGGGGCTTCAATATGTGAATTTGGGGGGGGGGGACACAATTTAAACCCCAATGGTGAAGTTCAGTTTTCCCTAAGTGTTAGGTCTCTGGCTATGGGGACTAGCTAGAAGCTAGTCAAATAACTTTCTTAATAAAGCCATGTTTAACATTAGGATTGCTTTCTCAAGAAGTTGCAAATAATAGACCATGCAGATGAATTCATAAACCATTATGAATTCTATGTTTATTGTATAATAAGGATATTCCAGGTGGATATTACTGTGGTTAAGAAGGAGAGGGGATGGCTAGGCAGAGGTGATATCCTCTAAGCAGAGAATGATTTCTATGAAATTTCAGAGTGAGGTTACATTCTCCTGCTGCTTGTTACAGGAATGGTCCAAGAACAACCATAGCTCGGGCAGTTGGCAAATATCTGTGGACAAGGCTCTTCTATACATAAACACCTAAAGATAAACAAATGGATTAGGAGACTCGAGGAAACCATGTTCTCTGACACTGGACAGAGCACGGAGGTGCTTAAGGTGGGCAAAGCTCTCTCTGCTTGAAAGCCCTGCTCCCCAAGAAAAATGCTGAAATTTATCATTGGTGCTGATTCTGTGCTCCCCATATTTTCCTTCCAGTTACCCCATTGCATAGTGGAATCCTTTTCAACTCCCTCAAACCATATTCTGTCCCTCTTCCTCCTGTTGAAACTATTCTTAAGGGGAAATCAAAAAGATTAATTCACATTTAGGTGTGAATGACTGACAAGGGCTTTAAATGACTCTGTGTTGAGTGATTTGTAAGTGATTGTTAAGACCTTAAATTAGACAAGTGAGGCTGTAAGGCTAGACATACGGATCATCCGGTTCTAAATGGCACTTCTTTTATTAGCTAATCAGCCCCTAAAGTAAAATGCCACTGTCTCCATTTATCTCCTATGATTGTCAGTAATCTGGGAATTTGCTGATTACATTAACAATTTCTTTAATTCCAGGAAGATGCAAAATAAAAAGTTATGAAGATATGAACCTAGGGTTGGTTGCCATGCTTAAGTCATCTGCATTTGCACTGGCAATCTCATCTGATTTATCCAGGATTTGATAGTGCAGGGTTTATTCTTCAGGCCTTATCACAGCCTTCTTTCTTTAGCTGGCTTAGAAGCATAAAATCCAGTCCTGGCTGTTCTTTGGTAGTTGGAAAGGAACTGCTCTTTCCACCATGATCTTCTTCATGGTGCCAAATAGTGCAGAATGACTGAGAGAAAGGCTTCTCCCACATCTTTCAGGAATTAAATTCACGAGCCTTCCCTTTCTTCGTCTGAGCTCAGTATCATGCAGTCTATTGTCTAACTCAGTTAAAGAGAAAGGATATAGCTATCTTGGTACAGGTGAAGTATATGCATAGACGCAGGTATAGACATGGGCGTAGGTGTAGGCATAGGCACCAGTATTGGCATATATACACACACAGGTATAGATGAGGAACTTGGCAGACTCTGTGGAAGGTGAGGATTGCCTAGACTGAATGTTTCTTGGATCCTGACTTAATTCCCTACCGTCCTTCAGTGGCTCTGGAACATGGTTTGGTCAGCCACTAAATGTGGTCGTCAGCTGCTATGGGGTCTCCCTAGCAGAGAGCCAATACCCTCATCCCTCAGGAGAGTTCACAGTACCCTTCAAAGGGCAGGTAGGATTTCTCTCAGGGGGGTTAACACAAAAACAAAATCCTTGCTCTTGCTCTCTCTCTTACTCCAACAATTGACCTAATAACTGTATAGGACACATTAGCAAGTGGTAGATACAGGGAAAAGACCAGCAGATAATAAATAATTCAGTGAGAAATACATTCCAGAAAACCAAGCTGATGTGATTGGAGAGTTTTTTGATAAACAGAACATGTTTCCAAACACTTATTACAGTCTATTGTTATTGCAAAGCTAATTTAGTCTGATTTAAAAAATTATTTTCTGTGAAGAGAATGGCTGGGGGAACTAAAAGTTCTGGGTAGACCAATCCCATAGTTACTTTTAAATAGCTTACGCTAAAATGCATTTTTAAGTTAATTGTTGGCTCACTGAGTTTCTTTGGCCTTGGGATCTAACAAGTACCATTATGTACTTTAAGGCTTTCTTCTTGCAGAATGTGAGGGTGAAGATTCAAGTCTATGCTCTCAGCAGACACCCTCAAGGCAGGATATTTCTGGTTGGGTGAATTCTTTCAGGGGCATGATGAAATTGATCAATGGCTTGCTTAGCTATCTGACTGCCTTCCCACCCTCACTCTTCTTTCCTTTAGTTTATAATTATGTTTATTTGATATACATTAAAAAAATTTAAAGACTCCAAAAGAAGAAAAAAGCTACACCCCAAAAACTAAAACTTCATATAATACCAAAAATCCCTTAGAAAAGTCTCTTTCTACACAATTTCATAGTTCTGTACCCTGCAGGCAGCCACCACTAGCAGTTTCTTATGTGTCTTTCCAAAGATCTACTAAGCAAATATTAATATATATGTATTTATCTCTTCTTCACATATGTAATCATACTATACATGTGATACAATGTCTTGCTTTTTTCATTAAATAACAGTTTTCAGTTATTACTTTTAAAACATTTTTATTTATTTATTTGAGAGAGAGAGAGTGAGGAGGGGGGCAGGGGCAATGGGAGAGGGAGTGAGAATCCAAGCAGACTTCATGCTATACAGGGATCTTATGACCCTGAGAGCATGATCTGAGCTGAAACCAAGAGTTGGACGCCCAACCTGTGGTGCCACCTGAGCACCTCTCTCAGTTATTATTTATCAATCAATCATGTATCTGTCATTGGCCAAATTCTTTGTGATGGCTGCATAGTATTCCATTTTCTGAATGTACCATAATTTACTTATTCAATTCTCTATTGATGGTTCGATTGTTTTGTCTTTAGCTGAAATGATTTCTAAGGTACAGGGGGAAAGCATGCATAACAACTCTGGGCTTTGTTTTGATGGAAGGTATCTTCTAGATTATTGGGACAATTGAGGGCATTTGTGGAGGCTGAATGAGAAAAGGAGAAGAGTTACATCAGAGGACAGATGTCCAGTAGTGGACTAGGTAAAGTTGCTACATGGGATGGGATTCCATACTTCCCTCTGCCTCCCCAGGAAATCCTCAGTAAAATTGACATTACTGGTGAATGCTTTTGGCTTTTATTCATCCAGTTAGCAAATATTATTGCATTCCTCCTATTTGTTAGGCACTGTTCTAGGTTCTATCTTCCTAGCACCGTAGTGAATAAAACAGTATCTGCTATCATGATGTTTACATTCAGTGGAGGGAAATAAAATTAAAAGCCAATATACATATAACCTTTTTTTTTTTTTTTTTTTAAAAAAAGATTTATTTATTTTAGAGAGAGTGAGGGGGAAGAGGGAAAGAATCTGCAAGCAGATTCCCCACTGGGCTCAGAGCTTGATCTCATGATCCATGAGATCATGACTTGAGCCAAAACCAAGAGTCTGAGGCTTAAATGACTGAGCCACCCAGGTGCCCCAAACATTTTCTAAAAATAAATAAAATAGGAACTGGAAAGCGACATAGGGTGTTGCAATTGTCTTCCTTGGAGGCCATGCTGTGTGATGCCTCAGACAAGATGGTGGGCTGAAAAGAGACTGCTAGGTAGTGGCACCCCATTTGGGTTTCCAGGAATGCCTGGTGGCCCCCCACACCCTCCCATTCCCATTGCCACACAGGCCTGCCTCCAGTGGGGCAGGTCTGGCAGGTGCTGCCTCTGCAGCCATCTCCTTACCAGGTCTGTGATAGAATTCTGGGGGAGGAAGAGGGGAAAAAGAGGAAAGACATCAAGTAAAGAGATGGTGGCCTGGGGAAAGATGTGGATATTTTACTATCCGATTAATTCAACATCACTGAATTACCAAAGGGCTTCTCATCATTCACTGTCTAGCAGGGGGCAGGGAAAATTATTCATTATTCAACATGAGCTGAAATGAAAACGCCATACTTTGTAAAACATGCAAGGTTACCTACTATGGTATCTGCTCCCAGAGTTTTAATGTGTCTGCAGCACGGCTAATTAACTTGCTCTGAGCTTCGTTGGAATTCCTATTTGAGATCATTGTCTTGGTAACCGAATGTACCACAGAGAGCAGGAACATCAGAAATGCCATTTGGGGCTGCTTTAGCAATCAGCCTTTCTCAGAACTGTCTCAGCCACCAGCAGGAAAAACTATCCCATGATCCTGTCTGGTCCCTCTCAGTCTCATAGGGTGGGCAGCTTTTCCAGAAGTCACATAGCCCGTTGTGCTATATATAGTGTTGTGGTTTAGCATCCAGGCTCTGAAGTCAGACTAGTTTGGGATTTCATATTCACTAGAGCCACTTACTGTGAACCTCAGGTATTTAACGTCCCTGTTTCCTCATCTGTCAAGTTAGGATACTTCAAGTCCATACTTCGGAGAGATACCATAAAGCTTGTAGGTGTGTTTGTAGAGTGCCTAGTCCATCTTCAGCTCTCACTAAATAGCTGTTTTCTCCTATATCCTCCTCCTCATTCTTCATCACCCCTACTACTACCACCACTACCATCTTTTTTCCTTTCTGCTTTTGTGTCTAATTTGTGTGCTGGAATTTGAAGTGTTAGTCCAAACTGGGAAAACTGTAAAGGGCAGAATTGGCACAGCTGAAAACATTTTTTAAAGTCTCAGAGAGTGAGAAATTGGGTGACCTGAGCCCTGGTTGGTCCAGGCTTTGCCACTCCCACATTATTTAGGTTAATCCTTTCATCTCTTTGGGCTCTGCCCTCCTTTTTGGCAGGATAGAGAGATCAAAATTAATACCCTCTCAAGTCCTATCCCGCTCAGAGGAGAGTGGTGTCTAAAGGAGCACACCTAGATACGTTAGGGTGTGTTTGGCATTGAGTAGCAAAGTAAGCAAGTAACAGTGGCTTAAACAAATGGCAAACACTTAAAATTTTTAAAAAGATTTTATTTATTTATTCATGAGAGACACACACACATACACACACAGAGGCAGAGACATAGGCAGAAGGAGAAGCAGGCTCTACATGGGGAGCCTGATGTGGGACTCCAGGATCACTCCATGAGCCAAAGGCAGATGCTCAATCACTGAGCCACCCAGCTGCCCTAAATTAAAAAAATTTCTTAACAAGTTTCAACAAACCAAATCCAGCAATGTGTAAAAAAGATTATATATTATCACCAAGCTGGATTAGTTTTCTCTTTGTATTCCCTGAGTATAGATCATTTCAGTAGTTTACTTAAATGTGTATATAGTTTCCTTCTCAACAACATTGGATCTTTCTTGGGAACATTGGTGGTATCTTATATGTCTTTGTAGTTCCCAGAGTTTCTAGCTCAATATTTTGCTGAATAAGTATTTGTTGATTTAAACAAAAAAGTTAGAATTAATGCAAAATTCTGATTAATCATTATAATACTCAGTACTTTACCACCAGGTATATCTCAAGTCTATCAACAACCTGTAAATTAGTAGATTGCTAAGACTTCTTTTTTTAGCTAAGTGATTTACATATATAATTCCTTGAGAGCTCTTAAAACATCACAAGAATATTACTAAACAACAATTAACCTTGTGAACAAAAGAGAAGTCACAAACATTATTTATTACTTTGCCAGTCTTAATAAAGACCTAATGTGCTAATCGCTTCTCATGGAGACAGCTGCCATCAGTTAAGTAAAAACATCATTAAGTTGCAATCACAAGTATCAATAGAGGCAGAAACTACTAGTTTTCTGATTGCTGGCAGGCATTTACTGGTTTATGGGTATCCATTCCAATAGCTTTCTATTGTATTGTTGTTTTATGATGGCCTATTAAACACATCCACATATACACACATTTATTGAATGTTATAGTGGAGAGATACTTTAAGAGCATCGCACCCAACATTTTTCAAAGTGTGGCCCAAAGATTTCTTAGCAGTTTCTAGAAATCTCTTAAGGGACTTTCTGGGTGTTGTAAGGACAGAGAAAGTATACAGTTCAATGGGCGAAGCAGGGCACTTTGACAAGGCTGTCTAAATAATACAAGATTCATCTTGGCTTCATCATTTTGACGTAGATATTATGTCATGGCATTGCTGCACAAAATGACCCTGTAAAACCATAAAATCACTGGTTATCATCAATAATGTGTTCAATAGCTACTCTTAAGTTTTATTCCACCCCAACCCCTACTCCTGTGTGGCAATTTTCATTTCCTATTTTATCCACTGGCCTATTGTTTGAATTTTTATGTATATTTATTATTTTTCTTCAGAAAAACACTAAAGATATTTTTTAGAAGTCTGATTAAACTGGGAGAGATTCTGAGGACCATGAGGCTTATCTCCACGAACCAGCATTACTTAGGAATATTATGAAATGAAAATGTATATTACCAGAAGTTCTGAGAGTATTGCTAGAAATATAATTGGCAATTTCCTGTGCAGTCTGGAGCTGAGAATAAAAGGCTAAATATCTGTACACAAAGTGTCTTTAACTCTGTTGGAAGAATGAATTTGAGACATGGACCAGCCAAGGTATAAGAAATTCTCAGAGAATTCCTGAGCCTCACCCTGTCTCTGAACCTCATCCACCCTCACTACATCCTACAGCTTGATCTCATCTCTACTTCTCCGCCCTGGAATGGTGTTAGCAGCATATAAAGCTCAGATATAGTATGGGCTTATTAATTTTTCACATTACTTGATATTTCAGTTTCCTGGCTGCTGTAACAAATTTCCACATACTTGGCAGCTTAAAATAACAGAAATTTATTCTTTCTTAGTTCTGGAGGCCATAAATCCAAAACCAAGTATCAGTAGGGCCGTGTTTCCCCTGAAGACTCTATGGGAGAACCTTTCCCTGAATCTTTCCTTTCTAGAAGGTGGATCCAGGTGTTCCTGGTGTGTGGCTGCAGAACTCTAATCTCTGCCTCTGTTTTTATATGGCCTGTGTCTGTGTCTTCTGTTTCTTATAAGGACACTTGTCATTATATTTAGGGCCCACCCAGATAATCCAGAATCGTCTCCTCCTCTTAAAGCCCTTAACTTAATTATATCTGCAAAGATCCTTTTTCCAAATAAAGCAGCATTCAATCTTTTGCCATATAAGGTAATATTAATAAATTCTGGGGATTAGGATATGGATATATCTTTTTGATGTGGGTATATCTACTACATTTGGTAATTAAAAAAGAAAATTGGCATTTTTTTTAAGTTGTAAGTTTAATTGGTTGTATTTTCTCGAGTCAAAATGTTCCTTCATCAAAACAGATGGTGGTAGCAAAATGTCACTTAATCTGACTTGGGAGCTCACCTCTAGGTCAGCCAGAGCCACTTGCCTACTTTTGGCTGTTCTATGTGAACTTTGACTAGAGTAAAACTTATACCACTAAACTGTAGTTTGGAAACTCCCACTTCTTGTCTGATAACTTCACTTTTCTGTGAGGAAATGGAAACCCGGAGGTTGGAAGGAACACTGCCTTTGAGTCCCAGGGGTTGCAAACACAGTCCCATTTTCACCAATTGCCAGTTCTGGGACTATTGTTATATCGCCTGATTCATTACTCTTTAGTTTCTTCACTGATAAAGAGATGATAATAATACTTCTGCCTCTAACTTGTTAGAATTGGTATGACTATAAAAATGAGCTTTGAACATAGGTATGAAGTTCTATTTTTGATGATTTTTCAACATATATTTGAAAGTGGCCCTGACATGTGTTTATACTTCTATATTAAAAGCAAACAGGCAAATGGGTTATTATGAACTTTGACCTAGAAGGGACTTACTCCACCGATATTACCTGCAGCTATCTATGGAGCTGCTGAGAACACACACAAAAATTATAATTTAAAGATTCAGAAAGGGAAATAGGTGGCAGCTGTGAACAACAGGATCAGGGTAGAGCAGAGTTGGCAGATTCACAAGCTTAGAAGCTGGGCAGGTAGAATAATCAAATAAAGCAGGGGTGAGTAAGAAAAATAAGAACAAGCATATAGTGGAAAGTTGAGGGGCAATGATAGGGAGTAGTGGGGATTGTAGTGAACTGAGGGCTGGGGAGCAGTATTTTGTTCAGTCTAAGGGAAACTGCTACTCTTCAGTTGACTACTTATATGGTTGTCATTGGGTTGTAAATCTAGAAGGCTACATCTTCCAAGGAAGAAATCTGGAGTTTTACATGAAATATTCTTATATCATTAGGTAGTTAGGCTGGCTTATGCTGTGACAACAAACAATGCCCAAATTCCAGTGGCTGAACAAAAGTTTATTTCTCCTTCATGTGAAATCCTCTAGGAGTCTGGGAACCAGCAAACCAGGCTCTGCTATCTTAAGACCAGGTTTCTGTGTTCCTGGTGAATTGAATTATACTGTATTGTTTTATGAGTTGAACTACATCCCCCTAAAAAGATATGTTGGAGGTTTAACCTCCAGTGCCCGAGAATGTAACTTTACTTAAGGATAGGGTCTTTACAGAAGTAATCATGTTGAAGTGAGGTCATCATGTGGGCACTAATCCAGAATGGCTGGTGTTCTACTAAAAAGGGAAAATTTTGAAGACACGGACTCAGGGAGAATACCATACGAGGATGTGGAGTTATACTGCCTCAAGCCAAGGCACTAGTGGAGGCAAGGACAGAAGCTTGGAATGGATCCTTCCCTAGGGCCTTCAGAGAGAACTTGGTCTGGCCAATCCCTTGATCTCAAGCTTCTAGATCTTCAGAATTCTGAGACAATAAATTCTGTTGTTTAACCAACTCAGTTTGTGATACTTTGTTATAGCAGCCCTAGGAAACTAATACACACATAGGAGCTTTTCCCTGCTTCAGCCTTAAAGACACATGCCCTTTGTGCTCACAGTCCATTGGTCAGAGGCAGTTCTGTGGCCCTACTGACCACAAAGGGACTGGGAAGAATGCTTAGAAGAAGATAAATAGATGTTGGTAAGTGCTAGTATTATCTATTGTCTCCTTCTGATTTTATTTTATTTATTTATTTATTTATTTTTTTTCCTTCTGATTTTAGAGTATTAGTATCTAATGTAGTTTGAAAAAAAAGAAGGCATGACTGAGCAAGCCTACACTGAATGAGCCAAACAAACCTTCCTTTGGTCTTGGTATCATCAGTGGGTTCCTGAGGACAAGTGTGTGGGCAGTGCTGGTCCATTTGTGGGGTAAGATTTGTGGGAGTGCAGATTTTGGTTACAGGCAGGGACAAGCGCAGTTGGTACATGGAGACTTTGACATCAAGTGCAGGTCTGAGCTTGGGAAAAGGGTTCCAGAATATGAGACAGTGCAGCATAGGGTACTTAGAAGAAAATGCAAAGTTTTAGCTAGAGCTGATTTTTTTCTCTCCTGTGGTCCCCTGATCTCTTTTTCTTCCCCATTGAACAATACTCCACTCTCCTCAAGAATCAGACAGTCCTACCTAGTTCATCTACATTATAGGTAAGGTTGATGTTTGGAGGTAACCCTCAGAAGCTGCCCAGCATTCATGGCATTTTCTGTGGAAACATTACAATCTAAATTTCAAACAACCAGCTTAGAAAATAATTTTTACAAAACAGCTCAGGGGTGAATTTGGAACCGTGTGTGTGTGTGTGTGTGTGTGTGTGTGTGTGTGTGTGTATCCCTGCATGTATGCATTTACAACCTTAATTTATATTCAACCCAGCAACAGCATTTTAAAATTATTTGTGTGCAATATACTTTACTCATGTGCATATAATTTAAAAATAATATATCTAGATGCTTTCAACTGAATTTCTCTCAGAATATATATCATATTAAGTTGGCTTATGGATCGTGCTCAAAATTATTCTTAAAGAACATGCTTGGTTGGTTTCACTGAGCCAGATTTTTTTGAATATTCTAAAAAGCAAGAGAAAGAAATAAGACAAATTGTACTGTTCATTACTGTGGCACAAGCTAGAGAAATATAATTGGGCTTCAGGCCAAATTCTGAAGGCAATTGGAGCTGCTTATGTCAATTGGGCATAATTATTCCTCAACTCCTGTTGACAGAAAGAAAAATTGATAGTGATCTGCTTCTCAATGCTGGGGATTCAGAGAGAATATTTGGGCTCTGGTTCATGGCAGATGGGTGCGTGTAGAATCCACTGAGTTGTCATTTGTGGGGAGCAGGGAATCCTCCAGTTTGGAGGAGTCCTTATGAATCAGCTGCCTTGGGCCATCTGTTCTATGGGTGAAGGCAACACCATGCACCAGTAAATGTTTGTAGAATGAATAATGAGTCTTTCCCAGAGACCTTCCCGGAAAGCATGTCTGCCTTTTCTGTATAGTTTATTCTCTGGTGACCATGGGAAGGTACAAGGTCTGCACTGAATAGGCTAAGGCCCCACCCCTAGATTTTTATTCAGTAAATATTTATTGAAACTACTAGGCACTAGGGATGGTGTTAAGTCCCAGATGGCTAACTAATGATAGTCCAACTGGAAAAATGTGTTTGTCCTGAAAAAGGGAGATGTTTGAATAGGGCAAAGGCTCCAGCAAAGCAGAAGTGGTAACATGAAGACTTTAGGAAGGAGAGATAGGAGCCTCAGCATGCTGATTTTTTTTTTTTCACTTCAGGCTCATAATCTATCCATTCAAAAGTTTCTCATGCCTGATGCATTGCTTCCATCTGGACCCTGGATTGCAATCCCTGCTTCCTTGGAATCCTTATGCTCTCAGTTTCCTATGCTCAGTTATATTTTCAATCTAATGTTTACTGGCACATCCCCCTTCTCACATAAATGTGTTTAAGTCTTTTATGTGAACATCAGAAGGCTCTTCTAAGTTCCCCTTTAGTTTCCATTCTTTCCTTGTCATTTCCTTCACACAACAAATTGAGACTTAGCTTACTCAATATCACCCCTTTCCTTGTGCCCCCTTGTCAACCCTCGAGTATGGTTCCTGCATATTGTGCCTTGCTAGAACTGTCCCCATGAGGGTCACTCTTATTTGCCTGTCTCACTCATTTTTAAGTCCACACTGTTAATGTATGGGTGGCATTTGACCCTGCTGACCAAACCTTTCCTGCTCTTCCTCCCTATCTTCCCTGACTTCAAATGTTCTCAATTTTTTAAAATCACCTTCCTGGTACTTTTTCTCAAGCACCTTCAGAAGCAACTCTCATTCCTCCCACTTTTTACATGGTTTCTTTCTGAGGTTTAGATTGTGGCCACCTCTTCTTTTCACTCTACTTACTTTTCCTAGATGATTTCATCCACTTTCATGTCCTTAGTCGGTCCCTATCCATCCTGGCAATTCCCAAATCTATATTTCCAGCCTAGATTTCTTTCCTAAGCCAGACCACATAACTACTACATGTTTTAATTCCTTCACTGATATGTCCTCCAGGAACCTCAAAACCAACTGTGAAGAAGTGAGCTCCACCCCCACATACTGCTTTCCCTCCACCTCAGTGCATGATCATTCTGTACTCAGTTCCTAAGGCATTCCACAATTAATGAGCTACTGTATCTCATCAATCTTACCAACTCTCTGTTTTTCAGGCATTTCTCCTTTTCTTCATTCTTACTCCCACTAACTCAGTGCAAGCCTCCTCATTTTTTTCTTAAATTTTTGCCATAGCTTTCACCTCTCTAGCTGGCCTGCCACCAAGCTTGCCCATTGTAATAGACGGAATTGTGTGTTGTCCCCTCACCTGCATCCCAATTCATATGTTGAAACCCTCATCCACAATGTGACTGCATTTGGAGATGGGAGCTTTAAGGAAATAATGAAGATTAAGTGAAATTATAAAGTTGGGACCCTAATCTAATGTGACTGGTGTCTCATGAAAAGAAGGTGACAGCAGGAATGTATATGACACAAGGAAAACACCACGTGAGGATACAGTGAGAAAGTGGCCATCTGCAAGTCAAGGAGAGAGGCCTCAGGAAAAGCCAAATCTCCCATTTTGATCTTGGACTTGCAGCATCCAGAACTGTGAGAAAATACATTTCTGTTGCTTAAGCTACCCAGTCAGTGGTATTTGGTTAGGGCAGCCCTACCAAACTAATATACACCCTTACGTAAGTCTTTCAAAATTGATCATATCACCATCCTGCTTAAACTTCTATGTGTAGGAGGCCTCTACATCTCCTGTCCCTCCCCCTTGCTCAGTGTGCTGGCTGGCTAAATGATAGAATGTACCAAGATCTTGCTCTTTCCCTTTGCAAATGTTCTTCCCTTGGATAAGTTGTTCTCCCTTGTCCAGACCATCCCCTTCCCTGTTAACTTCAGTTTGCCTTTTGTGACCTGACTCTTGCCTCCCTTGACTATGGGGTGATGTCCCAGAGCTTCCATAGATCTCAGCTGTTCCGCTTTCCAGATGTGAACTTTTGAAGGCTAGGACTAAGGTCTTATTCATCTTTCTATTTTCAACACTTTGCATGATGCCTAGAATATAGTAGGTATTCAAAAAATGATTTTGGATGAAGGAACAAAGAGTGAAACTATTCTCAGTGATACAAAAGAAAATTTGACAAATCACTGTGTTAATAGAATGATAAAAGACAGTGAGGGAGTAGCCTTTTCTTGGGTCCACTTTACATTATGATCTATTGGACCTGCACATTCTGGGGGCTCAAAGACCAAGAACAACATTATCATTAACGTCATCATTGTAATAATAGTAAAAGTTTTCATTTATTGAGCTAGTACTATATACCTGAAGTATGCCATGGATTATTAAAGTGTTCTGAGCCCCATTCTAAGGTGTACATGCAGGTTATTTCCTTAACACCAACAATTCTCTAATATCAGCTAGGCATCCTAAAATTCAACTCAATTCTAACACTGCCTACCCAGAG
The DNA here is from genome assembly GCF_018345385.1 of Vulpes lagopus. Classification (NCBI taxonomy): domain Eukaryota; kingdom Metazoa; phylum Chordata; class Mammalia; order Carnivora; family Canidae; genus Vulpes; species Vulpes lagopus. Next base: position 33,052,360 of record NC_054829.1, read on the forward strand.
ATAGCATCAGATTCCATAGGTTAAGGGCTCAGTTTCATAAGACTGCTCCATCTCACTTCAGATGCTAACCATTAGTAGTAGGTCCCCACTAGTAGGATGGCAAAGCATATGTCCAACTTGGCTACAGATTGGAGGTTCCAATAACCTTCTCCCTTGGGTTTGATTAATTTGCTAAAGCAACTCACAGAACTCAAGGCAAAACCTACACTTCCCAGTTTATTAAAAGATATGATAAAATATATAGATGAATTAGGGTGAGGTTGGGGGGAGGGGTCCCAAGCATAAGAGTTTCTATCCCCATGGACTTGGGATGCATCACCATCCTGGTACATGGATGTGTTCACTGACCTAAAAGCTCCCCTAAACCGATGCTACTGGGATTTTAATGGAGACTTCTCCACATAGGCATGATGAATTGTTAACTCTATTTCCAGCCCCTCTCCCATATCTGGAAAGTGGGGTGGGGGGCAGAGTTAAAGCTCCATGCTTCTAATCATAGCCATTCTTTCTGGTGACCAGATGCTATCAGGGAGTCACCCAGGAGCCCACTCAGAGATACCCCATCAGAACAAGAGATGCTCCTGGTAGTCTTATCACTTAGGATATTACAAACATTTCAGGAATTCTCTGCCAGGAACTTGGAGCAGAGAACAAGATATATATTTTCTATTATCTCATAATTATATATAAAACCTCTCATTTAATCCTCACAACCACTCTTAGCAGTAACTGTTTATTATTATTACCATTTTGCAGATGAAGGAACTGAGGTCTAGAGAAACTCGATAACTCATTCCAGATTGTAAGTGGCGAAGCTGGAATTCAAACTCAGCTAATACTATATTTACTTGCCTATATTTTCTAGTCCTCTTGCTATTATTTCTAGTCTAGATAGGGCTATATAACTGTCTAGTCTGAGCCATGAGAAGATATGACTTCTATCAATCTGGGGCCAAGGCATGATTCTTTAGTGTCTCTTTCTCTCCTGAGGTAAACCCTGAAACCCCATAGTGATTTGTGTCACTATAGCATGTTTAATTCTATCTTAAAGACCCTTGTCTGTCTCTACACAGTGTGGCCCCGGGTTCCATTGCAGTAACCTCATCCCCTGCATAAAGGGAATGTTCAGGGCAGCCTGGGTGGCTCAGTGGTTTAGCGCCGCCTTCAGCCCAGGGCATGATCCTGGAGACCTGGAGTCCCTTGAGTCCCATGTCAGGATCTCTGCATGGAGTCTGCTTCTCCCTCTGCTTGATCTCTGCCTCTCTTTCTCTCTCTGTCTCTCATGAATAAATTTTAAAAATCTTAAAAAGAAAAATAAAGGGAATGTTCAAAGCAAAAGGGAGACCTAGTACTTCTCAACAATCTAATCATCTCTGTCAACACAGAGGAAGCTTGCTCGATGCCAGCTGCTCAGATCTTACTGGGTCACTACATGCACTAAGTGTACTGAAGTATCATCTACTTGAAGGCCTTAAATATCTAAGTTGAAGAGATAAAAAGGATGAAAATGTAATCAACAAAAATATATACAAATACAGTCCATAATTATGTGAATGCATTGTGGAGGTGGTTAGCTACCAAATGGTATTAATTATAGTAAATTGATGATATTAATCAGGGATAAGGGGTATAGACCTTCAACTGTCACTTCAAAGTTGGAGGAGCTTATTGCAGGGTTTTTTAATCTCAGCATTATTAACATTTTGGGTCAGATCATTCTTTGTTGTGAGGATTGTTTTGTGCATTGTAGGATGTTCAGGATATTAGCAGCATTCCTAGCCTCTAGTTGCTGGGAGCATCACCTCTCAACTCCAGCATGATAATCAACAATGTCTTCAGACATTGATGTTAAGTCCCCTGGGAGTCCAAATCACTCCCAGTTGAGAACCACTGGTTAATTGCATGCAACTGTGGATATCCTTCTCTCTTATATATTTCCACTAGAAGCTAGGTATGTACAGTAGGTTGCTTATGTGCAGATTTAAGGAGTTCCAGCAGTGTGGTGCCCACAATGTCTCCCCTCCATGAAAGATCTACTCCCTAGAAACCTTGACTGAGGATTCCTTGTTGTGGGTTAAAGCCAAGAAGCCTTACTTTCCCTTTTAATGTCTAATATCTTTGGGAAAGATTACACAGTGGGCTCTAGCCAGGTATTTATACAGCAACAAGAGGGGGAGGATCTGAGCATAAATTTGAGCTAAGAGAGAGAAAAAATAGCAAGACACTCACATTGAAAAAGCACCAGGGTGATGGAGGGAGAGTTAATAGCAGGAAGGGACAGGGGCTCTGCTATAAGTGTTGTTGCAAGCTGGCCCAGGATGAGAGCCTGGGTGTTTTCATGGGAAGGAAAAAGATTGAGAGAGGATTTTAAAATGCATGAGAAAGTGTGCAATGCTGAGTCAGATGCAAGCTTGAGGGAACTCTGAGGACACTGGGCTCTGGGGTGAGGGGATAAAAAAAAAGCCAAGGGAGAGAAAATATTCAGAACTGTGGCACATGCAAGGGTCTGCTGGTCTGGCTGTGGCTTCCTTCTGTTGGCCTCGTCTCACTGTATCCCCCCTTGTGTGTGTGGCTCAGTCATTGTGGCCTTCTACTAGTCCTTGAAATGCTCTGTATTTCTTCCTGCTTTTCCATCTGCCTGGAACCATACCTCCTACCCAACCCCAGTTTTTATCTACCTCTCTTTTCTTTCTTTCTTTATCTTTCTTTCTTTCTTTCTTTCTTTCTTTCTTTCTTTCTTTCTTTCTTCTTTCTTTCTTTTAATATTTATTTATTTATTTATTTATTTATTTATTTATTTATGATAGACAGAGAGAGAGAGGCAGAGACACAGGAAGAGGGAGAAGCAGGCTCCATGCTGGAAGCCCCACGCGAGACTTGATCCCGGGACTCCAGGATTGCGCCTTGGGCCAAAGGCAGGCGCCAAACTGCTGAGCCACCCAGGGATCCCAAATCTACCTCTCTTTTCTGAGTCAACTCTTCCTCATGTTTCATAACCCATTTCCCTCTGTTACTCTCTCTGGGATGCTTTTTAGCATCCTGCTCCTTGTAGCACATTTCTTAATTAATAATTGGGTATTGATTTTTGGGATTACTTTATTGCTAACCATCTCCCTCCCAAGCTTGAAGCCCTGATGATGGCAGAAAGTGTACTGATTTTGCTCATCGTGGTCTTCAGAGAACATAAGTTCAGGCCTGGAATATAGTGTGTTCTCAATAAATAATTTTTTAATGAATTCATGAGGGTCAAGATTTTCCTACTTCATAGCTGTAGCCTGGTTGGGCAGGGGTAAGATCCAAAGTGAAAGAACAGTGGGAAAGTTAAAGAAAAAAAATGACAACAGAAGAAACAAAATCATCATACCAAGGGTCATCTTTGTTATTCAAAAAGATTTGTTCTTTTCCACAATCTAGGCCTATAACATAATCAAAGTTACCTTAGAAAGGTGCTAGTAATTAGATCATGGGACTGTTTTGGCCAGACTTGAATTTCTTGTTTCATTTAGAGTTGATCCCCATTGTTCAACTGAGTTGAACCGGTAATGTGGGTTCAATTAATCTGAATGTCAGTTGGGCAGCAAGCAATTTTTGCTTCCAGGTTTACCTTCCAGAGCCAAAACAATGGTGAAGGAGCAATATCCGAACCTCTCAGACTGCTCAGAGAGTGCTAGGTATCCTTAAATATTTCATATTGTAATGATCTCCAAGGGTGGTTGAACAGGAGTTTGAGCAACTGTATTTGGATAGACTTTATTTAGGGTTAACCATGAACAGTGAAGTTCCCAGGTGGGCATTTGGCAATCCCTTTCCATATTTCACATGATCTAGGTTGTGAAAGTCAGCTATAAATTCAGTCCTTCTAGATATGCCTTGTTTAAGGGGTTAACAAATTATAGAAAAGAAATGCAAAGAGAATCTTCTCTGGGTTGTTTGTATCAAAGCCTTCATGAAGGTCAAGGTTGAGACTTTATCAACAATTTTTTTTTAAGTGCTGACTATATGCTCAGCATTATTCTAGGGTTTGAGGTTACACCGTTGAACTAAAATGATGTGAAGTTTACTAGACTAGATTTCTAAAATCATGTGATCTATCATCTATCACCTACTATCTATTTAACAAGAAGTATGCTATAAGTGAAATAATCAAGAAAAACTTTTATTTTTTGTTTAAACTGTAACTGAACAGTTTAAACAAAAAAAACTTGAACTCTTGGGGCAGCCCCGGTGGCGCAGCGGTTTAGCACCGCCTGCAGCCCACGGCGTGATCCTGGAGACCCTGGATCGAGTCCCACTGTCAGGCTCCCTGCATGGAGCCTGCTTCTCCCTCTGCCTGTGTCTCTGCTTCTCTCTCTATGTCTCTCATGAATAAATAAATAAAATCTAAAAAAACAAAAACAAAACAAAACAAAAAAACCTGAATTCTTAAGGATAAAAGCTCATCAAAAGGAAAGAAGATTTTGCTTGAATACACTAGGAGAAGAAAGCTTTAAAACATTTAAATTATTTTTATCTATTCAAGAATGGAGATTATTTTTCTTGACAATGATTAACAATGCAAAATGTCCTTCTTTAACTGTTGTTGCTCCTGAATAAACTGTCTCTTTCTCTCTCTCTCTCACACACACACACACACACACACAAACACACACAGATGTATGTATTTATACATGATATTTAGGAATTGAGGTGAATTTTATTCTTCTGTATTTGATGTGAGGATGTTTTACAACCTCAAAGATGAGACCTGGTGGTGATCCAGAATATTTGAATTAGAACACTCTTGGGAACTCAAAGTCTAGAGTAGTCATGTATATCTCTTAGCCTTTCCTGCTGCTTCTGAGACTCCCTCCTCTCTCATGACTGCAAGCTATTTTCTCATTAGATGTACACATATATAAGATATGGTTCTATTGCCTATGTAAGAGGACTGCTCTGGATGGTCTTGTAATGATCCTCTTGTTCTCACATCCTTCACACCTCCTTCCCTGCCTATTGACATGCTTGGGATGGGGGACATTAAAGGTCAGCCATAGGCTTGCCCCAGCATGACTCATGTGGTAGTCCAGGTCCTCTAGAAAGCAGATGCCAAGACAGGATTTTTTTTTAAAGGTTATTTATTTATTTATTTATTCATTCATTCATTCATTCATGAGAGACAGAGAGAGAGAGAGAGAGAGTCAGAGACACAGGCAGAGGGAGAAGCAGGCTCCATGCAGGGAGCCTGATATGGGACTCGATCCTGGGTCTCCAGGATTACATCCTGGGTCTCCAGGATTACATCCTGGGTCTCCAGGATTACGCCCTGGGCTGAAGGTGGTGCTAAACCATTGAGCCACCTGGGCTGCCCGACAGGATTTTTTTTTTAAAGGTTTTATTTATTCATGAGAGACACAGAGAGAGGCAGAGACACAGGCAGAGGGAGAAGCAGTCTCCCTGTGGGGAGTCCGATGTGGGACTTGATCCTGGATCCCAGGATCAAGACTTGAGCCAAAGGCAGATGCTCAACCGCTGAGCCACCCAGGCATCCCGCCAAGACAGGATTTTATTTTTTTAAAAATGTTTTATTTATTTATTCATGCGACACACACACACACACACACACAGAGGCATAGAAACACAGGCAGAGGGAGAAAACAGGCTCCTCACAGGGACCCCAATATGGGACTCGATTCCCAAACTGGGATCATGCCCTGAGCTAAAGGCAGACACTCAACTGTTGAGTCACCCAGACGTCCCTAGGATTTTATTAAGGAAAATGTTTGGGAAAATGTCAGAAACAGTAGGAGAGAGCTGAGACTTTGCCAGAGCCGTCAGATCAGGATGTGAGTCTGACCTTGAGTGAAGGAGAGAGGATATAAAGGTTGGATGGAAGCACCAGAGACTGCTGACAGGGTTAAGGGAAGTTGTATGGAAAGTTTGGTGAGGCTCTGGGGGAGACCTTGGGCCAAGGTCACCTGTCAGAGAAGTACCTTGTGTCCCAGGAGAGAGAGCCTGCCTTAGACTCCTTGCTGTGCTGAGTCATTGCCTGGGAAGACTGAAAAGACTGGGAAGTCATTGCTAGTGGGAAGAGTGGCCTTGGCACTGTGGCCTGATGGATTTTAATGGGTGTCAGAGCCAGCACAAGCTTGGGAGCCTTGGTCAGTTACATTTCCCAAACTAAATTAGTTTTGGATCTCTGTTCTGATGGCTGCCACAGCTTATGATTCATTGGTTGGTTTAGAAAACATGCATCTTCTATGCAACAGACGAGAATGTTTTCAAGATTCTAAGGAAACATTTGGCAAGACAGATCCCATCTCAATTACTGTAATTTATTTCCAGAATGCTGACTGTCTTCTATATGGATGAAGTCATAGAAGAAATATTTGGGGAATGGGGTGAATTCTTTTCTTCTGCATATAATGTGAGGTAGTTTTACAAACCCAAAAATGTGCATGAAGTCTGATGATGGACCCATATATTTTTCCAGTTGGGAGAATACTAGAAAATCAAGGCCATAGAGTAGTTATGTTTATTTCTTAGCCTTCCCTGTTTCTTGTCTTGCTTCTATTGACATTGTGCCAACACTGTGCAAGACACTGACAATTCTCTGGTGAACTGGACACAGGTTCTTCCCTTAAAGAACTTAAACAATCAGGACACCTGGGTGGTTCAGCAGTTGAGCTTCTGCCTTTGGCTCAGGGTGTGATCCTCGGGTCTGGGAATTGAGTCCCACATTGGGCTCCCCATAGGGAGCCTGCTTCTCCCTCTGCATAAAGGAGGGATGTATAAATATTTGCATGTATAAATATTTTTTTTTCTTAAAAAAAAGAAAGAACTTAAACAATCAAAAGCCAGGTCCATAGTGGGGTGTAAAGGTAGTATAGAGAATTATTAATGATGAAAAAGACCTAATGAAAAAGGCATCTAATGATGTAGAATGCCTAATATGGGAAAAGAGGGGAAACTAACACTCACTGAGCATCCAATATGAATCAGATATCGTGATAGGGTTTTATACACATTGTTGTGTTTAATCTTCACAACAATCCACTGAAGCAGGTTATTAGCCGCATTTGCAGATGTGCAAACTGAAACTCAAAAGGTTAAGTGCTTTTTCTTTGTTCAAGAATCTGAATCAAGATCAACCTGACCCCAAAGTCAATGCTCTTGGAAAGCAAACATTAATAACCATAGATTATACTTCACATTTTCCAGGTCCCCAAAGAAATGCATAAAGGACACACAGTCTCAGGATCTCATCTAGTTCTCAATGTGTCTGCAGCCCATCCAGCATTCATTAATCCATTCTCTTTCCCTGTTGATTTTGATTCCCATTATTTCCTGCCCATCAAATGCCTTTCCTCTAACTTTCATTCTACTCTTGATTTCCTTTTGCCACTTTTCTCTTCCCCTCACTTTGGGCCTCTTGCATTTCTGTCTCCCCCTCTCTTCCTCTCCATCTTCTTTGAAATATATCTTCTTTGTCCCATTTCTCTGTCTCAGTTCCCTCAGCCTGTCTCTCTGTATCACTCATCCTTTACCTGCCTATTATATCTTCTAAAGAGAGATCCTGGCCTAGAGTACTTGGGCTTCTTTATTTCCGGTTCCACATTCAAATTGGGGGAACAAGATGATTTTAAGTTCTCTCTTGGTCCAGCCTTTTGATGATAGAGGTAATGAACTCTTACTTACTTCTTATTTGTCAATGAAAATGCCCCTTTGTTAGTAGGTGAGAGTTTTGACTTCTTATCCTTGTCATCGTACGGTTCTGTTTTTGGAACAGGTTACTGTTGTTCTCACAAAACTCAGCCTGGTGAAGGCACTCTTCCTTCTTTTTTCTCTGCCTGGCTCTGTAGGGAAGTAATGGCCTTGCAGATGTGCCAGATACATTTGGATGGCATGGAACATGGAAATCCCTGCCAGATTTTTTTAAAAAAAGTCATTATTGACCTACCTGGGTACAAATTGAGTGAGGAAAAAACATTCTAAATGGAACTTGCTCCCCGTAAATCTCTTGTGCTATGGTCATGTGATAATTGTGGCCCTCCTTGCTGGAATGTCCCTTTTCTGCTGATGGGAAATGTGCCATGGTTGGTCATCTTCAGGGAAGGAAGAGTGCTGGTTTCAAGGGTAAAAGGGCAGTGTTTAAAAATGTTATTTTTAGAAAAAGAAGGAGTCTCATCATACTTATTTTTAAAAGGCAGTTTTAGCGTTTGAAAAGATCTATGTTTTCTTTTGAACTAGAAAGGAGAAACCAGTGAAACTGTGGATCAGTTTTACTCTTTATCTTCATTTTCCTTGATTGTCAGACTCCATCCCAATAGAGTGTTTGTCTCCCAAGATTCTAGAGGAATGATTACCTTCCAAAATTTCCAAATCTCCTTCTTGAAATATCAGCAGTAAAAATGCAGATTACTCTTTTATATTTTGTTATAAGCACCTTAACCTTTTCAGAGAATGTAATAATCACAAATGAATTATATAACTCAAGATCTCATTTCTCCTGCATTTAATAAAAACTCAAGTGGGTGGAGTTTGGTGGTTCCTTCCAAGTAAATCACCTTTTCTCGGCCCTTGGGCTAGAAGGGCCCTTTCCTGTTCCTGTGTGAAATGGCTGCTGAAAAGTTAATGGGACCCAAGACTAAATTAGTGAGCAAGTTATCCAGTTCAAGGGGAATAAAAACTCCATTGTACTTTGTGATAGTGAGCTTGGGGTTCACACTTGGGAGCCACATTTTTTGAAAATTTCCTACAAACTGGAATTAATAGATGACGACAATACATGTGGGGAGGTGCCTGAAAAGGACTGGTAAAAGTGAGTAGGTTGGGAAAGAGAAGAGTCTAGGGTGAGCAACAGAGGAGAGGCAAATAAAGACAATGCTATACTTATCGCAGTGTAGAATTCATCTTCTAATTTAGAACACAGGACATTGAGGTATACCAGTAATAAGGATCTTTAATTAAATATTTAGTTCTTAAGCTTAGGGGGTTATATTCATTTTTGTTTGTTTTAAGCATTATAACAACCTCGGAGGTAGGCATAAGTATTAACGGTCCGTTTAACGGTCAAGAAGACTGAGTCTGAGAGAAATAAACAATCTAGCCCAAAGTCAGGTAGTTCATAAAGGCCAGAGCAGAATTCAAACTCAGGTCCCTGTGACTCTAAAGGCAATACTCTTGAAGACAGCACACGTGTCTCAGAAAGAAGGGATAGTGAGCAAACACTGCTCAGATGGGGAGAAAAACACACATTCTTTGTTTTATGAATGGTTGTGTCTTTGTGCCTTCCCACATGATCTGGTGAGAAGCTGCATTACCTCTGATTTCTATGCATTAGCAAGGTGAATTCATCCCACTCATCTCAATTTATAGAGCAAATGGTGTGGCACAGGTTCAATGGAAGTGTTCTCTCTTGTGTTCCAATCTATTGCTGATGTGACAAGGACAGAATTGTCAGAGCAGCTCCTAATTAAATAGTTCAGAGCTTCATTAGGAAGATGTGGCTGGATGTGGGACTCACCAGGCAAGTGTTGACATCACAGTTGACACTAATTGGTCCTTTGGCTGGCAGCCTCGGCACAGCAGAGGGACTGGACACTGAAGGGAGGGCAGGGCTATCAGGCTTGCCGAAAACACTTTTGAGGCAGACTCAAAGACCATCATTATTGGTCAGGAATGGAATTCTCATAGGCACAAGGATCAAACTTGTCACTTTTGCTTTTCTCCTTCAGAGAGTCAGTGTCCTTCTAGACCCAAGGTACTTTTACTGTGGTGGACTTGCATGCACGCAAGCACGCACACACACACACACACACACACACACACACACACACAGGCTCAGAGACTGTGGCAAAATATAGTATAGTATACCCTGCTGAGGGTGTTTCTGTTATAAGAGCAGGACTAACCTATTGAATTAATCTTCTCTTTGGAATATGAAAAGTATCCAGGGGACCAGGCTATGAAGCTTTCTGTGTAAAAATAAAAATGAATTCTTGTTATGTACCTTAATAGCTAGAGCAGGTGAGAAGACATGAATACCCATATGTTCATTCCCAGCATCCATGGCAGACCTTCTATGATGATTTTTCACTGCACTGTGGGTCCTTCCTGGCTCAGGGACTCAGAGATTCAAGGGCTGGCTCTATTTCATGCCCAGTACCATGCAGGCCACCTCAAGACTATAAAATACTAACACAAATGACAGGTCTTCAAAACAGATCCAGAAACCTGTTAAGTATCAGGATTCCGGGTCTGTCACTGATTTGTCTTTGTACTTTGCTCCCTGAGATCCTGGAAGAAAAAAACCCAATATTTTGATTTCACAAGAGATATTTACTATTTTATAGATGATGAAGCTGAGACTGAGAAAATGTGAAGGACTTGTGTGAGGTCTTACAGTTGGTAAGAGTCAGGACAATGACATGTTTCCATTCTTTTGGCCATAAACTTAATGCTTTTCTGCTATGTGACTTCCCTTACAACTTTTTCTTATCTTTCTCACTTGTTTTCCTATAAACTTCACTTTGGAAGGCTGTCTATATTTTCAACATTGTCTTCCTTGTCACCACCTAATTTTGGTCATGTTCCCAAATTTGCTTTATATGTTTGATACAATACACATATCCTATAAAAAAAAACCCCAATGGCGTGGTGGCTAACCTGATTCCCAAATATCATACCATCTGATTTCTGGCAGAGAGACTGCAAGGATCTTGTGTCTATACCTCCTTCCCCGTGATCCTGGGTAAGTGAAGGAAGGCATTGTGACACCATTTCAACCATCCATCTACAGAAGGTCTGGAATGGATTAGACTTCAGGATTGATGTGGGTCCTATGGAATGAGGGGTACATAATGAGTGTTTGTAAGATTATAGAAATAATGTGACAATTCCTTTATATATTGGTTTTGACTAGTTGTTCAATTATAACGTAGTTACTGAGTAATGCATTTTTGAAAATATTCATTTCTTTTTCAATCTCCCTGTATGTCTTACATTCAAACCTGCCTTTTGGCCCCATTGGAATTGCATCAAAGGAAAGGAAGCATATTTGTTTGTTTGTTTATTTATTTATTTGGCACTTGAAGCAATACTTCAAAAGTTTGAAATCATAAACAGCAGTAAAAATGTTTTTATTGTGTAAGTCTCTTTCATCTATGGACTTAATACGTTGTTATATTTCCTAGAATGATGTTTTCATGCTCCCTAACTCTAGTCTAGGTTACTTGAATTCTGGAATGTCATGTACTCTGGCCTCATACTCTGTTGCAGGCAGCCTAACTCCATTTCTCTAGCTGCTATTTTATGGCACAACTCTTGTCTTTTAGTCACTGGGGCTGCTGGCCTTTTCATGGTTCCCCTGAAATCCTCCAATGGGCTGAGCTGGGACTCTTCCTCCCAGCTGGCTAGCTCAGGATTTGATCTTATTCCTGGGGGCCTGCTTCAGGACATGCTGTCTCTGCTTTGGATTTGGCTGCCTGAGCACCAAGTGCATGGGATTTCTATATCTTCTGACTCTGAGAAACATCAAGTGGATCTGCTTTGAGAAGGAAAAGGATTCATTCAGTGAACACACTGACATTTAACACCTTATCACCTAGGAACCCAGGGCCTCTGAATTGCAGCCTTCCTCTCATTTTGTTCTCAAGGAATATCATCTTTGTGTCTTGGGTTAAAGTGACTGTTGCTTCTCTACATATTGTGTTTGGTCTACCTGCTTCCTTCCTACTCAGGAGGGGCAGCCTCTTTGTCCTTTAGGTGTGCCATCTTGGGTGGGCAAGGACGTCTCCCTGGTCTCTCTGGGACACATTGTCAAGCACAGTGGGCTGCAGAAATAGCTCTGAGCTTCTGCTTTCAACACAGATGCAGAAGGGCAGAGAAGGGCAGTTATACATGGGAATTTCTAGCTCAGGGAAAGGAAAGGAAAATACTTTCTGTTGTTTTTTTTTAAATTAGTTTCAGAGGTAGAATTTAGTGATTGATCAGTTGCATGTAATACCCAGTGTTCATTACATCAAGTGTTCTCCTTCTGTTTTAAAAGGAAAGACAAGATGCTTTATTATTTGAGTAGCAAATAATAAATGTTAGTTGAGATTTGTGTGTATGTGCCTCAAACAATAGTTGTTTTTAAGCGGTTCTTTTTAATCATCTACTCAACATGTATTTAATAATAATAACAACAAAATTTGTAAAGCCCTTACTTTTTTAAGCCAGGACTGCGTTAAGTATCTTATAACAGTATCTTATTTGATCCTCTCAAAAATCCTGTGAAGAAGGTACTATCAATCCCCTTTAACAAATGAGGAAAAAGAATCTTAAGAGGTTAAAGAAAATAAAGGACAAAGAGCTAATAAATATTGATATGGGGGGTATCAAAAAGAGACAACCCATGCCTTAGAAGTCTAGAATGTTCTAATGAGAAGGAGCCTTGGAGATCTCCCATACCGCCATCTCATGTTATAGAAAAGCTGGAGAGGTTCATTCACTAGCCCAAGGTCCTTTAGTAGCTAGAAACAACAACCCCAACCCATCCCAGTGTGCCTTCCACTCTGTGCTGCCTTCCTCCAGGAGTTCTAACTGTAGACATGTCACTGGTTACCCCAATCCCCAGCATTGTAACAGTAAAAGCAGGCATGTGCTTAAAGTAGAAATGAGGGCACATCTTCAGATGGAAAGTGCCGTACGTGCTGAGGGAAGGAGGAGGTCTTTGGGGCTGCTGTTCTTCCAGAAAGGTCTGGTAGAGCCAGAGGCACTTTGACTCAATGCAAAGCTGGGGGAAGATCTGAATATTTAGAGAGAGAAGAAAACAGGTATTCTAAGGACCGGTCTAAACAAAATCTTTGAGTTTCAGAGGAGGGATAAAGAGGAGATGTGCTTGGTGGGCAGAGGACTCATATAAGGGAGTAATAGGAGGCAGATTATTCTGTGGTTTGCATGCCAGTTGTGCCAGGGACAGGATGAAGGTAGAGGGAGTGGATTCTGGAAATAACCTGGATGTGAAATGATGAGGTCCTAGGCAAGAGTGGTGCCCGTGGGAGGACAGAGAAAGGGCATTTTCATGTAGTGACAAGATTTAGGGCGTTTCAGGGAAAAATATACATTTGGGTAAATAGGCAGATGCTGGGAGGAGGAGGTTGTGGTGTGAGTAAAGAGCTGTCTTTTGGAAGCAGGAATGATTTGGTTCAACTTTGGGGTTGGAGCCAGGTGCAAGGCCACAGGGCTGAATCCAGCTGATTTGCACCCTATTGATTTTCCTGAGCAGACCATTTTCACTTTATTGATTTTCTCCGTTTATTGGTCTGTGTTTTCTTGTTGGTTAGAGGTCACTGTGTTCCCTTTAGATTCATTTTTGGCCTCTTGCTGCTTCCTCTTGTTAGTGTGTGCTGCTCCAATCATGATTGCCAGCTATTGACCAAATGTGACATTTCCACTTTGGACTGTTTTACTGTTTGGGGAAAAGTTGAGGGTGCAATCAAGAAGTTGAGCTTACGGAAGAGCTTTGGCTTAGCCCAGACATCCTGATAACAGTGTCACCGTGTTACTGTGTCTAGTAGCATAGAGAGACTGGGGTTACAGGAAAGCGACACTATTCATGTGGTGAACGCTTGGGTGGACCATTAGGGCAGGCAGGACAGTGAGTAGCATTGCTTGCTCACATTGGTTTCTCGCTCCCACAGTTATAACTGAGCCATGTTTGTTGAAGGCAGCTGTGAAATGATCCTGGACAAGCTTACTGCATTATCCTGGGTTCAAGTTTCAGTATGTCTAATGAACGCTTTAGGTAATTCTAACAAATAGACCTGAGGCCTGGTTTTTATAGACCTCTGGTCTGTGTGTCCCCCAGGATCCTTCTAGTTTTATTTGTTTGCTTTTTTCTTTTGGGTTCAGGGGGGTCTGTACTAGCTCCACTTTCAGTGAGGACCTCCTCATTCCCTACTTGTCATATAAACAAAGACTTCTTCCTTCTTTTTTAAAAAATATTTATTTATTTATTTATTTATTTATTTATTTCTTTCTTCCTTCTTATATAAGACCTGCTTTTCTACCTCAATAGGCATATAATATACTGTGTTACCCTTCCTGACACTGTAGATATTTAAGTCATATTTCTGTGAAATGACAGTATTTGGTTCCAGCTAAAGGAATTCCAAACACCAACAATCAGGTAGGGTAAAACAACTTAGGAGGTTTGGGATGAGACTGGGTCTTCATATGAGAGAGTCTAAATAAGGGCAGCCCAAAATTTTGGCTCTATTTTATTCTCTCTGACCTTCTCAGGGAGAAGATGGGAAACAAAGCAGATTTAATTTCTTCCTACCTATAGATTTTATGCCTCTTGCTAGGTCCCAAATTTAAATAATCTCTAAATAGTACAAGTGCTTTAGTCTTATAGAAAGCTTCCCTGGAGGATTTCTTTCCTAGGAATAATAATAATAGATGATAATGGTGATAGCTATCTTTACTGAGAGCTTACTATGGTCTATACACTCTGTGCTAAGTACTTTTGTATAATCATCTCCATTTAATTTTCACAAAAACCATTTGAGATAGATACAATTGCTATCTCCATTTGACAGATGAGCAAATGAAGTGTAGAGAGGTTAAGTAATATACCCATAATCACATAGCTAGTGAGCAGTGGAGTAAGTATTGAATCTAGTTCTCTAAGTCCTTAAGCCTGAGGGCTGAATCATCACACTGTGTTGCTTGCCCCATGTGATCTGATAGAGGGAAGGAAAGAGCAGGGCATGATCAGCAAGAGGCCCTGGATTGGGATCCCCAGATATCTGCTTATATTTCACTGCCTTTCTCTGTATATACATTTCAAGTCAAAGCCAGACATCGGTATTTCCTGCTAGGAATGTGACAACCAAAAACAGTTTTCCTACTATGTGGGTTAACTTCTGGTGAATTGCAAAGCTTCTGCATGTATTTGAATGTGCAATGTATGCCCTGAGACCAGCAGAGAAACCCACTGAACTCTCCTGCCGGCCTGGTATCCTGAGGTTTCTAGTGAAACTCTGTCTGAGATCCTTCTTTCATGAAGTTTAATTCTGCAATGGTTAGGGAACATACTTTGCATTACTTCTATTCCTTAAAATTTGTTAAGATTTGTTTTGTGGTCCAGTCTTTCTTAATGAATAGTCTATGTTCATTTGAAAAGACCAAATTTTCTACTTTTGTTAAGTTGAACATCCTATAAATGCCAATTAGGTTAAGTTGGTTGACAGGGCTGGTTCTTACAGATTTTTCTGTTTTCTTATTCTATTAATTGCTGATAAAGGAGTGTTGAAGCAATTATAATTATGAATTTGTCTATTTCTTCTTTAATTTTGACTATTTTTTTCCTATAATTGGTCTTGTTTTTTTATACAGTTGGATAGTGTCTGTATTTTAATTGGTGAATGTAGACCACTTATAATCAACATATTGATATGGTTGCTTTAAAATCTACAATCTAGATAGTTGTTTTCAGTTTTCTCCATCTGTTTAAAAAATGCTTCCTCTTTTTGTACCTTATTGAATTAAATGTATTTTGTGATTCCATTTTGGCTTATCATTTATATCTTTTCTTTTAAATGTTTCAGTGATTGCCAATAAATTTGCAATGTACAACTTTAATCTATAATTACAGTCCATCTTCAAATAATATTATACCTTAGAACAGTATATTCCCAATTCTTCCATTTTATTTATGCTATTTTTGTTAAATATTTTGCTTTTATAGATGATGTAAAAACACAGTGCATTGCTACTATTTTTACGTTAGTCAGATACATTAGAGTTATAAAAATAAGAAAAAAATAAATTTTATCTTTACCTTCATTTATTCCATTTCAAGAGTTTGTCATTTCTTTGTGTGCATCCACATTTCTGTCTAGTATCATATTACTTTTACCTGAAAATTTCCCTTTAATGTTCATTATAATACAGACCTGCTGGCAATGAATTCTCTCAGTTTTTGTTTGTTCATGAATGTATTTCTTCTTAATTTGTGAAAGATATTTTTGCTGGTTATTTTGCTGTTTTTTTTTTTCTTTTCTTTTAGCACTTTAAATATGTCACTCCATTGTCTTCTAGCTTGCTTGGTTTCTGATAAGAAGTCTTCTGTATTTCTTATCTTTGTTCCCTTGTATGTATCTTTTCCCCCTGGATCTCTTAAAGATTTTAAACATTTGTCCTATGTTTTAAGCATTTTTTTTTTTAATTTTTTTTTAATTTTTTATTTATTTATGATAGTCACAGAGAGAGAGAGAGAGAGAGGGGCAGAGACACAGGCGGAGGGAGAAGCCGGCTCCATGCACCGGGAGCCCCATGTGGGATTCGATCCCGGGTCTCCAGGATCGCGCCCTGGGCCAAAGGCAGGCGCCAAACCGCTGCGCCACCCAGGGATCCCTGTTTTAAGCATTTTTAATATGGTATACTTAGCTTCTTTTGGCTTTTTATGTTGATAGTGTAATTTTTCTCCTTTTTTTTTTTTTTTTTTGATATGTCTTGTAACTTTTTTTAAGAAGGTGAATGTCTTAATAGCATAGAGTAGTCTGTAAATTGTTTTTGTGCCTGGAATGAGCACACCTTTCCTTCTGCTAGCTAGGCTTTTAGTTAATTGGGCTGGGGTTTGTTGTTGTCATGGTTAGCCATAGTGCATTGCAGGCTTAAAATTTCTGTGGCATTGCTTTGTATTTAGAGTGGGAGCTAGTTTGTCAGAAGATTTTTCTTAATGTCTTCTCCATCCTCAGGTTTCCATATTCTCTTTGAGTTGTGCTTCAGAGAGTCTCTTTCCACATTTTTGTAAGTCTCTCATTGATATTTGATCGTTATTTGTCTCTTGCTGCTTGTTAGCCTGGTCATGGGGAGTGGTGGGGAGTGGAGAGGTGTTCCTTGTCATTTGAAGTAGACAGTCTCAGATAGGTCTTGTGTCCCTGGGCCTCAGGACTGTGGTGCTCTCTGTGCTTCTGCCTCACCAGAGGTAGTCCTGTCTCAGCACATGTTCCATCTCACCCTCATTCCTTACCTCTCCCACAAGTCAAGAGTTCCTTTTTATTTTCTTCCTTCAACTGCAGTCGGTTTTCTTTCATGTCCTAAGGGTGACAGGGTTTGGTGCTCTCTTCCCAATGGTTTAAAGCTTTTGTTCTGTTGGGGAGATAGAGCAGTAGGATCTGGGTTAGGTTTCTTGTATTTCCTGCAGAAGCTGCTATTTCCTTCCTCTATGCCTGTAACACAAGGGATGCTTTCTTAGGACTCATGCCAGACTTTTCTGTGAGTGCCCCCATGAGGTTTATGAGGAAGAAATTGCAAGTGGGTGGGATTTCCTATAGATCCACTTCCTTCAAGGGGTTCTACATACTCTTGCTAGCTCATACTCAACCTTTACCAACTTACTAATAGTCTTAGCTAAGTTCTTCACTGTCCAGCAGCCCAAGGTAAGCAAGAGCTCATGACTCATCTCTCCTTGCATGTGCCTGTCTTTCTTCAGGTTTTAAGTTAGTTAGTTGTCCTATCACCTCAACTCCCTAATGGTTTCAAGAAAAGTTTTGTATGTGCTGTTTGGCCTTGAAAAATGATTTTTTTTGTAAGTGTAGGAGTGATGCTCTTTCTGGGTTTCTCCATCTCAGCAGAAAGAGGTCTCGCCCAGCACATGTAAACCTTATTGCTTTTACACGTGGTCGCTCTGCCTGCAAGTCCCTCCTCTTGGCTCTACAACTTCCTACTTGTTTCTGTGACTTTATGTTCTCATCTTCTCAGAAGACAGGGGCAGGCTTACGCAGATCCTCAGCAAATCCTTTGTATTTGAGCCTCGGTTTCCTTATTTGTAAAGTAGGAATGCCAATATCTGCTGAACCTCCTTCGCCAGGTGAGATAGGATGTGTGGCCATACCGGACACACTTTTGTTTTATTTTTTATTTTTTTTTACAGAATTTTTAAAAAAAGATTTTATTTATTTATTCATGAGAGACACACGAGAGAGGCAGAGACATAGGCAGAGGGAGAAGCAGGTTCCATGTACCAGAAGCCCGACGTGGGATTTGATCCCGGGTCTCCAGGATCACGCCCTAGGCCAAAGGCAGGCGCTAAACCGCTGCGCCACCCAGGTATCCCATTAAAGCATAGCTCCTACTCATCAACCCAGCAACAGGCCCTTCCTAGCAACTGAATTGGTTAGTGGCCCCAGGGTAGCTGGCTTGGTCTTGTGTCAGAGTGCAATCTCTAGGGGCTAAAACCCTGCCCTCAGCCAGCAGCCACAAAGTAGCAAAGGTAGAAGCAAAATAGCCCCAGAAACCCCATATTTTCTTGTTTTATTTACAAAGCTTGTTGTCAAATACTAAGGAAAATAAATTGATTTCCATCTTTACTGATGTGTTAAAATTGCTGCAACACCTCATATTACCAAATAGATTTACTATATAAATTGGAACATAGTTGGTACTTCAGGCAGGTCACAAATCTACTTTGGCAGGAGAATATCACTCACAGTCCATTGGTTATAAAAATTAGTTAATTCAAGACAAACATTACATTCTCTCATTCCTGGCACAAATCCCTCCAAATCCTCCATGCATTTCTGCTATAGAGCTAGAAGATATATATCCATCAGGTCACTTGATTCTCTGCAGACCTGATTTAGATGGTACTTATGCAACTGCATCCACCAAGAAGAGATAGATCTCATTTATTAAATCTGCCAGGCGGGAACCTAAATGATGGGATTTAGTAATATTGCACTAATCTGTTGCTTTTATTTACTGCTCCCTGTCTTACTGATGTAAATCTCACGGAGGACATCTTCTAATTTATTGAGTTTGACTCTCCTCCTGAGGAGCAGGGGTAGCTCATTGTCAGGTGCATCCTTATGAGAACTAGAATTTTTGAGTGCTTATGTGCAGTAGGTAATGTTGGTGTTCCACATGATCTCCTTGAATAACTTTGTAATGGTGTGTGTGTGTGTGTGTTGGGGAGGGAGGAATGTAATATATTGAACCAGATACTGTTAAATGTTTTATATGTATATTTCACTTAATCTTCACCCCTCAATGAGGTAGATACTATTATCATTTCTGAGGAAGCTTGCCCAAGGAACTTGCCAAAGATCATGGTGCTATAGAGTGCTGGTGCCAAGGTGTGGCTCCGGGGCCCCTGCTCTTGACCCTTCTGCCGTTGTCTCCTCTGCATTTCAGTGGCTGGAAGGATAGTGACCATGTAAGGTGGCAGATGGCTTGTGGATGGCCAGCCCTGGTATGTACGGTTCTCTCACTCTTTCCTTGCCATTGTTTCTGAGTCCTGTCTGACCTGCAGAATTACCTGCAGAATAACCATCTTTTAAAAATTGAGACAGTTTTTTTTGTTGCTACTTTTATCTGAAGACCCTGTTCAAGTTACATTTTAGATCCTCCAGGATGTGATTGTTATTATTTCATACACTCATAGAGGTTTTCTTTTGTTCCACACAGAGTTATTACAGCTAACGTTTTTGTGTTAGTCAGGACATACTGATACCTCCTAATAAAGAGGGCAAGTTAAGAGATATCTGAGACCTGCCAGTCCAAGCTTTTCCTCTAGGTAGCATGTTCAGAGAAAATAGCATGAAGGATCTCTTTAGTGAGCTACAAGAGTGACTTCCTGAACAAGTAAAAGGAGACTATGCTAGATGCAAAAAGAAGGGAAAAAATGAACTTGGTAATGATAGGAACAGGAAAAGAGGACAACCAAGCACAAAATGAAAGCCAGGTACTGAATTTCCTAGCAAAACTGATAGCTGGAGGTGATCATGTGAACTACTCCAGGCCATTAAGATGCAAGAGAAAGTCTGCTTCCCTCTCTGAAAATGCCTTTGCTTCCCTGATAAAAGGTACAGGCAGGAGAGGAGAGTTTACCTATTGCCTTCTTCTCCCCTTGAACTTGTCCATGATGCCTGAGGTATGGCTATCATCTTGTAACCAGAAGGCAGCGAGCACAAGGAAGAAAAGCTAACAATGCTACAGTTGGTGGAACAGAAACGTAGAAGGAATCCAGGTCTTTGAAAACACTGTTGAGCCACTGAAACAAAATCAGCAACAGCCCATCATCCTAAATTCTCTTGTCATATGAGAAAAATGAAATCCTATTTGTTTACAAAAAAAATGTGCTGTGATATTTCTTATATCAGTTAGTTAAGAAATTAGCCAAAAATCATTTAAGGGTAATCAGAAACTAAAAACTGATTAAAAGGGCTGTGGTAAGCTAGTGGGAGAATGTGAAGAATCCAGTCAATTATATAGCTAAGTTTCTTTCTTTTCTTTCCTTCCTTCCCTCCCTCCTTTTTCCTTCCTTCCTTCCCTCCCTCCTTCCTTCCTCCCTCCTTCCCTCCCTCCTTCCTTCCTCCCTCCCTCCCTCCCTCCCTCCCTACTTCCTTCCTTCCTCCCTTCCTTCCTTCCTTCCTTCCTTCCTTCCTTCCTTCCTCTTTCTTTCTTTCTTTCTTTCTTTCTTTCTTTCTTTCTTTCTTTCTTTTTCTTTTCTTTTCTTTTCTTTTCTTTCTGATTCTGTTCATTTATTCATCAGAAACACACAGAGAGAGGCAGAGACATAGGTAGAGGGAGAAGCAGGCTCCCTGTGGGGAGCCCAATTCAGGACTCGATCCCAGGACCCCAGGATCACAACCTGAGCCAAAGGCAGTTGCTCAAAGGTGCCCCTCTTTCTTTCTCTCTTCTCTTTCTCTCTTTCTTTCCTTCTTTCTCTCTCTTTTTCATTTGAATATAGTTGACACACAATTTTACACTAGTTTTGGGTGTACAACATAGTGATTTAATTTCCCTATACCTTATGCTATACCCATAAGTGTATAGTGTATACACTTAAGTGTATAAGAGTAGCTACCATGTGTCATATGTAATACATACAATGCTATTACAATATCATTAACTATATTCCCTATGTTCTGCTTATAATTCTTGTGACTTATTCATTCTGACTGGAAGTCTTATCTCCCACTCTCCTTCATCCATTCTGCCCGTCCCTTCACTGGCAACCATCAGTTTGTTCTCTGTATTTATAGATTTGCTTGAATAGCAAGATTCCATGTTGAACTTGCTTTTGTTTCTGCAATGCAAATTGGAAGTCTCAAACAAGTCATTCCTTACTCTTCCAGGGACCAGTAAAGAATTCAGGAAGATGAGCTCTTACAAGCATTATCTCTGGATTTTCTGCAGTGCACAGTGGGAGCTCTCCACTGCTTTGCTGAGAGGCAGATCTCAGCTTAATTTCCAGAAATTGGCTTGGAAAGCACCACCCTGTGCATAGCTCACTCATCGCACACTCCAGTCCGCATTAGAATTTGTTGTTATGTGTCTGTTGCCTACTGCACCACAAAGTCCTAAAGGAGCTGTGCCTAATCCATATCTGTGTCCCCACAGCTTACCGTAGTGCTTGGCCCATAGGTGGCTCTTGTATCAGGGTCCTGGCAGAAAGCAGTTGGTGATCTCAAATAGAAATAACTCAAAGTTTACTAAAATGATTATTTACAAAGATGTGAGTAGGATGTAGGGAACCAGAAGGTATAGTGTAGCACCCTAGATTAACAACAGTGGGGAGCCATTACTACCCCAAATCTGAAGGCAATGGGGGACAGTTGAAACCGGAGACACTGAGATCTGTGTTAACAGCTACTTTATTCAGGGTCTGGAGCCTGGCCATGGCAAACCCTTAGAGAAAGAGCAGGGAAATCAGTTCTCTGATATTACACTCCTCCCTCCTTTATCTCCCAAGGGGCTCCTTAGGGACTGAATCCACCTGCACTCAAGGGTGCTCTGCAAGGGTTGCTGCAGTCTATATACAATTTGGCCTCCTAGGGCTCAGAGCAGGGTGGACAGAGGTGGAGAGTGAATCTATGGAAGTCAAAGGAGGATTTCCAGCATGGCACTCAATAAATATGTGCTGACTGTCATGTTCATACAGCATGTTCCCTGAGAGAATGAGCCTTAGGCTCTGCCTATTTCTCCTTCTTCCGTCTCCTCCTCTCTCCTTTCTCGTTCCCTTTCTCTGTTTGCCTCTTTTTCATTCACTCACTCAATGTTTCTTACTTGCTGTGTGCTATATGTCAAACCACAGTTCTAAACACCAGGTATAAGATCAACAGGACACCATTGTTGGAAATAACACTTTGGAGTAAGGTTTTGATAGTATTTTGATGACATTTGGTCAGGGAACCGAGAAATGTTCATACTCTGCTGAGATATACTTCCCTGCAAAGTTCCTGAAGAAAATAATATACCTGGAGAATGGATGCAAAGCAAGATGCCATTGTTGGCTAAGACCAGGAAGCTATGCTGGACCATGTGGGGGCGCCCTCTCTTGCCTCATTGGGAAGCCCTAAGTAGCTTACACCAGAATGAACAAAGGCCTTTGCTTTCTACCCATATTTCCAACCCCAAATATTGAATCTAATCATCCTGATTAGAGTAAAAGCAGCTTTTGCCTTAATTCTCAATATCCTCATATCCAGCCTGTTTTCTGCTTAGGGATTTTTATTTCTTTATCCCTCAAAGTTTTAGTGCTACTTCTTTCTAGGTTATCTTGCTTCTTCTCATACTAAGATTATCTGTAGGAAGAATAGAGGATTTTCTGTATTTACAGTGTGATTTTAGGAGGGATAGTGAGACCTTCTGATCCAGCTATCAAAACCTCCCCCATCTCTTGGCTTATATTTGAAATTCCACCTTCACTGCTCATTTCTTTGAGTTGTTATGAAGGCAGTGCCAACCGGAAAGAAGAGAAGGAGGTATCGAGGGATAAAAAGATAAGGCTAAGAGCATGGGGAGAGCCTAAGCGAAAACAGTTTTATTGAGAGTGGGCCCTCCTTCTGGTCTGGCTGAGTTTCTGTTTAGTGACCTTGTTTACTTAAGGGATCATCACTGACGTATTCCCTTCCTGTCTTCACTCACTTCTTCCTTTTCTTCTTTTCTTTTTCTAGTTCTATGTTTTTAAATCTAGGTATAGATTTGTGTAACCACTGCTACAATCAGGATACGGACCAGCTCCATTACTCCCAAAACTCCTTTGTGCTATCCCTTCATATTCACACTCTCCCCTTCTGCCACCCTGGGAACCACTGATCTGTTCTCTGTCACTACCATTTTGTATTGTCAGGAGTGACATATAAATGGAGTCATAGAGCGTGTGACCTTTTGCAATTGGCTTCTTTAACTCAGCATAACGCCTTTGGATTCATCCAAGTTTCTGAGTGTCATACCACCTGCTCTTGTTCTCCTATGTATTGGATCAACACCACTGTGCCTGCAATCTAGAGACTGGAACATCGTACTCTCTGTTGTTCAGCTCTTACTCGAAGGCTGTGTTCTCTTCATGCTCACTTATTTGCGAGGAGTAATGACCCATTCAACCTCACCCAAGAAAATTGGACTTTATTATAAGAATTCTGCACTCTCCTAGGAATTCAAAAATAAAACTTACATTGTAGCCAGGTCTGGAAATGGTAGGTGGTTTTGGATCCAAGCCAGCCTTTGGGGCAAGTTATGATCACAGTCCCTCTCTCAGGAGCTGCGTGGTCTCTCTGTGTAGATGTGCTTTGTCCTTACTTTTTACCAGCTGGCTTTCTTGATTATATATGCTATCTATTTTCTTCTTCCTCAACCTTGGTACTTGGCCATCAGAGTGTCTCCCACTCCTGCCCTTAGAACATTCCTGATTCCAAATGGGGCTTGGGATTCAAATTCCTGGGGGGAAAATCTGATTGGTTCTGCTCATCTATTGAGCCTGGTCTCATGGATCTCTGTCTGGCCATCTGATGAAATGCCTGCCCTGTTCTAACCACCTGTGTTTAGTGCAAGTGGGATGCAGAAGATTCTTGAGAAAAGGGAGAGTTAAAGGGTGGGACAGATCATGAATGATCCCTCCCCTCTATTATTTTCTATTAAGAAAGTAGTCTTTATGAAGGACTGTTAACAAGTCCATTAATTTCTTTAGATGTTCTGTTCATCATTCTTTGATCAAACTAGCCCATGGGAAAGAAATAACTGGGCCATGTTGCTTGGCTTCCAGTAGGCTACTTTCCCTGAGCTGTGCTTTGTTACCTTGCTGGCTTTTACTAAGAGATATTACAAGAGCATTTTCCATTGGTAAGGACATTATCCATGCAGTGCCTCTGATATGATACTTCATGTGAGTAATATATTTTAGTGAAAAATTTAAAGACACACTTTACTTCCTCTAAGGGATTGTCACACTTCCTTCCTCTTGAACAAAGAAAGCTGGCAACACATCACATCTCCTTCTGCTTAGGGATTTTTCTGGGAAAAGTCAGTCTCAGTAAGTTGAGGTTTGGCTATAGCAGCTGCCCCACTCCTGATGGTCTCCATCTTTGTGTTCTTAGCCTGGGCTTAATAAATTCTTATTTTTCTTGATCCTGAATTTTGAACATGCATTTGTTTCTTGTGAACCATCTATTAATACTTCAAAGAGTGAAGATTAGTATAAACAAATGGACAAACAAGGAAAACCATACTAGAGAGAGCAATGGGCTCTGGGGCTTAGTCCCTGGACCCAAGTTCCTATCTTGACTGTTCCATTAGGTCTCTTCCAAAAAGCTACTGATAACAGTCACAGATTTTTCAAGGTGTGAAACTGAAGCAATCACAAAATAGCATATATTAGGCATTATATAAAGAGTTCTAAGAACGTACCTACATAATCTTATTTAATCTTCATACCCCAAAGGAAATTGATATTGAGGCAAGTTACTTAAAACTCACCAGACACAGAAAGTGGTAACTGGGATGACTGGGTGGCTTAGTGGTTGAGCGTCTGTCTTTGGCTCAGGGCATGATCCCAGAGTCCCGGGATCAAGTCTCACATCCAGCTCCCTGCATAGAGCCTGCTTCTCCCTCTGTCTGTGTCTCTGCCTCTCTCTGTGTCTCTCATGAATAAATAAATAAATAAAATCTTAAAAAAAAGTGGTAACTATATGAGGTGATTGGTATGCTAATTACTTGGATTGTGGTGAATATTTCACAATGTATACATATATCAAATCAAGTTGTATATATTAAATGTATACAATTTTAAATTGTCAATTATACTTTAATAAAGCTGGAAAAGAAAAAGCCAAACCAAAACAAAACAAACACTCACTAAGCATCAGTTTCTTCATTTGTTAAAAAAGAGAAATAATACCTTCCCTCTAAGGGTATGAAAAAGTTTAAATGGGATAAAAGATAATAATTCCTAACATATGTGTGTGATACATAGTAGACACTTAAAAATATTAGCAACCTTTCCTACCTCGTCCAGATGTGCATCACCAATGGCCTCTCCTGTCATCTTTGGTGGACTTCCTATTTATATGTGATGTTGATTTTATTTAATCTCAGTGTCTCTTTAGAGCTTTGGTTCTCTTGTCTTCAGGCGCTTAACTTATTTGACTATGGCCAGCCCAGTCACAAGCATAGAATGATAATTCCTGGTAAGGCATTTTGGAAGATAAAGATGAAGTTTTACCTGTGGAAATTTGTACCAGCCACCTTTGAATCTGGGAATTAATTAAGGAAAGGTTTGTTTTCTGAAAAAATGTAGAGTTGACCCTGATGGACCATTTGGCTTTCTTTGGAGGGCTAGGAGTTGGGAAAGGGGTGTCACAGAGCAACTTCGCAGTCATTGCTGCTGACCTGGCCTCCCTAAAGGGGCTCACCCATGCTCCTCCAACAGGAACGGCTCCTTGTACTGTGGGCCAGTTGGGAGCCATTAGGCTTGCCTGTGCCTTTATAATCTTCATTATAATCTATCATGGGGTCCATAAGTATTTGACCAGAGAGACTGCTCCTGAGCTCCAATGACACAAAACAGGTCAGTAGCAGGTCAACTGTTTTATAAAGCCACAGGGGCTGCTTAACACAGTAGCACTTGACAAGGCATCATTGCCAGACAGATCTGGAATGGACCCTGTGATCCTCTGCACACAGCTCAGCACAGGGAGCCAATTAGAAACTGGAGCCACCCTTGTCTCACCTCCGCCTGCAACCCCATGAAAGGAACACTGGTGTTGCCATTAAAAGACCAAAAGAAAATATTTGTGCAGAACCCATGAGATCACTCTTACCTTTCATATACCTTTAATAGACTGTGGCTGCTAGGAATGTGTTTTCTCATTAATAATTTCCTGGACATTATTCCAAGCCAAGCTGTCTTTGAGACCAGACTGCTAGGAAGAATTAGGATGTCACATCTTGGGTTTCCACCCAGGTGATTTAGAGTTAAAGATTTCTTTCAAATGTTTTTCCTGACCTTCATCTCAGACCTTGAGTGACTAAGAATCTGATAGCAGAGGGGCTCTATTCTCTAGCTACTGACCTTGATTTCGAATTTTGAATTACACAGGAAGCCAGAGTTTTTATAGCTGAGAGCCTCCAGGAAAGGGCAATGATTGGAAATTTCCTGTGGAAGGCTCCAGGGTCATGAAACTCCTATCCAGTCCCATGGAGCTCCTGTCTCATCTGCTTAAACTTGAACTGTAGGGAGAAATCCCTTTTGGGGGACAATGTTTTTAAGCACTAGACTGGAAGCTTAAGTCTTCAATTCCCTCCCTAAATTTCCATTTCTATATAAATGTAAACAATTTCTCTTGGGCAGCCAGCTTTGGGAGAGCAGATACAACTCCCCTTCCCTTCATGAAGTCCTCTTCTGAGACACCACCTAATGTGAAAATTTGGGATGCATTTATATTAATCACCTCCCTGCAAGGAAGGGGTTGAAGAGCCAAAGATGTAGTTAATTGGAGTCCCATCCCTTCCAGACAATAACACTATTGTCTAGAATCTCCAGGGTCTTCAGTATCATCCCAATGAGACTGTTTTCATCCTTTGTGTTTCCCCCTTTCAGGAAACCAGATGTCATGAGCTTAGCAGAATCTGCAATTACATCTGACACCTTGATGCCTTCCTTTCCTTTGGAACTTTCTTTCTTCTGTGGCAGCAGTCAGAAGCTTCCCCAAGGAGAGTGGATGCTGAGTAAGTGTGAAAAGGAGAGAGGAGATGAGAACCAGACTGATGCCAAAGGGGAAAGAGAAAGTCAAACCAGAGCCAAAATGAACCACTAAAAACAGCAAGTGTATACATATTTGGGCAATATAGTAAACCTCTATTATGTATCATGTGAGTCTATAATAAATAAATTTTATGTTATGACTCAGTATACATACCCAGTTTTATAAGCAACATTCACCATCACTTCAGTGTGGTGCCTGCTGACTGACATTTTATCTGTCCTATCCCTCTCCACTTTTTCCTTCCAAACCCTACCATACTCTCTTCAAACCCTTTTCTTTCTATTTCATTAAAAAAAGAAAAAAGAGGGAATGGTGGCTACACACTAGATTAATTTCATGATCCATTAATAAATCATAACTGGCAATTTAAAAACAGTAGTTTGTTAGAATTCATGGATGTAGAGACTTCTGTGTTCATAGACTTTCAGAACTGTAGATCATTCATTTCTAGTGTAACTTCATTTTCCACGTGAAGACGCTAAGCCCTAACGAAGTTGTAATTCATCCTTGATTATACAGCTGGCATCTGATGGTAGAACCTGTATTTTTTCATGAATTCACATGGTGATGCAAGAGGGAGCATAGCATGGGACAAAGGCCTAGAATTTGAATTTGTAGATGAATTTTGTTTAGAATTCTGTGACCTGGAGCAAATCACTTAAACAAATTGACCACAGTTCCTGTAAAATGTGCTGCTGTGAGGACCAATTAGGTAAAATGTAGGAGAGGCTTTACAAGTGGTGACATCCAAAGGTAAAGAATAACTGTTTTGGCTGCCTTTTTGCACCTGCAAGGGCAGGTGTTATTTGAATTTCTGGACCTGGGCTTTGGGATTGGAAAGAAAAAAATCTGTTTGATAATTGGCCTCTATCTTTTCATCATCTACAGACTCCCAAGCCCCCTACTTTACCTTCTGTCTTTTTTTTTTATTTAAAAATTTTTTTAAAAAAGATTTTATTTATCTATACATGAGAGACACAGAGGCAGAGACATTGTCAGAGGGAGAAGCAGACTCCTTGTGGGGAGCCAGATGTGGAACTCGATCCCAGGGCCCTGGGATCATGACCTGAGCCAGAGGCAGATGCTCAACCACTGAGCTACCCAGGCATCCGTACCTTCTCTTTTTTTTATTATTTGTTTTTTTCTTCTTGGTTTTATCTTATCATTTCCTGACATTTCACAACTAAGATCTTTATCAGTGTGTCTTGGTTTTTGTGTCTTCTGAAATAATTAAAAGTCAATGCATGGTTAGAAATAAACAGTCCGTATAGGGGTGATAAACATACTCACAAAGGTCTGTGCAAGTCTGTAGCAATCACTGGACTGGCATGTCTTTGAGTGTAAGAAATGGAAAGAGGCAGACTAGCCATCTGGAAATTCATCTAAGATGTTCCATCCGTGTCTTAAGAGAATGATGACATTCCATAAACAGAATCAGTAGGAATGAGTAAGACATGTGGATCCTGTCATCAATTGGACCCAAGGAAGAAGCATGTTGCCCCTGGGGCTTTCAGATACATGAGATTTTCTCTGATATGAAGGTAAGCAAATATGAATGATCTCACACTAAGAGAATTCTCTCTTTCCTGTAGTAGCTTCAGATAGCATCTGGAGGGTGGAGTCTTGTTCACAGGTGACTTTGTCCAGAAAGAGGTTCAGTTGGCAACAATCCCCGTGAGGCACTTGGCTTGCACGTTCAGATTCCACAGGGATGAGTACCTTGGAGACCCAAGGAAGAGGGGGTGTGTTGTGGGATCCCTTAGCAGCTCCTTAGACTTGGATTACTCTGGCTTAGTGCTCTGAGAAGCAGAGTTGATCTTGGTCTGCACTCATGATCACCACCGGGGCCATTTCTTTGCACTAAATTGGAAAAGGTTCAAGGGACTGGAGTTCACTCCTCTAAGGACCTTGATATGTCTTAGAACCACAGGAAAAATTTGCCTGGAAAACATTTAAATAAATCCATCTGCTTATCCTTCCTGTTCCATATTTGAAAGATATGGCAAGGATAAGGCTCATTTTGTTTTTTCTCCTATCAACATAAATTCTGCTCAAATATCTGGTTCAGTTTCTTTAGTAATTTATGCATTCTCAGCTCAGTGATTTTCTGCAGAACCAGCTTTTATGAGAAACTAGAATTTTCCCGGGGAGAAAATTGCCTTCTCTGTCACTGTAGTCTATATTTGGTGCATAACCACCTGTGTGACATGACCTGAGTTTTCACATCTAAAATGAAGAAGCTGTACCTAGAGAGGACATTTTTTTGTGGTGGTTAAGAGCACAGATTTTGAGAGCCAGGCTGCTTGAGTTTTGATCTCTGCTTTACCGCTTACTAAGGGTATGACCATGGGAAAATTACTTATACTGTCTGTGTTTCAATTTTTTCATCTATAAATTGATGATGGTAATAATAGTATCTATGTCATAAAAATGGTGTAAGTTAATGCAGGGGTCAGTTATAGTTACCACTATCTGAGATTTAGTGGTTTCTCACTTAGATGATCTTTAAAGTCCACTATACATTTAAAAGCAGATGATAAGATTATAATAGTGCCATTATAAACAAACTATTGTTTATAACACTTGCCCCCATTTATTGTCTTCTGGATGAGGAAGTTGAGGCTGAAAAGATAGGGGACCTATTTAAGGATATGCTTTTTAAGGGGAATAGCTGAGTCTAGAGCTGAGCCCTTTGACTTTGTTTCTGATACTTTCCTTACATGATGTTATTCAGCTGGATATTGATATTTCTGTTTTAAGTGGCCTTCCTCTTGATACTTCTTATTATATTAAGGCAGTGCCATCATTCTCCAAAGTGCTGAATGCCACCAAAGACCCCAAAGCATCCATAACTTTTCCTGCCTATTTCTATTTTAATTAAAATAACACTAGCTGCTACAACAGATAAACTAAAAACTCCGTGGCTTAACATACTAGCAATTTATGTCTCATTCATGTAAAGTTCAGTATCAGTGTTTTCAGTTCTTGGTAGGTGATCTTCCATGTGGTTATTCAAGAACACAAGCTTCTTTCAGAGTGTCTCCATCCCCTTCCAAGACCTTGGAATTCTCTTTTTCTGGGTGGTAGATGAAAAAAGATCATGAAGGTCTTTCACTCACTTTGAACCTAAGCAACATGCATCACTTCCTTTTATGTTTGAAAGGCAAAAGCTACTTGTGTGGCCCTACCTAGATGGAAGGGGGAACAGGGAAAGGTAGTCCCTGCTGGGCAGTCCCTTCCTCACAAAACCCTAGGAAGATTGAATTTTTGGTTATCAACTAGTCATCTTTGTCACATGTATTCACTCCACTTTCAATCACCTGCCAATCATGCCTATTCTCTTTCCAAATTTTCTCTCATATTGGTGCTCTACTTCCATTTCCATTGTCACCACCCTTGGCCAGGCCTTTCTGATCTCATCCTAAAATACTATCCTCCTTAAGTGTTTTCCTTGCTTCCATTCTCCACATTTTCCCACATCTCCCATATGCCACAGCCAGATTAATCATACTGATCTACTGTTTCAGAATGTCATTTTCATTGGCTCCATTCAGCAACAACTCAATGGTGATAGGGCTCCTATTCACACAGTGATAGGTGCTGAAAGGACCCCAAAATGAACGATAGCTTGTCCCTGCATTTAAGCTGCTTACAATGAGCTATGGACCAGGATGGAGAGTAAGTGCTGGAATAGAAGTACCAATAAATTTCTGTATGTGTATAGAGGGAAATATTAATTTCCCAGAAAGGAAAAACAATTCTAGTTAAGAATTATTAAGGAAAGTGAAACACAAGACTTGGGAGGAGGTAATGGGAAACATATAGTTTCTGAAGCAGCTCAAGTCTTTGGGCCAAGATAAATTTCATTCCAGGGGGCCGAGAGAGGTCTAGCTGAAACTGCTGAGTCACTGGGTAAACTTTCAGGGCATGGTGATTGGGAAAGGTGCCAAGGGATTAAAGATAAGTAGATTTTTGAATTGAAAAGAAAAGAATTCTTGGTGGGATGAGCACTGGGTGTTATGCTATATGTTGGCAAATTGAACTTCAATAAAAATTTTTTTTAAAAAAAGAAAAGAATTTAGGAAGTTCTATATTCTGTAGTCTAATGAGTTTGATATCTATATCTAGAAAAATTATAAAACTTATTAGTAAGTAGATGGGATGCAGCTGGGTTTGCTATGAACAAATCATCTCAGGTTGGTCTTGTTTTTTCTCTTTTAATAGAGTCAAGTCATTAGGGTTAAAGATCAGTGGTAAATGGAGGTTCAGTTTATCTGAATTTCCACTAGAATTTTGATCAGTTCAAACGAATAAAGCTCTTATGGAGAAGTTGAAACAGTGTGGCCTAGATGATGGTATGGTTCTGCATAGTAAGTTGTTATGTGAATTAATTTAAACTTGGAAGGAGGGTTATAAAGGTATTCCAGGAACCTGTTATTGCTCTTACCTCTCTTTTATAAAAAAGAAATCAATGATTTTGATGGAAGACTTGATGCTCAGATTTGTGGTTGATAGGAATTTGGGGAGCTAAGCTCGTATCTCTGAAGTAATGAATTCTTTTTAAAATTCTATGGGTACTTTTCTAAACTTGGGTTTGGAATGAAAAAAGACAAATGAGATATTGTCCTACATATGATAAATTTCCTCTGTATATGTTTATCCCCTTTGGAAAAGATAGAAGCCAAGAATTTCTAATTATATTTTGGCTCAGAACTGATCATGTATTAAAAGTTAACTTTGTACCAGTCAGCACCACTCAGCCAGAAGGATGTTCTTGCCTATTACATTTAAAAAAGAAGTGGTCAAATAGAAGTTAGACCCTGAATCTTCTGTTTGAGTTTTAGGAGGAAATAAGTTAATGAATTATACTGTCCTGCATGTTTCCCAGTCTCTATCCTGCTCCTGATTCTGAAGTAATAGCCTTGGGGAAAAGGATCAGTGAAAAGTTGGCTGTGCTTTGATGAACAGAAGTTTGGAAATTCAGCATAAATGTTTGAGCCCTGAGCGCTAACTGAAAGTACTGTGGTTCGTAGCATCAGGAGATGTCTGAAGGCCCAACTCTACTGCTCTGGGTACTCCAGGATGAAAATCAAGGGGCCTGCTAAGTTGAACCATGGTTTAGATGGAGTGGTTAAAGTCATGACCCCCATAGCCCACTCTATACCAAGGAGAAGGGCACTGGAGCATCTTCTACCCTTGGGCCGCAGGTGAAGGAATATAGGGTGTGTCCATGCTCCTAATAAGTGGATTTCTTTTATAAATGCCCAGTGCTAAAGAGTCTTTAATTCAGTTGAGTCATGCCAGGGGCTGTCTTCTGAGTCAGCAAGGATGTATATAGAAGCTACAAGTCCCCTTGCTAGTAATATTGTAGATGGGGTTCCTAAGCAGGGCAGGGAGCAGAGAGGCTTTGAACATCCCTTTGAGTACCAAAAATACCCAAACTCCCAGGTTGCCATATATAACCTCCATTGTCTGGTTAGGAACTAACTTCAGCATCAGAAATATTTGGATTTTAGTCCAGTACTGCCACTTAATTTTGAAACATTGAATAGGTTATTTTACCTTTCTGTATCTCAGCTTTCTTACCTGTAAAATGGGGGATATGCTATATCAACTCCTCAAGAGACAGCTAAAATAATCTGCTGATCAAGCACAGCTCAGTTTACTAGACTTATTTCCGTTAAGGAGAGATCACCATTTGGCAAAGACTGTAGTGTCTCTGGAGGAATAAGTCAGGAGAGGGACTTACAGGGTTTTCGAGCCTGGATTGGATGACTGTAAGGTGGGTCTCAAAGAAGCAGTATAGAATGACAGCTTTGAATTAGTGGGCACTGTGAGGCAGAGGTCTGGAAGTGAGCTATTTTAGGTACTTCACAGACTTATCTTCAAGGAGTAAGTATTTCAGGAACAAGTAGCTAAACTATTTTTGCCTGGTCCTAGTCTTGTTCCCAGGGATAGGAAAGTTCAGTTAATATTACCTTCTAGAGGTTGTTTATGAGGATTAAATAAAATAATGGATGGAAGTGTATACTTTATACTTTCCTACTTTATATACTTTACGAAGTATATAACAAGTATATAAAAGTATACTTCTATACTTCTATAAAGTATACAAAATATAAAAGGTACATAAAGGACAGCAGCTGCTCAGCAAATATCAGTCAGTATTAATGATTGCTGTCCATTCTTTTACACTCCCTATGTTACCGTGGCCAAAGGAAACCCCACCTTTATATGTCAGTATCTTTATAAATCTCATCCTCTCATCCTGGGATTTCCTCTCTCAACTTATGCTTTTCCAGAGAAATACAAAGCTTCAAAACTACTCAACGTCCTTTCCTCCAGCCTGCCTTCCTAGACCCTACCTAGTAGGAAGAGATTTTTGTCTTCTGAATTGCATGCCTTCGTTTGGACCTCTCCTTTGTGAAACTTACTGCATTCTACTTTCTACCTATGATGGTTATATGCATCTAGATATTATTTCTCCTGTTAGACCCTAAAGTCATGCTTTTGTCCCCATGTGGCACTCCCTCCCAGAGTGCTCAGCCCAGAGCCTGGTCTGTGGGGTGGTTCTCTAGATGCTTGCGGATTTTAATGAACACAATTTATTATTGACCAAACCTAAAATTGAAGGTTTTAGATAAGAGCTGCAGCTTAAGGCAAGGCCTGTGTCTTTTTTTTTTTTTTTTTTTTAAGGCCTGTGTCTTTTTGCATTCTTTGCACACAGTAGGAGAATCCATTGCCTTGAGCTGTCTGCAAATGTGACCAGATGTTGCAAGACAAATAATGTGGAAGAGGCATGTGTGCAGAAATACAAACAGGTGGTGGAACATCATGCAGAAAGTGGTAGTAAGGGAATCCAAAGAGCTAGTAGTTAAGGTCAGAGATACAGGCAAAAAAAGGCCATTTCAAACATGAAGCACTGGCTATTATTCATGGTTAAAGATCTAACTAGGAAAGACCAACTAGCAAATTCATTAAATGAAAAAAAAAATTCATTAAATGGTTCTGATCCCTTAGGTCATGGTCACTGCTTGTTAAGTTACAACATTGATCAACATGTCCCCTCTTGGGATCCACTTGGCAGGTTCCACAATATTTTTGAAGTTAACCTTGGAAATAGAGACCTAATTTTTAAGTTAAAAATCGATTATGTTAATTTAATATTCATTAAGACTCCCATACATAATTTATTAAACATTTTAATGAAAAAACATGTCACATTATTTTATAATAATAGCTACCATTTTACAAATGTGGTGCTTTATTATAGATTAACTCATAGAATCCTCATATGACCCTATGAGGCATTTTTTACCCCATTTCCCTTGGAAGGGGACCAAGGTTCCAAGAGGTTGAGTTACTTGCCCAACATCTGTTAGTCACCCAATGATGGAGTACAAATTCAAACTTCAGGGTGGCTTCATTCCAGAGTCATATTTTTAACCACAGAAATAATTGAATATACATATATTGGTATATATTGAACATGGCTCTTGTCTAAAAGCAAGATTGTTTTACTACATGAAACTGATTTTTGGAGATGGGAGAAACATTGTGGAAGAGATAGTATAAGAATATTATATATGAACTTATACGTTTTTTAGAAAATACACATATGTACATATATATATATACTCAACTAATTATTAATATGAATAAAATACTATTTCTATCAACTTTGCTTAATCGTCCTTTGTTATATCAGTTTTATACACTCACATACATGATAGGATTGCACAAGATATATATTTATTAATAATTGCCAGAAGAATAGACCAAAAAGTCAAGGAATATCAAAGACTCAAAGTTTATTACTTTATTTACTTACATAAACTAATAAGTATAAAAGGAGCACAGGACTCTTAGACCCTTGAGTGAGTTCTGCAGATTATATGTAATTTTTTTTTGGTGGTTTTATTTTTCCTACCAAAAGACAGTATGCTCATATAGAAGCTTACTAAAGTAGCCAGGGGTGACAAAGACAAACAACTGACTTTGCATTTAAAACAGGATAATGCATATCTTTTCAAATAGTTATCCTGTCCTTGAAATCATAAAATAGAGTATCTTTCCTTAGTCACTCAAGGCTACTCTTTCTTCACAAAATGACTGGGACTCTTTAGTAAAGTAGTGTCATTTTGACTGAGGATATTTCTGGCCATGTCCGTCTCCCTTTCTTCTTTTCCTAGCAGGTGGGGAGAAAGCGTTTGCAGCTGCCACTTGGGCTGTGTAGCTCCCAGCGGGTCCTGCTGGGGGTCTAGAGTCATTGAGCAAAAGGGCTCCCATGGTTTCTCTGGCAGCACATCTGTGCCTTCCCGACCCGAGGGTCCAGGCAGCAGGCAAGCCATTCCCATCTCTCTCTCTCTCTCTTTTTTTTTTAAAGATTTTATTTATTTTATTATTTAC
This sequence comes from Vulpes lagopus, assembly GCF_018345385.1. Classification (NCBI taxonomy): domain Eukaryota; kingdom Metazoa; phylum Chordata; class Mammalia; order Carnivora; family Canidae; genus Vulpes; species Vulpes lagopus. The sequence continues at coordinate 33,087,783 of NC_054829.1, forward strand.
TCATGAGAGACACACAGAGAGAGAGGCAGAGACATAGGCAGAGAGAGGCTCCATGCAGGGAGCCTGATGTGGGACTCGATCCAGAAACTCCAGAACCACATCCTGGGCCAGAGGCAGACACTAAACCGCCAAGCCATCCAGGGATCCCTGCCATTCCCATCTCTGCAGAGGAATTCTCTTGCTACTGCCCTACTTTCTTAGGTCATTCATCTTACAGAGTTTTAGAGCAGAGCTTAGAGATTACCTGGTTTCCTGTTTCATTTTATTGACTTGGAAACTGAGGACCAGGTAGGCCTAGTGTGTCCCCCAGTGTGGGGGACCGGTGGCATCAGCCTCCCTGGGATATGGAAATGCACATTCTCAGGTCCCACATCATACCTCCTGACTCTGAAACACTGGGGGGTGGGGCCCAGCAATCTGCATTTTAACCAGCCCTCCAGAAGATTCTGATTCATGCTGTGTAGTTTTAAAAGCAGTGGCTTGAGGGGTGCCTGCATGGTGCAATTAAGCCTTGGACTCTTGGTTTCCACACAGGTCATGATCTCAGAGTCCTGGGATGGAGGCCCATGTCTGGATTCTTGTTCAGCTAGGAGTCTGCTTGAGGATTCTCTCTCTCTGCTCCCCCCACACATGTGTGTGCGTGTGCGTGTGTGCGTGTGTGTTCTCTCCCTCAAATAAATAAGTAAACCCTTAAAAACAAAACAAAACACTGGCTTGAGTCATTTGTGCAAGATCAGCAGGACACAAAGCTGGGTTTCCTGACATCCAGTGTAGAGCTCCATTGCTCTGCTTCTGCCCCTTCCTGAGCTCCACTCACTGGGTGTTTTTTCTTCTTCTTCCCCGTGGCTTTCTTTTGGAAGCCGGCGTTTGTTCATTTAGTTTTAATGAGGTCCGATCTAGCTGCCTTTCCCCCTCTCTCAGCTTGCTGAAACATCTAAGTTCAGGAGCTATTACCTAATTATATTAATTTCATGTCTGGGGATTTTAACAATTTCTTCAAATTGAAGTTTTAATATTACCACAAATCCTTGCCCTAAGCAGAGGTATTGTTAGTTCCCCTCGTTCATAGATTTGTCTTTGCTTTTCAAGAAAAGTTCAGCAGCTGAGCAGATGCATTTTCTTTCAGTCTTCTAAGTAGACAAGAAAGGCTCCTGCTCTTTCATGAGCAATATTCTTTCTCTAGTGACAGTTCTGATCCCATCCTGACAAAACTGCACACCAAGATTACTCCTTTCAACTCCATTCTCAAAGCCCCAGCTTCCGTGCCACTCCTCGACCCCCTGTGTGGAAAGAACGAGGCTCTCCCTCTGCCTCAGTGGGCAGTAGGCAGGACAGACACTTTGTCTGACCCTCCTTTCCTTTCCTGTTCTTCAGGGATATGCTCCATGTGACTGAGCTTCCAAGGGGCTCCACTTCCTTTAATCTCCCTTTTCTGGGCCTGCATTTCCTTTGGGCTTTCCTACTCAGGCTGGGAACCTATTGTCACAAGGCCCTGGCAGGGAGCTATGTATTTTTTGGCCTTTGTCTTCCAGGACAGAAGTATGCAGGGAAGCTAATTGGCACTTTTGAGCTCCACTAGGCTTCTGCTTGGTATGAGGCTTACTAAACTGAGCCCAGGAAACTCTGAGGCCTTAGAATGTTTTCTTTTTTCACCTGTCTCTTCCTCTTGCCCCAAGGGAGCTCTTTCAATCTGGACCTTCTCCATGTGGTTCACCTAGGCCATACCCAAACTGGAGAGCTCCTGGGAGGCTGGGGATCTTCTAGATCAGAACTCTAAAAGAAAGTAAACTCTGAGGAGGCCTGGAACCAGAGTGGGTCCAGTGGGTCTGGACTTGACCTGGCTGCCAGGCATCCTTGGTTGCCTAAGGGTGAGGCTGGCCCTGGGGACTGACCAGAGAACACAAAAAGTCATAGGGAGAGAGAGGTAGAAGTTTCAGGAAATTTCTGCTAGGTATTTGGATTCGTGACATTTGTCTACTTGAGGTCAGATTTTTAGTACTGAAAACTGTAAATACTAATATTTGCTCGGTGCCTCTGGGCTTGGGTTTAAATGAGTACACCTTTGCATGATTCTGTTTGCATTGGAAGGTGTTATGGGGTCCCTGTTGACATGTAAGAAATGACAAAGATAATAGTACTACTAGGGAGTACATGCCATGGCTTTCTGTCATAGGAACGTTATAGACATCAGCACAAATCCTATCCAGCTGGCACAATGGCTACTATTAGCCTCATTGTCCCATTGAGGAGATGGAGACTGAGATGAAGCAATTCACTTAGAGTATAAAATGCTAACCAAGTGGGGAAATTTAGCCACAGTTTTTTTTTTTTTTCTGTGAAGTTTTGGTATGGAGGTTAAGGCACATCAACTCTGAAGTTCAAATCCTAGCTCTGCCACTTAGTAGTGTAAGACCTGGCTATACTCAAACTCCCCCTACCTCAGTTCCTCATCTGTAAAGTGGACATAATAACGGCATCTGCTTTATAAGTTTGCAAAGATTTAAGAATTAGTATACATTAATGCTTAAAAAACTCCTGGCATAATCACTATATGCATGTTGGCTAAGGATCTGGAAGGTTGAAAAAAGGACGGTTTCATCTTATTTGCCAAATGAACTAATCCTTTTAAGTAGGTTTTTCTTCATGTCTAATACTTCTTTTCTGGCTCTTTTCAGTGCTAGGTAATAAAACAATTCAGCGCTTAGTAGGAGAGTCCAGGAGGGGATATGTAATTTTTACTTAGAACAAATAACCCATTTATCACTCCCTCACCCTCTCCCTGAGTGCTCTCTGGGCACCTTGCACCTTTGTAACTCTTGTGGCTGCAAATCACACAGCAGCCAGTGCTGCATCCCATTTGCAGTACAAAGAGACTGCCAGGAAGGAATGGGCTTAATTAGTAAGAGATGTTCAAGGTAAAGCCTTTACAAAAGAGCTAACAGTGCTGTGTTAAAGGGAAGAAATATGATGAAAGCCACCATTACTGGAGCCAGGATGAGGCATACATTTCCTTAGCCTTTGCCTGCCATATCACATCTACTTAGATGTCCCAGCTCCAATTTCAGGCTAGTTCAAAGCTTAGGTTTCTGACTAGAAATCATGGAACAGTGTAAGAACCATGGAGCTTATGCCATCAGATCTGTAATGACTCTGGCCAATTAACATGCCAACTTGGGGAAAATGTAAGTGAAAGAAACAGGGACCCATCTCCCAGAGCGAAATGTGAGAAGCAGACATGGAAGTAAGCTTTCCCAAATACAAGTAGAAATTTCTAAGCCTAAGCCTGGAGATAAACACTGTGAGGGCTCAGCACTGTGAGGGCTCAAAGCAATGACTTTGGATGAGGGGATAGAAATAACTAAACTGAGGTGGCAACAGCTCTGCAGAGTTGGGACTTACTGGTAAGAGGGAAGGTTAGCGCAAGCAATAGACTCAGAAATCTCCATTCTAAGGTTGTGTCATCACTTGCCAGTTTTGTGATTTTGAGTGAGTCACTACCTCTGTGGGCTGTAGGTTTTTAAGGTCTTACGTATTATTCTTAGTAACCTCCAAATATGCATTAAGTTTCATCCAAGGTCTTTAAGGAAGAGACAGAGAATCTTCTCTAACAAATTGCTAAAAGCTCCAGAGAGATCTCAGTTGAAGATGGGGATAACACTTATATGACTTAAAGGGAATAACACTATTTCAGGAAAGGTCAGTGGGGTAATGGCCAGAGGGATGGAGAGATGTGGGAGATTTGAGGTTTGAAAGCTGGTTAGGAAATGAAGTCTGTTGTCCTAGGTGATGAGATAAGCTTCTGCGGTGCCAATGGAAATAGGTTCTTGCCACTCTTGTGTCTCAGTTTCTGTCCTAGCTCTCTGGGGTAGTAAAACTCTGCTAATTGGTACTTAGACAAGGAATTGGATTAGATTTGGAAGCTTCAAAATAGCATGTTTTTACGTTTACAAGAGATTTCTGCATGCTTAATGATTAAAGGATTTTCTATAGTTAGTGATCTGTTGACATGTCATTTTATAGATGGGGTCATGGAGCTCTAAATCCTCTGCTTTCTGTTTCTCAGGGATTTGGCTGGCAAGCTAGGAATAGGATGCCAAGCTTTTGGCGTTTAGACTTAGTGTAATTCCAAATTAATTATTCGCAGGTCAAGACATGTTACATATGCCTTTTTATATTCCTTTTTGGGTTTTAATCCTCAAATTTTCTAGTTCCATTAGCCAGTGCTCTCCTTTTCGCTGATGTGTGTTTTGAAGCCTACGTAGGAACACAGATTTGTAAGCATTCAATTGATCACCATCCTTCAACCCCTGATATTTTCTCATGCTTCATGACCAGGTTCAGTTGTGCTCCTGATCACTCTTTCTTCCTAAACCACACTAAGTGCCCACGGGCAAACTTCCAACATTCTGCAGATAGGGTTTCTTGTGGTCCTCTCCCACTAGCAGGATTGGGTCTGGTATGTTCAGCTTTGAAACTCTAGCACTATGAGCAGGGCTCATAGAAGATGCTCATACTTAGGATTTGCTCAACTAAATAGAAGTGATTGAAAGCAGACACTCCTAACTGAAAGGGCTGAAGGCTCAGATTGTTCGAACATAAATGAATTTGTGTGTGTGTAATTATATTTGCATTTATATATGTTGGGGCTTCATGTTCAAAAATTTTATTTGAATGTAGATATAGGTGGTGGGTATGATTCTTTTGTGGGTCTGTCATTGGTTATTTCAAGGCAGTAGAACAATGTAGCAATCCTACTTTTGGGTATATAGCCAAAGGAAATGAAATCACTATCTTGAAGAGATACTCGTAGCCCCCATGTTTATTGCAGCATTATTTACAATAGTCAAGACATGAAACAGACTAAGTATCCATTGATGGATGAGTGAATAAATTATATATATATATTTTTTCAGTAGATATAAGTTTAGTATGTATACATATTTTATACATGTGTGTATGTGTATATATAAATATATTCAATAGAATATTCTTCAGCCACTAAAGAGATGAAAGTCCTGGGATCCCTGGGTGGCTCAGCAGTTTGACGCCTGCCTTCGGCCCAGGGCGCGATCCTGGAGTCCCAGGATCGAGTCCCGCGTCGGGCTCTTGGCATGGAGCCTGCTTCTCCCTCTGCCTGTGTCTCTGCCTCTCACTCTCTCTATGTCTGTCATGAATGAATAAATAAAAAATCTTAAAAAAAAAAAAAAAGAAAGTCGTGCTATTTGTGACAACACAAATGAAACTTGAGGACATGATGCCAAGTGAAATGAGTCAGACAGAGAAAGGCAAGTACTGGTTGATTTCACTTATATGTGGAATCTAAAAAGAACCAAACTCAGAGATGGGGAGAGTAGATTGGTGTTCCAGGTTGTGGTGGGGGTGGGGATGGTGGAAATGGGTAGCCATAGTCAAAGGATACAAACTTCCAGTTATAAAATAAATCAAGTCTGGACATCTAATGGAGAGCACAGTGATAATGGCTAAGAATACAGTATTGTATACTTGAAATTTGCTAAGAGAGTTGGTCTTAATTCTCATCACACCAAAAAAAGAAAAAGTGAGGTAATAGATATAACTAACCTTATTGTGGCAATCATTTCATAATATATGTGTATCGAATCATCACCTTGTACACCTTAACTTATACAATGTTACATGTCAATTGTATCTCAATAAAGCAGGCTTAGCCTCTTATTCCCTGTGAGCTTCCTTTCATGCAAATGTCAATCTTCAGAGTTGGTCTGAACCCCAAACCCCTCTCCTCCGTGGGTTTCTTCCTTCTAAGTCCTCCCTACCACCCTGTACAGCATTTGACTTTGGCATAAAGTATTTCGGCCTTGCCAGCAATTTATTGGTCTTATAGGACACAGGTGGCTAGTCATCTTTTATAAAACTAGCACACGGCAGACACCTAATTAATGATGATGATGGTAATAATATAGTGGTAATTGAACTAGGCACCTTCTGTTAGTATTGTATCCTGTAGGGACTGCTGTCTTCCTTTGTTTGGATCAGTGTCTTTGTTCTACTCCTTGAAAGACAATTGTGTGTGTCATGGAGGTGACTATCCAGGTAAGCCAGCAGAAATGAGCCCAGAAAGGGTAAGTAACTTGCCCAAGATCACGTACTTGGTAAAGTGACAGAGATAAGATTCAAACCCAGACCTGAGTGACTGAAACCCATGTTCTGAGCCCCTAGCCCCACCGGCAGGACGCTGCAATTCTGAAGAGTTGGCTTGATCATGTAGTCAGGAAGGCCTGGAGAGATACCCGTAAGCCTTTCTTCCCACCTGAAATAGAAAAACTAGAACATGGTGCCCCATGTGACTGCCTTGTGACCACTGAGGACTTAAAGGCAGATTTTAGGATTTTCCTGGAGCAGAGACTTTGATAATTACTTCACAGCTGTTCTCAAGGCGAAGTGAGCCCGGGCATTCCTCTCTTCCATCTCCTTTCAGAATGTTCTTTCTGGCGCAGAAATATTTAGTGTGGCTCTATTTGAATTGTTGAAGTTACAGCATCTGGTATTTTGCATGCATTTACTCTGAAATTTAAAAAAAAAAAAAAAGGATCTTATTGTTCTCCCTGCAGTAAAATATCTGTCTCTTTCTATGTCTCCCCTCCCCTCCCCCCTTTTAATTTTAAAGCATTTGTTTGGAACATTTTCTCCTCTCTTCAGGCTGTATCCGCCTTGATGAAATTCAGGTTTCAAGAGTGTCTGCTCTGGTTCCAGCAGGGTTTTGAGGACTTTTAAATTTGTCAGCCAGTCCCTGTAAGCAGTGGGCCACCCTTTCAATAATTAAAGGAAAAAACCCCAAAGCTACTAACAACCTGCCCTTCCTCTCCTTTTTCACACTCATTCTAGCATTTTTGGTTAATACCACTGCTGATAAATTAGAAAATAAAATCTCTGTGGGCGACCAGGCAAAATTTATTAATCATATAACCCTCGCAGACGGCATAGCCCTAATACAAATATTTGTGCTTCTGTCACTGGCAGTCGTCTGATCACTGCCAAACAGTGACAGATTTTAAAGACAATCACATTAAGTATTAATCAAGCTTGAAAGATGCAGTCATGCAGAGGCATACTAACGAGTAGGCATTTCCCGCCTGCTTTCTGCACTAACAGCATCCTATGCCAGTGGATTATTGAAAATGTTCTTCTCCTTCATAAAACATCACTTTCAGCATGCCTAAAAATCTAAAATGGCCATTGGCTGGTGGGTGGCCTGAAATGACAAGCTTCTCCTAGATGATATCCTGGGCTCTGTATAGGTTTCCCTCACCATGCTCACCTTCCTTATTCTAGCTTTTCTCTTGATTTGGGGGTGTCATCAGGTGCTAGATGTTTGGTATGAGGATTAGAAAACTCTTGGACGTTAGGAAAGTCAATTAGTCTGCACGAGAGGCTGGGCCTACAAGGAAGGGAGAGACAACTGCAGAAGAGGGACCTGGGTGCTAGTGAGAACATGGGGGTGGTCATATCTGCCTGGCTGGGGTTGGAGAATAGCAGGAGGTAATATTTGCCAAGTTCTGTGGGTTGGCAAAGACAAGAGATTAAGTAACTCATACTACTTTGAGAAAAGCCTAAGAAGGCTCCTCAGAGATAGAAAGCATCCTACAGGGTAGATTTGCCAGTCTGTATGCTCTGGGAAGTTGGTTCCAAAGAGAAGGGAATTGAGTGGTGATTTAGACGATTTAGACAAACAATCCCGGATGAGTCCAGTGGTCCTTGGGGGATGCAGAGAGGAAGAATCAGAGCTCTGGTCCCAACACAGAGCCTCCTTGAATTGCTCAGTCCTTACCCACCCAGTAGAGGGACCCCAGATGCTCCACAGCTGTTCAGAGTTCCTAGGTGTTAATATTGAAGAAAGAACAGATGGAATTACCAAAAAAGAAGTAAGTGTACTGGCAGCTCAGTCAGTGCCTCATGGGATCTTGCCCAGTTGGGGTCTGCTTTTTAGCTTTTTGATTTCAGAAACCTGAGTATCTGTTTGTTCTGAGGCCAGGCTAAGGGAACTGACTCACACTCACCAAACTCCTATGAGCTTGATAAATAAGTAGAAAATCTCAGTTACTTATTTCTAATGAGAATATATAATTACTGGGGTAAGGATATATTTTATGTGTGTATTAATCTAAATTGGCTGGTTGGCTCCTTCTCTCTGTGTAGGTAAATCTGCAAGTCACAATTTAAAAGTCATTTGCTAAGTAAAGCCCATAAAGAGGACACATTATCCTCTTGGCAGTATTAAAAATGTACCAGTAAATTCTCATTGTTTGGTCTCTATCTGTCCTGACTCCTTGAAGACCACTTTCTCTCACTAACTTTTCACACAACCTTCTGTCTAATTAATTAGGTTCCAAGTCATTTCTTGGAGATTAAATCTCCTTTAGTTAGGTTTTTGTTTTTGTTTTTTTTTAGAGGATAGGCAGGAGTTAGAAGCCTGTAGGTGGGATACTAGGTAGAGAAAAATCAGAAGATAATTATCTCTTGGTAACTTTCACAAGCAACCAGCCCATTTAAACCCCCAATATTCCCCTCTTCTGTTATTATTGAGGAAAAAAATCTAGAATCCTAGAATTTAGAAGCTAGGAGAGGTTTTAGAAATAATATAACCCAGCTACTTGGGTTCATATAATTACCTGCTATTTTGGTTACTTAAATTAACTTCTTATTTGTAAAGCTCCATTTTTCCTTTTTCTTTCTTCTGAGGAGTAGATGTTCTCTTATCAAAACTAACTACTTGCTCTTCTATGTGCTTGATCCCATTTCCTTTATTGTGACCACATAGCTTATTGTCCAAACTGCGACTATTTGGACTATTGAGAGTCAAAGGGAGCTATTATTAAGAATAAAGCCTGGACCACAGGCAAAACCAAGGTTGTCCTGAGAAAACTTGTACGTATAGTCACCACCATTTCTGCAGCCCCGTCCCCACCTTTAAACCTCGATTCTTGATTTGAAATAGTTCTTGTTTTGGTCGCTTTTTCAATCTCTCCTTTTCTTCTGCTTCCAGTTTTGTTGTGAGCCATCTTTGTGGGTCATCTCTAGGAGTTTGAGGTGTGGTTTGTTTGCCTCTTGGGGGAGACTCCTCTCCTGCCTTTTGGGTATGGGATGGGAATAAAGCACAGAAACTCTTTTCCCCAGTGCTCCCCAAAAGGCAGATATTTCTCTGGTAAGAATGCTGAGTAAGAGATTCAAGGTGAGAATGCTGAGAGAAATCATTTTGCTGTAAGCAATCTTTGCTGCCTCTGCTGCTTCTTCACCCAGCACTCCCCATGGCCTGTTGGCTTCGGACCCTACTCAGAATGCCTCTGATTTTCTCCATCCTCACTCTCCGCCTTGGGCCTGGGACTCCTCCCTTAGGTCACCCTTCCTTGCGTTGCCTCCACCATCGGTCTGCTCTGTTGTCCCTGGAAGGAGGTCCCTATGCTGTGCTGCTGTCGCAGGACCCTCCGCCCTCGCTCTGTTTGCCACCCCCCTCCCCCGGCAGGCAGCAGGGAGCCGGCCTACTGTGACAACTTAATAAATACCTGTTAATTGGAATGATAATGTGGGGCTGTAAGTGGAGCTTCAGGGTTCTGTTTTCAGCCTTCTCGCTTTGTTCTATGCAGGAAGACGAGTATTTTTGGCGTTGTTGCCTCTCTGCCTGGAGAAAGAAACAATTATTGTGCTTGCAAAGTCATTCATTCACACAGGAGGGGTCAACTCCCTAAACCTCCAAATTGAGTGCCTCATGTGAGAGAAAGTGCAAGGAACCCCGGGGTTTGGGGTGCATTGTGATTTCAGAGACAGATGAAATAAAAAGTCACTTCTAAGCTTCTTTCACTTTTGCAATTTTGGCTCTTCCATTCCTTAAAGGTTAAATGCCCCACACAAGCCACTGACAATCAAGTGAGATGTCCATGGGGAGCTGCCTGGTGGGCCCTTTGTAGATGTTGGTTGAAGCTGATTTGGCCTCAGGGGTGTGGCTAGAGATCTTTACTGAGGATTTGTGAAATTTGTCCCAAGACTCAGCTGGGGGTGGCGTGGGGTGGCGTCTGTTAACAAGGTTGGAGTTATTTCCTGACCCCTTTCCATCTTCTGCCAAAAATCTCCGAAGGTTCAAGAAGAATCGAGTTCATTTCCCCTGAATTGCTTCCTGTTCATTATTTTAATGTCAACCTCATCTCGATTCCTCACTCACAGCCTGACTAGCAAGGAGGAAGAAGTATTGATTGTTTCCTAAGAAGCCGCTTTGAGACTCTCTAGGGCATTGGATGTGTAGCTTTTGGGCAGGGCCAAGAGTTCAGAAAATCCTTCAGGCTTCTAGATTTTTAGTTGCATAGAATCTTCCATCTTGTAACCTGAAATAGATGCTGCCCCTTTTGCCACGGGCGAATTGAGATCCAGCCCCACTGCGTGTCAAGCAGCGGTCCGCTCTGGACTCCTTTTTACTGCCAGTCTGTGTCTACACTCCTCTCCCAGTCTGGGCGCCCTTTCTCTCCATCAGCCCGCCCCTGCTTCCCTTCCCTGAAGACAGCTCCCAGCCCCTGGAGTTGCTCTCCTCCCACACACAGGGTTTAAGGTCCTGATGGGAGAAACGCAGGCATCCTTTTATGCTCCTGAGTTTGCTTGTGGGATCAGGCCCAGGTTACTGTCGAGGAGCTTCGCCTGAAATTGCAGCCCACCTTGGTTTCTTTCTCTTCCTGTTCTGCTTTTTCTTGCTGCCTGTTTCTCCTGGGAGCACTTTGTGCTGAATCACCTGCCTATGAATCTTGTCTCGGGCTCTACTTCTGGGAGACCTGACCCAAATCAATATTATCGCAATGAATTCTCACAGCTGCTCTGTGAGAATTAAATTAAAAAAAAATAAAAAAGGACTTTCATTGTTTTCATTATAAATGAAAGAACTGAGATCCTTAGAATTTAAGTGATTTCCTCATGACCACACAACTAATAAGTAAGGTGCAGAGCTGGGGTTTAAATCCAGAACTTCTGATTCTAAATCTAGAAGGATTTTGGTTGGGGGGAAGAGAGGTTTGCATGAACAAACAAACTTTTTTTTTTTTTGCCTGAAATGCAATGGCATGCAGCTGAGTGAAATAAAGTTTGATTTTGTATTTTCTATCCAGATAAGTTTAATTTTTGTAAGCTTTGTGTTGCCCGGAGCTGTGTTTGGTAGCTTGCTCTCACTGGCTGTCAACAACATGTAAAAAGTGTATCTGCACATAGCTCACTGCTCCCTTCCACATGCCCCAAGACCTTGGCAAGCCTTCTTGGTGTCAATCAGCAGTCCCTCGTAACGTAAAAAGCAGTGGCAGCTATGGTTTCCCATTGTAGAGTACCTCATTAAAATCTGTGCTTGGCAGAGCAGCTGGTCCTAGATCACAGATTCCTGCTCACGGTGGGGAGCTCCATGGATAGAAACAAGGAATGCACACAGCTTGTTAATGACACTGTCAGAAGGTGGGGTTCCCTTCCTGGTATTTCTAGAGAAATTTGGGTCATTTATAACACACACAGACATTTATTCACTCATAGCTAAGCTCTCATATTTTCTCTCTGTGGGAGAATTATTAATAAGCAAAACTTTCCAAAGGTTTTTCTAGTTGCTTACTGTAAAGAAGGAAGTGCTAGAGTCTAGGGGAGATTCCAAGAAGTATAAGACCATCCCCTGCCCTTAAGAGAATCCCCATGATTTAATTATTATCAGGAGGTAACAATGGTGATGGCAATTGTAATACTCATCCATGAGCTGCTGTCTTACAGTTAACAAAGTATTTTCACCTTAATTAATTTATTTCTCCTGTGGCCCTTTTCTTGGAGTGGAAACTCAGCAGGTTTGCTCCATACTGATTCATCGTCAATAGACAGAGAAGCTAGCTCTGCTGTTACTGATACAATCAAAGTTTCTAGTACTGTCACCTGTGAATGACTGAAACCTCATTATATATATAAAATTATCTTTCTCTTTCCCTCTATCTCTTTATGTATCTTCAGACACATGAAGTTGGATGGAGGAAAGGTCAAAACAGCTTTTATGGATACCAATTCTCTCAAGGCCTACTTGTGTGAACTTCTCGTGTAATCATAATTCTAACTTTGGAAATGTACTCTTATATCCAGAACCTCAAAAATCTGGGAGAGATTTTTGCTTAATACACACTTGACAGTCTCAGATAAGGATGTTTTAAAAAGTTGTTGTGGCCTCACTCAATTGTAACGGTTAAAGATATTTATTGAGTTCCTACTGTGTGTTGGAAACTTTCCTAAGCACTGTGGATCCAAGAGGTATAGGGTGGGCTCCATGCCCTCAAGCAGTTTGTACTCAAATTGAAAAGACCCACTTAGGCTAAGCCATGGATGCTGGGTGAGGAGTTGCTCAGTGGATGGAGAAATTGCTCTGGTCTGGTACAATCGGAGATGACGTAGAAAGGAGATATAATGATGAAAGACCTTCAGTGAGGGATACTATTTAGAGAAGTAGAGATGCAAGGGAAGAATGCTCCAGGCAGGGGTAGCAGATGGAATTAGTATTTTGAGCTGGGAATGCATGAATCATATTTAGAAGACAATGAACAGAATATGACTGGACTGGAGTGTTGATATAAGAGAGGGCAGAAACATAAGCCTAGGAATCCAGGTAAAGCTTAAATGCCAAACCAAGAAATTAGCTCCCTGGTGACAGCCACCGTATACAGTATGGTAATTACATATGGTAAATACAATAGAAATGATGACTGGTATATCTAATATTTGCTTGGTCTTGCAGTTGATGTTTCATGTGCCATCTACCTAATTACTTTTTTTTTTTTTTAAGATTTTATTTACTTATTCATGAGAGGCACAGAGAAAGAGGCAGAGACATAGGCAGAGGGAGAAGCAGGTTCCCTGCAGGGAGCCCGACATAGGACTCGATCCCAGGACCCCAGGACCACAACCTGAGCCGAAGGCAGACGCTCAACCACTGAGCCACCCAGGTGTCCCTACCTAATCACTCTTTAAATCAGTAGGTATTCATTGTCCATGATACTGTTCGAAGCAATCCAGTAAGGTACTTGTTATTACTTAAATTTTGAAGATGAAAAAACTGAGTCTCAATAGGGCTGAGAAACTTCTCTGCAAAGTCACACAGCTAATTAGCAGTGGAACCAAGAGTTGGCCCCAACATCTGTCTGACAAAGCCTACATTTGTGTGTGTGTGTGTGTGTGCAATGCTACGCTGCAGGTTTCTGAGTTTTTTTAGAGGCCGGAATAATGGAAGTTGTTTGAGGATGTGAGGAGGTCAGAGTGGTAGAGAGTCTGGAGGTAGGGCAGCTATTACAAGAGGCCAACAGTGAAGTAGTTGTTGCCGCATGAGGAGAAAAATGAGAAAGGGGCTTGTGAGAGTGGAGGCAAGTGGAGAGGCAAAGATGAATCCCAAAGACACGTAATGGGATGAGAATGTTCTGTACTTTGTGTGTGAGTAGAGGTAGAGAGAAAGGGAGGACTCCACTGTTTCCAGACATTCAAGCTTGCACCTTGAATGTGGGTGAGATGAGATTGTGATAATCATGACGCCATGATTTCTTAAACACACTATAATATATGGATCTAAACAAACAATATATGGTCCTCTAAAGTAGCTACCTAGGGAGATTTTTGTGTTGTTCTGGCAACACTGCCATTACTTTTGTATGAGAAACTCTTCCTTCAGGATGGATTTCAGCCAAATGGTAAAGGTCCCCTAACTTTGCTAAAGGATGTCATTTCTAGGGGTACCTGGGTGCTCAGCTGGTTAAGCGGCTAACTCTTGATTTTGGCTCAGGTCATGATCTCAGGGTTGTGAGATCAAGCCCTGTGTCTGACTTCACACTCAAAGGGGAGTCTGCTGGAGATTCTTTCTCCCTCTCCCTCTGTCCCTTCCCCAGCTCACAGATTTTATATATATATATATACATATATATATATATGTATATATATATATACACACATACACAGTCTCTCATAAATAAATAAATAAATGAATAAATAAATAAATAAATCTTTTAAAAAGGTGTTATTTCTTTGATCACCCATCTGATTTTCTAAGCTTGGCTCCAAGTAAATCAGTTACTTATTTAAAAATAATAACTGAAAGGGATTATATTAGCGTTTTCCAGAGAAACAGAACCAACAGGATATATACATCCTAGGAATATATCATGGGAAAGCCAGTAGCATGATTCAGCTTCAGTCTGAAAGCCTGAGAACTGGTGGAGATGGTGGTGCATATCCCAGTCTGAGGGTAGAAGATAGCAGACAGGCAGAAAGGGACAGAGGAATTCTCCCTTCATCAGCCTTTTGTTCTGTTCAGTATCTCAAAGGATTGAATGATGCCTACCTGCAGTAGAGAGGGCAATCTGCTTTACTGAGCCCACCAGTTCAGATGCTGATCCATCTGAAACACCCTTACAAACACACCCAGAAAGTGAAGTTTAGCCAAGTATCTGGGCACCCCTAGATCCCATCAAGTTGACAGGTAAAATCAACCATCACAGGGATGTGTCAGCCTTGAGGGTATTCTCAGGCTTTTCTTACTCCTGGGTATGGGCAACGCATGCCCAGGCAGTCTTGGGTTTCAACCCTGATTCAACCAGTCCCCTGGCCGTGTTAATTAACCCCAACACACTTACGTCCTTCAGCTATGAAATGGATATTACAATTCCTTCCCCAGAGTGCTGTAGTTTTAATTAGGATGCTTTCAGCAGCAAATAACAGAAAAGTCAGCTCAAATGTGTTTAAACAATATGGGAATTTATTTGCTCACATAGGGAGAAGTCTAGAGGTAAGGAGGGCTCCAGGCAAAATGTTATTGGGCCAACTTTAAGTTTCCTTCAGTTCTCTTGTCTCTGTCCTCTTCTGATTGTCAACTTTGTTGTCGGGCTGGCTCCTTTTGAGTTGACAAGAGGATCATCCACAGCAACTGGGGCAACATGCTTTCTCCCTCACATCCAGTGCAGGAGAGAGAAAAGGTACATCCCTAGTGGTTTAATACATGCATTTCCATTCCATCTGTCTGGACTCTCTTAGAACACATGCCCACACATGGACCCTTAGCCATCAGCCAAATGCCATACATGGGTTGGCTTAGCATGAGGTGGACTGGGTATTGAAAAGGATCAAGTAGTAAACCCTGAGCATTTCTAGCTCATGTCTAGCACTCAATAAAAATGAGTCATTTTTCCTAATAATGAAGAGAATGTTCTTTGGGTCAATTGTACATATACAGCTGACTGTATGTAGAATGTCCTTTCTCTTTAATGTTGATCTTAACCCCTCTCTTGTTCAGTCAGGAGCATAATTTCACTTCCATCAGTGTGGATTACAGGGCAGTGCAGACTGAGATGGTAGCCCTGGGCTTGTTTTGTGCATGAAAGCAGCCCCACTTTTAAGTACAGAAATTAGGACATATGATCAGGAGAGGAATGCTGAATGAGGCCTGGGAAAGAGGAAGAATTGGGAATCAGAGGCAGAGACATCAAAGTGTTACTGACTTGACTTTTGCTCTGTTTTGCTTCTGGTGCTGTCTCTGCCTTCACAAAGATTCACTGGGGGAAGAGATGAGGATAGGGTAGCTCTTACCAGCAATTAAGGGAACTTTTAAACGACTCATCCATCCAGGCATACTTAGAACCTCATTTCATCTTTATGTATTTGGCAACTAGCTGGGAAAGACCAGAACTGAGGCTTTCACACCTATTTAGCACCTGGTTAAATATCACTTGGCACCTGCCAAATGGGTCTCTACCATTCAGGGGGAATTTGCACTGATTACTGTACTAATTAAGCAAAAGTCATTGCTACTCACAATCATTAGGCTAAATCGGTTTCTGGGGAAAAGTCTTGATAAGCAGCTGTCCAATTGAAATGGATTTGAAGGCACCCCACGCACACAGACTCACTGGCAGTTTCTCACACTCTGTCAGCCAGCATAAGCTGGATTCACCAGGTTCTTGATGGTGACTGAATTCAGGGGTAGTTAGCAGTCCCCAAAGTAGGTGACATGGGTTGTAGAGTCTTAAAAGGTGAGACATTCAAGCTTAATTGAGGTAAATTATACTAAGTATCAAGCTTAAGGGGCAAACTGAGTAGACATTTCATACATGCATTGGCCTATAATTCTCTTTCCTTTTATTTCTTTTGCATTAATGCTTTTGGGGTAGGAAATTGCCTGCCCCAGTGACTTTCTGCATTGCCATATAGGTTACTTAGAAAATTTTATAGACTCATTTTTGTGACTGCAGTGTAGTAGATGTCTGAACTATGATTCTTAGGATTTATGTGAACTTGGCATTTGTTGGACAGTTTATTTGAGAGGATGTGTGTGTGTGTTGTGTATGTGTACGTGTGTTTGTGTGTGTGGTGGGAAGGACATACAGTGATAACCTTGGCATCCAACACATTGGGAATGTTTGTGAGGACCTTTCCTGGGGACAACAGATTCTCATAAGAGACTGAGAAGTTTTCAATAACAACATCAGATACTATGCCTGAAGACAAGCACTTTTGAATCAAGGCACAAACTGCATCTAAAGACTTGTTCTATCTTTTTTAATAACACAGCTATTACTTTTTATAGAATGTTGTTTTGGAAGTCAGGGGAATGTTGAACTAGGTGGGTATTACAAAAAATATGATGTGGGTCATATGGGGAAGAACATGACCCATAAATATTTGGGGACAAAATTTACTACTGTGAGGCAGGCTCGAGATGTTGTATTGACTATTTCTTATGTTAATACACATCATGAGGCCAGTACATTTTCCTAATATTGCACATGCCAAATGTATTTCTGTCTTCACTAGATTTTCCTGGGACTCTAAGAGAAGTTGTTTCTTTTGGGTGGAGGAGGCGTATAGCTCCACATCATTAATTGTGATGATGTTTTGGGGCAATTGCATCTCACTCTCTGGAAGGTCAGGGGAAAGAAATTCAATTTGAAGCCGATGGAAAATTTCAAACATGGGTGCAATCCCATATAGCAAATACCACAGCAATAAAGCTCTCTACATCCCAGTGATTCCCAATGGCCTATTTGTATCAATGAGCAGTCTTCAATGAGGGGAAAATTGTCCTAAAGAAAACTGTAGACTATCGCTGGGAGTTTGTTCTAATGGGAAACTATTGCCAAACGTCTTGTAAGAGGGGCTGGGAGCAGTAAGGGAGTGGTAGCTTGAAGAGGGAAGCTCTCAGACCAAAGTGAGAGTTCAGTGGGGAGGGGAAAGCAGATAGAGGGATGAGTATGAGTACATGAGCCCTTCCAGAAACACATAGAAATCCTGCAGTTCAGTGGAGTGAGGGAGGGACATTCAACTCATTTTATTTTTCAAACTGAAGGGAAGAGTGACCTGGATAATTTGGGGCACACAGGGAGCAGACATGTGGGTGACATTTAAGTTCTATTCTGTTAGGGACTCTCACCTTTTAGTGCAGTGCTTGGTATCTATCTGCCAGGCATACATTCAGTAATTACCATTCATATACAATGAGAATGGACACAAAGGTGCTACACAAAAGTTACGTTTTAGAGTTAATTGTAAGATTTTAATGACATATTAAGTTCATTTCCAGGGAGGCGGTGGGATGGGACACAGATGGGAGATGATGCTGAAAACAGGGAAGGAGCACAGAGATGGGCCAGGAGGAAAACTGAAGGCTTCACTTTCCAGGCGCAGCTGAGAGGGACCCTGCTTCCTCTTGATTTTGAAAGGGAAGAGCATTTTCATCTTTTGAGCAACCCTTTGTTGGGAGACTGGAAGTATCTGAAGCCTGTGTCCAGTCAAAGCAACAGGGCATTTCTGCAGTCTGGTTTTCTCTCTGTTTTGAAAGACAAATACAACTGGCCTGGCAGCTCATTCTCTCCCCTTTCTGGCAACTTGGCAGGTGCTGGCTCAGCAGGCATGAGTAAGCTCAGTAGATGGACTGGCCATTGGGCTTCAAGGCTGCATCCATTAAAAGGCCTCCAGGGAGCTTTGTTTGTGTTGCAGTCACAAAGCTGCTCCCTGCTGTCTAAATGCATAGAGTGTTCTAGGGATGGGCCCCCCTGATGGGAATGTTGGGTGGAGCATGTGGACCCTCTATACTTGGCACAGGCTGTGGGATGGTGAGAAGTCCAGGGGTTACATGTTCAGCTGCTTTTCTGCTTTGAAACTTTCTCCCTACAAATCCTATTTTGTATCTGTAGCGTGTGATCCCTTTGCTCCTTGGGAATTGCATTGCCAAAATTAGGACCAGGCAGGCTTTCCAGGCATCTGGAATGGCAGCAGGACAATCTCCCTGCTGTGAGGGATTAATAAGGAAGAGACAAACCTGGCCTGCCAGCAAGAAAAAGAGTAGGAAGGAGAGAGGCAAGAGAGGTAGACTAATCTTTTTTGATGCTGAAGAGAAGCCATTTCCAGCCTTCTCTTTTGAAAGGATATTCCTGATTGGTGCTTTGCTCCCCACTTCCAGAAGCTTCCTAGAGCTGCCTGGGTTGCTTGGGGGCTGGCTGGGCTTTTGTTTGTTGTCAGGGAAGGTAGAGATGGGGTTGCTGAGGGAAGGAAGGTTCTCTCTGGCTCCAAAGTGAGGACAAAATGAGAAATGTCCCTCACAGGAAATCATGGACCAGAAGGGTGGATTGTTGATCACAACAGGAAGACACCCGACAGCTGTGGGCACAGAGGTGGGAGTGGGCACAACTCATGTCTGGAGGGGTCATCCATCCTTCAGCGGCCTTGTTTCTGTTTCTTCCAGAAAACGCCCTGCAGGGCCCACCTGAGGCCTCCAGGCAGATGTCCTCCCTGTCTCCCGCTGGGTGAAGTGCCTGAGTCTGGGCAGGCGCTGCTGGCAGGTCCTCCTGGGGGGCTGGCTAACGTAACTACAGAAGGGATTGATTTCTTTTCCTGTTGACAGGCAGCCTTCCTGCAGATGGCAGGTGGCAGCCCTTGGTCCAAGAGTATCGATTTGCTGCGCGTAGTCTGCTCAAGTTGTAGAAAAACTCTGCACAATTGGCTAGCTAAGGAAGCAGCGACGAGAGGCTCATCCAGGGGGACTCAGCTGGGGACTGGGCCAGCTATGGGTGGAGCGTGGAGTCCCACAGCCCTGGCTTTCAGTTCCCTTCAGTACTGGGCCTGTGCGCTTGGTCGCACTTACTCTCTTGTCATTCACTGTCATATTCAAAGAAACTTTATTGAGCTCGCACTCTACCTGCCAGACACTGTGCTAGGCCCCGGGCCTGGGGGTGACACAGTAGTTCGCTCGAACCGTGCAGCGGCCAATGCTCGCATCGCTGTGGGCGGTTGCTGCCCGTGGCCTACCGGCCGCAGCTCCTGGCCGATCCCTGTGTCTTCACACACCTGTGAGGCAGGTTTGGCTCCATTTCTGGATATGTGAAAACTGCCAAAGGTACAGATGGGAGGGAGGCTGCCGGCTTTCCTCTCTAGCAGTTTAATTGGGAAAGAAACTTGGACCCAAGGTAGCCCATCGTGTTCTGTGAAAAACGCTATTTTGTCTTTCCTAAAGGGAGTCTGGAAGCAGCCAGAAGCTCTGCCCAGGTGAGCAGAGACAGCTGCCACCTGAGAGGGGCCCTAGCATAAATCACACGGACGCCAGGAAAAGGGCAGGTCGGCCAGAACATCAGGACACTCCCGGCTTTGATCCATTGACAACCTGCCGGGGAAATGGGTTGTGTTTCCTTTTCCCTTGCCTGCAAATCAGAAGACACCTTAGAGCTGAAAACCCTGCCGCTGCCTCCTTCGCACAGAAATAAAGGACAGCTCTGGACGCCGGCACGGATTTAGATCTGCCCCCTTCCGCCAGCCTCTCCAGGGCAGCCACCGCTGGGTGCTCCGCACTCTGGCCGGACCCGCTGCCCGTGCCCTGCTGTAGGTGCTGGGTGCCGAAGCATGGGTGCACATTCCTGGATTGTTCTTCCCAGCGAAATGGGGCAGATGAACCCAGGCAGTCAGCTCTTCTGCCTCCTGAAAGCTCCCTAAATTAACGACTGCTGAAGAACATGTTATGAAACACAGGCTAGAGGAAATGTGGGAAACTATGAAAGACGTCAGCGCATCCTTGGAGGATGGAGAGCAGAGGAAAGAATGGCGACTGACACCCCCTCCACCCCAAACAGGGTAAAGTTACGGCTTCGGTGCCCGCAGAAATGCACTGCGGAGAAGCAAGCCCAGGGCCCCAGCCAGGCTGCGGGGGCCTGACACAGGGCCCTGAACCAAAAGATTGATTGAAAATCTGCCTAGGTTGTGTTAGAGGCCCAGGTCTCTCTGCAGTTCCTGCAGAGGTGATAACCCCTTCCTCTCCAACATCCCAACTTCTCCCTTTAGAAATGGATGCTGGGGAGGCTCTCCTTTTAAGAACATCATGCATCACAGGTGCTAGAGGTAGCACACAGGTGGAATTTGGGGTTCAATGACATGTCTACATTCTGAATGAGGGAGCTCTGTAGTCCCTCTCCCCTGCCCTGCCCTTGAAATGCTGACCACCAGCCCCTCCTCCCCCACTACCTACCCACCACTGGGTAGGGGCTGGGAGAGGCTGCTTCTTCCCGGAGGTGGGGCTAGGGAACTGAGCAGGAAACGTTAGATTCCTGATGTCTGAGGAGCCCCTTAAACCTTAGCAGCTTATAAGCCTGGCCTCGACATTTAAAACTTCTCATCACTACTATTTGTATTTATTGCTTCTAATTAATTATTTTAAAAAAAATGACCAAGAAGTGAACTTCCCCGAACTCAAACTACAGACTCTCCCTCCCGTGGTGGGCAGCAGCAGCATCCTCAGGTCTGTTTTAGCCTTAGCTGAGCTGTGTAGACTCTGTCTGCACATTGGGGTTCAGGCAGTGGCCAGAGTTGGGGTGGGAATTTATACACGAAGTTTGGGGCTTCCTGTGTCTGACTCTCTCCTTTCCAGATTGCCCCTACTTTGTTGCTGCTCAGGACTCTGATTCTTTAAGCCAGAGAACCTGGAAGTTTCTATTAGAACTGTCACCCTCTGCTTGGTACAGAATGGGACTTGTACTCAGGCTAGAAGCTGTAACAGAATGAGAAATGGCCCAGTGCTTGTCAACTCTTCTCTAAAGATGGTTACTTTTGGTCACTCTTCAGTGCCTTCAGATAGTTGATTTTTTACATTTTTTTTTTTTAAAAATTTATTTGAGAGTGTGCACACAGAGGGAGGGAGAGAGGGAGAAGCAGACTCCTCACTGAGTGGAGAGCCCAACATGGGGCTCCATCCCATGACCTGAGCTGATGGCTGATGCTTAACCAACAGAGCCACTCAGGCACCCTTGTTTTTACATTTTTTTTTATAAAGATTTATTTATTTATTTGAGAGACCACGAGCAAGTGAATGAGGGAAGGGGTAGAGGGAGGGAGAGAAAAGCAGACACCCTGCTGAGTGTGGTGCCTGACTGTGGACCTTGATCTCACAACCCTGACATCATGACCTGAGCTGAAATCAATATAGATGATTTAACCAACTGAGCCACCCAGGTCCCCCAGTTTTTTACATTTTGTTCAGGGTTTATAGTGAATAAAACCTCCCTTCCTAGTCTGATAAGCTAAGAGGAACTATGTTCCTATAAGTAGGAACAAGTTAACTACTTGTGGGTGACTTTTATTCTCCCATTGCTTTTTCCACCTTACTTAAATATTAGTAAACAGGTAAAGATCAGCAAAAGTCTGAGGAGAGCATCCAACAATAAAAGAGAAATGAAATAAGAAGGGTTCTCAGAAGAAATAGAGATATTGCCCACAGCAGAACAAAATTAAAAAATAAACTCTTCTTTTTCAGAAAGACAAAGATCTTTCACCTACAAAACAAAAGCAGGCTACTGTTTTTTTGAAAAAGGAATGAAAGAAAAACAACCAGAACAACAACAAAAAAGAATCAGAGAACAAGAAAGATCTTAGAAATTAAAAGTACAGTTACAGAAGTATCAATAGTGGGAGAAATCTCTCATCAAGTAAAACAAAAAGACGTGGACAATAAGAAAGAAAAAATAAGAATATCAGGGAGTCAATTTAAAAAGGCCAACATCTGACTAATAGATCTAGAAAGGGAGACTAGAAAAGATGGAGGGGAGGATACTATTGAAGAAATAATACCAAATAATGCCCCTGAGCTTAAGACCATGAGTATCTAGAGTCTGAGCAGGGGTTGGCAAACAACAATCATCCAGGGACCAAATTTGGATTGCTGGCATGTTTTGTAAATAAAGTTTTATTGGAACACAGCTATGTTTCTTTGTTTCCATGTTGTCCAGAGCTGCTTTGCTACAATGATAGAGTGGAGAAGATGTGACAGAGACCATAAGGCCCACAAAGCCTAAAATATTTAATATCTTGTTCTCTACAGAAAAAGTTAGCTGATTTCTGGTCTAGACACTAGATCCTTGGATTGACTAACACAATGAATGTAAAAGACCCAGGCCAAGGACATTACCGTGTGTTTTTAGAACAGTAGGGATAAAGAGAAAATCCTAAGAGATTCCTGAGAATAACAAAGGTCACATACAAAGGATCAGAAATCAGAATGGGACTGAACTTCTCAAAAGCAGCTGTGAAGGTTACAAGAAAGTGATTTAAAAATACTATGGGAGAAACAACTTTCAACCTAGAATTTAATCTGGTGTAAGGATAGGATCAAGGTGTTTTCAGACAGCTGTGACTCAAAAATGGTACTTTTTGTCTTCTGTGGGGGATATGTTTTAGTATAGTAAGAGAATAAGCCAAGAAAGAGGAAGCTATGGAGTCCTCTGGTAAGGACAGTGATGACAGATACTGGGGTGGCAGCTGTATCCCAGGCCCAGGCAAGAGCAAGGTATAGGAGAGGGTCTCCCAGGAAAGAACATGGAACTAATGGCTTGTCTATGTAGAGGGAGCAAGCTTCCTCCTGCTTTCTTAGGTTTTGTGGCTGGCCTAAGGGTGAAACTGACATAAGGCAGAGTAACGGGAGAAGAACATATACATTTATTCAATATTTTTATGGGCATGTGGGAGATTTCAAAAGATAAAAGAAGACCCAAAGAAGCCATTAGGCCCAAACGCTTTATTTACTTTTTTACATAAAGAGTGATAAATTATGGGGATGTGATGAGACAGAGGGGCTTGGGCTCAGGGCAGTGAGTTGTGGGACAAGGACTAGGAAATATATGGGGGAATCATGGCTTATTTTAATAGGTTTGTTTGTGTGGGTGCGTTCTGGCACTGACCCCCATACTCTTATGATAGGATTGTTCTTTTGTTCCTGGTCCAGGGCGGGTACCTTTGTTATGTGGAATTTTATGATCTACGTTTCAGTAGGTAGAGGGAGCTGGGAGAGCCATTCCTACATCCTACATCTGCTGTTTCTCAAAGGTCTTTGGCTCAAAATAATCAATATGCCAAAGCAGCATATTTTGGGGTGGCATGTTCCAAACCCCTTCATCTGTGTTGATCAAGTGGATGAGAGCATCAGGAGGTTTCATAGACTGTTGAGTGTTGGGAAATACTTTGCACTGGTTATACAGTAAACTAAGCAAATCACAGAAAGTGCAGTTATTTTAAGCAAAACAAAATTGTATGAGAAGGAAAATGTAATTACAGTATCAACTCAATAGTGAATAATATTTACATAATCTTCCAGGTGGCCACAGTGGTTCCCCCTCCTGTTGGAGCCCAAAGAACACCTCTTTCTCCTTGTCCCTCTAGCTGTGGGGGAGGTGGGAGCTGGAATTATGGATCTCTACTCATTCAGCAATTCTAACACATTCTACCTAATATCCTCTATTAAATTTCCCTCTGTTGGACTATCTGGCATCGGTTTGTGGGAGTCTGACTGGTACAGAAGCCAATTAATAATATTTGTAATTAATAAGTCCAGAAATAGCAGTGTAAACATCATGTTAAAAAATATGGTAGTAAATATCAGAAAAAAATGAAATAGAAAGAGTTGAGAGTGTTTGCCTTTCAACTTGGGTTTGGGTGGGGTACAAGTATGCTAGAGGAGATAAAAGAGGGGGGATGGTCATTTTAAGAAACTAGTGAATCACCTTTTTGATTCTGAAAGACAATCGTTTGGTACAGTTTGAAAGAAAGAGATTATGACCAAAGGGGTCTACTTGCTTCATCCAAGCAGAATTATCGAGCACCCGCACCCACATCTGCCACCCAAATCTGTCAGTGTTGGAGGCAACAATGGGAGTCTCTCCAGATAGAGCAGAGATGGGAGAACCTGCCCAAGCACCTTATGGGATGTGAGAGCTCAGAAAGGGGCTGGTTTACACTGGGTCTCCTGTGGCAGAGATGGTCCAGATGTCCACCTGACTTCCTGAACAGTGCTATGATCTTCATCTGCTGTGGAGAAAAAGTGAGCTTCACACAAGCCTGTACTGGCAATGTTAAGGAGACTAAAAGAGAAAGGGGCCAGAGTCCGTGTGTCCACACATGGTGAACAAGATTCAAGAGAGTGTTCACGCACAAGTGGACTGGAGCTCAGGGAGCAGGAGTGAAACGCTGAGGAAACAGAAACCCCTGTCTTCCTGGAGTGCTCAGAAGCCCTGGGAGGGAGCTGGGCTTCCTGCTGTTTGATCTTTATTATTTTTAAAAAATATTTTATTTATCTATTAGAGAGAGAGAGAGAGAGAGGGAGAGAGAATATACAAGCAGTGGGGAGCAGCAGAGGGAGAGGGAGAAGCAGGCCCTCTGCTGACAGGGAGCCCTATGTGGGACTCAATCCCAGGACCCAGGGATCACAACCTGAGCTGAAGGCAGATGATCAGCTGACTGAGCCACCCAGGTGTCCTGCTCTTTGATCTTTAATGGATTTAACAAGGATGTACTGAAGTCTTTCTATGTGCCTGGCCCTGTCTGGGCACTGGAGACATAGGGTAAATAAGGCAAAGTCTCTACTGTAATTTTATTTCTCTCTAATTGATTCCAGTGCCTTTTGTCTTATGAGCCTCTCTTTAAAAGTTGTCTTTCATCTGATTTACCTCACTGGTTAAGTCCAGGCTGCAAGCCCTCAAAGGTCAAGCCATATAAGCCAGATATACTTCTGCTGGCCTCATTGACGATGACCACCTACTGTTGCTAGGTCAGCCTAACTGACCAAGCCACCCAGGCGCCCTGGGGAAGGACATTTTTTAAGCCTTCTTTTTCCCAGGGGAGTTTTTTGATTGTCCTTGAGATCAAGTGTGTCTAGGCTTAAAATGCATCATTGTTAGAATATGATCTTTCAAATGTTAAGATATTCCATTTCAAACTCTGGTCCCTTGTTTACCCAAGTCTCTAGAATGTACTTTCTGGGCTGCCACCAACCTTTAACATGTTAATACACAAGAGAGTACATCTTTAAACACAGGCAGTGGAATTCAATTTCCCACAGAGCCTTCTGAAGGTCAGATGGAACATGACATGGTCTAATAGTCTCATGCAAAATGTCCCCATGCTTATTAGAATGTAACTTAGAGCATCTCCAGGGACTGTTGCAGAGAAATCCCTGGGAGAAAGAAAAATGTTAATTTCTTATTCCAATTACCAGTATGCTTTTTATTCAAATGAAATGCCCCTGGTGTGCTGGATGCTTTATGAGATCCATCATGAAGACATGCCCCAGTCCTTATGGCATTTCCATCAAGCAAAGATATGACACATTCTGGGACCATAGAGGACCAGACAGGTAATGCAGAGGAGAAGAAGAAGGGCACTTGAGAGCATTTTTTCCCATGCCAGAGACCAGAGAGACTGAACCCTGATTAACCTTTCTCCTCCTTTGTGGACTCTTTGGCTCTTGGTAGAGAAAAAGGGTGGATGGAGCAGGAGTCATGGGTCTTTTCTGAGTGGGCACACGATCACCTGGAAATCAAAACTTCAATTGTCATCACCCACAAGATAAATAAAAACCACACAGGCTCTTCCGGACTTTCTGATAGCCAGTTCCCTCTCCTGCCAGAATATCTCAGGAATTTGCAGCAAGAGTCAACTCTTTTTGAGCACCTGCCCCTCTGCTCGGTCTCTGTTGTGGGGGGTGATAAATAGGACAGTGGCCAGTCCAGGTGACACTGGTTTGATCAGAGTCTGCTAGGATGAATTATTTCTCCTGCTCTGTTTTTCTGTGGTGGTGGCAGTGGCTCAAGCTCTTGTCTAAGTACCAGTTTACTTGGGTTTGGTCATGCTAAGTTATAGGCATTGGTTAAGATTGTTTAAATAAGACTGCAAGTAATAGAAAACCCTTGTTAAAGGGTATATCTTTTTTAAAAAGGTAAAACTGTGACTTTCATATAAGTACAAAATAAATACATGCCAATGATTTTATTTAACCCATTAATTAAAGAGGATGCTAATAAGATATTATAACCAATTCAAAGGAAAGTCCATAAAGCAGAGACATATATAGGCAATTAGGAATACTAAAATTCATTTGCTTAGCAGAGCAAAACTGTGGGAGATCAGTCACACCTCTGCTAGACAAAATTCATTTGCATGTTTATGAACAAAAATCATTTGCATTGCTGGCAGTTCCATGTAATTTACAGAGTTGTAAAATAGCTCAACAACACTGAAATGTGCAGAGGCCCCATAGAATCAGATAACCTGGAAGGGAGCACTAGACAATGCCTCATTTTCCTTTGAAGATAATTGGTCCCTTTCAAAGTCTTTCGGTTTTTTCCCCCTTTATCCCACAGTGACTTAAACCGGTAAGGCATTCATTTTTCTCATGTACTAAGATATGTGTAGATAAGCAGTCCTAAGCTGGTGCGTAGTTTATAGAGGCATTAGATCCAGTCTCCTACCTTCTCCTTTCCATTCTTAGTTTTATCTCCATCGGTTCTAGATGGCTTCTGTGCCTCCAGGCATTTCTTTCTGAATTTCAGGTAGGAAGAAGGGGGAAGAGCCCTGATTCTTCCCACTTTGAGATTTTCTCTTCCTATTTGGGAAAAGAAAAACATCTCAGGGATTATATGGCTACCCCAGCTATAAGGGAGACTGGGAAGATGAGTATCCTGTATCCTGGCATTTTGCACTCTGTAGCAGAGGAGAACAAGGGAGAGGAGTCACCCAGCGGTTTGGGGACAGCCCGTCTATATCTGCCATACTATACTTTATCCCTTATTAAGAGTTTCCTATGGGGATCCTAATAAGAGTTTCTTCATTTAATACTATAGATAAACTTTTATTTAAGATTTTAAAGACATTTAGATTAAGAATATGCAGCTAATTACAAGTGTAATAGCAAGGCTACAAAATATTGAGCTTAAATATAAAAACCCAATCTGCTACTGGGAGGATTATGAACCAAAGCTCCAAGTTCAGAAAATTCCCCAGGCTTGCAGGATTGTTTGGAAAGAAAAATCCAAGAAGTTGAGTTTATACATGGAAGGAATTTTTTTCCCTCCTCCTCCTCCTCCTCCTCCTCCTCCTCCTCCTCCTCCTTCTTCTTCTTTCTTTTTGGAGCAAAACTGAATCTGAAAATCTGACAGCTAGAGGCATTTGTGATGTAGGTGGAATTTGTAGCACTGGAATATTTGAAGTGTTGTGTTTGATCCAGGAGGGTTATGCTTTTGTGCTTTTTCTCTTAGATTTTCTATTCTTTTTGATAGGGAAACAGGCCCAGATGTGTGAGCCATACCTTCCTAGGTAATGCTCTGGAAAACCTTATCTGTCATCTGGAGTACTTTGGCCTCTATTTTGGAAACATAACAATTTGATCCCATTGAGGTGTGTCACTGCAATCTTCTACATCCAAATTTCTGTTCTATAATCCTTGTTGGTGCTTTCTGTGAGTGGGTCAGGGATACTCATGGTTGGCTCTTCTTTGGGAACAAGCTTCAGTAGCATAAGCCTACTGTTCCCCCCCCGCAAAAAAAATATCTCAATGACATTTGACATTTGGATGGGATTTTAACTATGATTTACTGAGTGTTATCATTTAGATATTTAGAACCAAACCTACATGTGTTGTACCATCCATTCCTCCTCACTTGGGGAAGTAGTAAGAACTATCAAACCATGAAAGTCTGGATGAGCAATTCCCTTCTGTCTAGAGTCTGGACCATCATCCTTGGCTAATATGACCTATAAGAAGAGAAAAATTCTTTTTCTCTTTACCCATCTGTCTTAATCCATTCAGGCTGCTATAGCAAAACACCATAGACTGGGTGACTTATAAACAACAGAAATTTCTTTCTCAGGAGGCTGGGAAGTTTAAGATCAAGGCAATAGCAGATTCAGCATCTTGTGATGGCTGCCTTTTTGCTGTGTCCTCACATGGCTGGAGGGGTATGAGTTCTCTGTAGGGTCTCTTTTATAAAGGAACTAGTCCCATTCTTGAGGCTCCACCCTTATGTACTAATCACCACCCAAAGACCTCCACCTCCTAATACCAATGCACTGGGGGCTAGGTTTCACCATATGAATTTTGTGGGGATACAGACTTTCAGCTTATTGCACCATTTTAGGTTCATTGGCTAGGGCTTTGTAAATTAGACTGACAAAAGACAGATTAACATGAGAAAAACGCAGAAGTTTACTGGCATCTTCATTGATCTCAATACATATGGGGACACTTAGTAATGAGTAACTCAAAGGAGTGCTTAGAACTTGGGCTTAGAAGGCTTCTTAACACAAGAACAACATATTTTTAGAGAAGTGACAAAGAAAAGAAAGGGCCTTATGTTTTGGCCCAAGTTTTGACAAATTGTGGGAAGGTGAATGTATGGGGAAACTAATGGGAGATAAGGCCTAGATAGTAAAGTTTATTATGTAGGCTTCTCTGGTGCTGTGTGTGGGCTGATAAGGGCATAGAGTTCTCTCTGGTAACTAACTTCTGTCCTTCTTGGTTGAGTGGAGGGGGCACCCTTTTACAAATACATGTCTTGCTTTAAGACAAAGAGAGGGAGGGCAGAGAGCTTTTTTTGGTATCTGTTTCTTCTCAATTGCCTTCAAGATAATAATTGTGCCAGTGTGGCCTGTTTTGAGGTGATATATTCTGCTATACTTCAGACCCACGATGGGTGGGTTACTGATGGGTGATTCTGTGAAACAGCTGTCATCTATGTCCTGGATGCTCTTCCTTCCATGCGAGCCTTACTGGCTCCCATTTCTACTTTTCAGCTTTCTCATTTCTTCCATTTTTGTTTATTAAAGATTTTTATTTATTTATTTATTTATGAGAGAAAGAGGGAGAAGGAGAAGCAGACTCTCCACTGAGCAGGGAACCCAATGCGAGACTCAACCCCAGGACCTGAGATCATGACCTGAGCTGAAGGCAGATGCTTCACCAACTGAGCCACCCAGGCGCCCCTCATTTCTTTCTGTTTTATGTGGCTGTTTTCTTTCTCTCTTTTCTCCTGTGTCTTTTCTTATCTTAGTATCAATTTCTCAGTTTTGGGTTTTTTTTTTTTCCCCTCTCCCTTTTTTTCTTCCTGCTCTCAGTGAGCAAGCTTCTCTGTTTCCTCTCAGAATGCAATCAGGAAGACAGGCTCCTCAGGAAACAGGCTCTCTATTTCTGGGGATTCCTGCTTTTTAGATGCAAAATCAGGTAGTTTTTTTTACTTCAAAATATCTATAGCCACAGCTGGTGGCAGAGGCCTGCAGGGGGGCCAAACCATTGCAGTTCAAAGGCTGACTGCTGATTAGCACCCTGAAGAGACCAGGGAAAATATACCATCAGGTCTTTTAACCTTCCTTGTAGGGGTCACAATACAAATTGTCCATTTACATTTTGAAGAATAATGTGGGACTGGAGAACCGTTGGCTCTCTGGAAATGTCAGTGCCAGTGTAACAAAGGGGAAAGGAAGAGTTGCTGCCTGGAGAAGTCACCATAGAGCTTTGGCGGGCAGTTATGGCCAACGGTTGCCTGCAAGGAGCTATTAGCAAACTGGGAATAAATGGATGTTTGGCAAGAATGGGAAATCCTGGCCATTCTGTCTGAATGTAGATGGAAAGAGCCTTAAACCCCGAATGAGGAAATTTGGTTCTAGGCCTCATATAAGCTGTGTGGATCTTTACTTTCCATAACCTCACTGGCTCTTACTTTTAAAAATGATTAAATCTGCAGTCTCCGGGATCATTTCCAGTTCCAAACAAGTGATTCTATTCCCAGTGAACTATACCAACATAACCCCACTGAAGAGCAAGGATATTCTTTTTAAGATGGTATGTTTAACAAGCCAGGCATTAAAATGCAGTGCAAGCTTTTCATTAAGGAGTAGCAGTGCTTTGTAGCTGGTCTCAAAAAAAGGTCTCTGTTTTGAAGTCAGACTAGAACGTCCTATACTGTTTCTCATAAGTCCTTAGAGAGATCCAAAGAGCTTAAACAACTTCAGAAAAGAAACTTCAAAAGACCTTTTTTTTTTTTTTTGAACAGAGCAAAGGTGTTTAATATAGGAACATTCTCAAATCACATTGGAAAAGATGCTCACACAGGTGGATGCAATGGAGATCCACCTTGGAGTGGGTGATCTCCACACACTTTAGGACCACTCCTTCCCATTCCACAAACCCCGAAACATTCAGCGTCTTTATCTCCCACCTTTTATTTTTTAAAAATATTACAAGC
Source organism: Vulpes lagopus (assembly GCF_018345385.1). Taxonomy (NCBI): domain Eukaryota; kingdom Metazoa; phylum Chordata; class Mammalia; order Carnivora; family Canidae; genus Vulpes; species Vulpes lagopus. The sequence goes on from NC_054829.1 coordinate 33,118,325, forward strand.
AGAAGCTCAGCAGACACATGGCTGAAACAAAGATATTGGATCATCAAGTGTAAATACATCCATGGAGCAGATTGGTTTAGGGAAAGGGCAGTGCAAAAAGAGAGACCCTAATGTTATGATGGTGAATATGTTGAAACGGAAAATAGATGAAAATATGGCTTTAAATTGTAAGGTAAGCAAAAAGCAACTCCCTTTGATTCAAACGATTCTACAGTTCCTGGTAACACCAACAATAATTATAATTACTGACCAATATTTATTGAATGCAAATGGCAAGATATAGTGTGAGTGCTTTGCTCATTTGATCTTCACAACTACTATATCATGTAGGTAATATAAGTGAAGAAATCAAGGCTCAGAGATGTTACATGCTCAAATTCGCAAAGTAAGTCAGGGCATCAGGACTTGTACCTGTATCTGTAGGTGGAATTTGTAGCAATGGAATATCTGAATTGTTGTGTCTGATCCAAGAGGGTGATTCTTTTGTGCCTTATCTGATACTAGAGGTCATGCTCTCAGTTGCTCTGCTCTGGTGCCTTGTGAAGTCACTGGTTTCCCCCAACCTCCATTTTAAGTTTGTGAATAGTTTATTTTTCCCCTCAACTTCAAATCTTCTTTTTTTTAAACTATCCTCCAAATTACATCCCCATCTTTCTTTCTAATGCAATTAGAGTCTGTTCCAGAAAGCTAAATCTGCAAGTGTTTCTGACTAGAGCAGAAAATTCATTATATTTGTTTAATTGTAACCCAGATAGAAGAACCTGAGGATGAGATTTTTATTACAATTCTCATCCAATCTACATCTCTAATCCCATGGTCCTATTTTTCCACTTAACACTGTGTGGTTGTGAGGAGCTCCCTCCCGAGAGGCTGGACATGGCAAGAGGAAAGGTTTAGGATGATCACTGGGGCAGGGCTGGAATATTTCTGGGTCCTTCCTTATGGCTGCATCAAAACATTATCCCCAGTTCCTAAACTTGAATGTTTCAACAGTGTCCCTGCAGTTTTCTCCATTTCGAATGGGAAATTTTCAGCAACAAAGAAAGAAGAAACATGTTTTTTTTTTTTTCACAAGAGTTATGTTTCCCAAGGGTTATGTTTCGGATTTGATTGTACAAGTAAGATGTGGTGAATACTAGCCAGACTCCCAAGTTTGATTGTTTGTTTCTCTTTTCATTGTAGTATAGTTGACATATAATGTTATATTAGAGTCACACAGTGACTCAACAATCAGCTCACCATAGTTATCATGTGTCACCATACGAAGTTATTCAATATTACTGACTATATTCCCTATTAAGTACTTTGTATCCCTGTAATTTATTTATTCTCCACCTGGAAACTTGTGCTTCTTTTTTTTAAATAATTTTTTTCTTGAAGTTCAATTAGCCAACATATAGCATAGCACCCAGTGCTCATCCCGTCAAGTGCCCCCCTCAGTGCCTGTCACTCCAACCCCCCGCCCACCTCCCTTTCCACTACCCCTTCGTTTCCCAGAGTTAAAAGTCTCTCATGCTCTGTCATCCTCACTGATATTTTCACTCATTTTCTCTCCCTTCCCCTTTATTCCCTTTCATTATTTTTTATATTCCCCAAATGAATGAGACCATATAATGTTTGTCCTTCTCCGATTGACTTATTTCACTCAGCATAAATACCCTCCAGTTCCATCCACGAAGCAAATGCTGGGTATTCGTCGTGTCTAATGGCTGAGTAATATTCCATTGTATACATAAACCACATCTTCTTTATCCATTCATCTTTCGATGGAACCGAGGCTCCTTCCACAGTTTGGCTATTGTGGACACTGCTGCTAGAAACATTGGGGTGCAGGTGTCCTGCCGTTTCACTGCATCTGTATCTTTGGGGTAAATCCCCAGCAGTGCAATTGCTGGGTCGTAGGGTAGTTCTATTTTTAACTCTTTGAGGAACGTCCACACAGTTTTCCAGAGTGGCTGTACCAGTTCACATTCCCACCAACAGTGCAAGAGGGTTCCCCTTTCTCCACATCCTCTCCAACATTTGTTGTTTCCTGTCTTGTTAATTTTCCCCATTCTCACTGGTGTGAGGTGGTATCTCATTGTGGTTTTGATTTGTATTTCCCTGATGGCAAGTGATGCAGAACATTTTCTCATGTGCTTGTTTACGATGTCTGTGTCTTCCTCTGTGAAATTTCTGTTCATGTCTTTTGCCCATTTCATGACTGGATTGTTTGTTTCTTTGCTGTTGAGTTTAATAAGTTCTTTATGGGTTTTGGAAACTAGCCCTTTATCTGATATGTCATTTGTAAATATCTTCTCCCATTCTGTAGGTTGTCTTTCGGTTTTGTTGACTGTTTATTTTGCTGTGCAGAAGCTTTTTATTTTGATTAAGTCCCAATAATTCATTTTTGCTTTTGTTTCCCTTGCCTTCATAGATGTATCTTGCAAGAAGTTGCTGTGGCCAAGTTCAAAAAGGTGTTGCCTGTGTTCTCCTCTAGGATTTGGATGGATTCTTGTCTCACAACTTGTGCTTCTTAATTGCCTTCACCTATTTCACCCTTACCTGAACCCCTTCCTTTCTGATAACCAAAGCAATCTATAGATTCTGTACAATCCTTATCAAAATATCAATCATATTTCTAAAAGAACTAGAGTAGATAATCCTAAAATTTGTATGGAAGCACAAAAGATCCCAAATAGCTGAAAGCAATCTTGAGAAAGAAGAGCAAAGCTGGAGTTCTCATAATTCCAAATTTCTACCTATATTTCAAAGTCATCATATAGTATAATGTATATAGTAATAGTATATAGTAATAAAAACAGTATGGCACTGGCACAATAAATAGACACATAGATCAATGGACTAGTATAGAACACCCAGAAAAAACCCATACTTATATAGTCAATTAATTTATGACAAAGGAGGCAAAAATATACAATGGAGAAAAGATAGTTTCTTTAGTAAATAGTGCTGAGAAAATTGTACAGCCTCATGTAAAAGAGTTTCAAACTCAAATTTCCATAGGAAACATTCAGGTGATATAACAAACCCGAAGTACCTGAAGTCAGGCAAGAACTGTGGAGCATACGTGGCCCTTCTTAGAGACAGTCTCTGTTTGGCCCTAGCTGATTATTACCTCCTGGAATTGCGGGTTCAACATAACCAAATTTTTCATTTTTTACAAAGGAGGCATAAATTCAGAGGTTTATATGAAGCATCTCTGTTTTTTGGATGTTGGCAACTAATTTTATAAATCAAAAACACTCTGAAGAAGAAAATTTCTACATAGGATAAAAAAACCCACATCGAATGCAAGCTGGTGCAGCCACTCTGGAAAACAGTGTGGAAGTTCCTCAAGAAGTTAACAATAGAGTTACTCTATGACCGAGCAATTGCACTGCTAGGTATTTACCCTAAAGACACAGATGATGTGAAATGACGGGAAACCTGCACCCCAATATTCATAACAGCAATGTCCACAATAGCCAAACTGTGGAAGAAGCCACAATGTCCTTTGACAGATGAATGAAAAAAGATGTGTGTGTGTGTGTGTGTGTGTGTATATGTGTATATATATATATATATATATATATATATATATATATATACACAACAGAATACTACGCAGCCATCAGAAAGGATGAATACCTACCATTTACTTTGACGTGGATGAACTGGAGGGTATTATGCTGAGTGAAATAAGTCAATCAGAAAAAGACAATTATTATATGGTTTCACTCATGTGTGGAATATAAGAAATAGTGAAAGGGACCTTAAGGGAAAGGAGGGAAACTGAGTGGGGGAAAAATTAGAGAAGACAAACCATGAGAGACTCCTAACTCTGGGAAACAAACAAAGGGTTGCAGAAGGGGAGGTGGGTGAGGGGATGGGGTTACTGGGTGACAGGCATTAAGGAGGGCACTTGATGGGATGAGTACTGGGTGTTATACTGTATGTTGGCAAATTTAGTTTAAATAAAATATGTATTTTTAAAAACCCACATAGACTTGGCCTTGTAAGCTGCCATTTTGCAGCCTGTACTTCATTGAGTAAAGATAGAACAAGGATCTGCAAAAAAAGAAGAGAAAAAGAAAGAGAAAAGCATTAGACCTTCTCAAGTTTCAGAAGGGATTGGGTAATGTTCTGGAAAGCCAGCGCTCCTCCACAGTCAGAGCTACAAAAGGCCAGACTCGAATGCCAGCAGTTCTAGAGTGGAGGCCAGAAGGCCATGTGATGGAAATGTTGTAGACCGAGCCTCTACTTGACATGTGTTGACACCTAGCTTTCTTTTAGCTTCAAAAGTCTATGATTTTATGCGACTAAGAACTAGGTGCTATGAGAGTTAAATGGAGGAACAGGTTACTTTGGTTGTGGGAATCAAGGCTCATTCTTGCTGGTACAATTGCTTCTTAAGATATCTTTAAAAGGAAGGTAGAAAGTAGATTGCTGGAGACTCACCTGCTTGGTGCTCAGGTTTCTGAGAAGAAACCATTCAGAGCAAGAGGAGCACAACCCAACTGACACAAAAGTTATGGCATTTAAACAGGGACCTAAAGAATAGGAAAGATTTGGACAAAAAAAAAATAGAAAAAAAGCATTGATGGGAAAAAATAGTGATCTTTCAGGAAGCAGCAGTTGAGAGCAAAGTCACAGAGATAGAATATGGATAGCCAGTCCAGGAAACATCCTATGGCTAGGCTTGACCACTTCTTTTTCTTTATTTAACAAATATTAATGTATTTAACAAATACTGTACTTGTTAAATAAAGAAAAGGGCTTTCCTCTAAGGGCTCTCCAAAGGGCTTTCCAAATAATAAATCCTTTAATCCTCATAACATCACTATGAGGTAGTTATAACCAATAATACTAATTATACTCATTTTACAGATGAGGAGACTAAGTGTTTTACTAACAAATGCTTAATCTAACATTTGCTAGATTCTGATAAATACAGGACATAAGACAGTGATCCCTAGGAAGATGAGAAGCAGAACTCTATTATCTACAGCTCCCAAAGAAAGAAGGCTGCCTTACAGAACCACACAGGGGATTTATCTGGGGGAAGGGGACAGCAAGCTGGAGCTGTAGGAGGTGGCTTGTCTATGTATGACAGGAGGGGTGAGGTCAACTAGATCTCACAGGCCCCTGCTGGATTCTGCAAGTGCAAGGAAGAAGAGGCTGTCTTTGGACAGTTAGCATCAGGGCCTGATGGCAGTTGGGTATTATAGTGTTAGAGCCCCGTAAGGAAAACAGTGGGGGTGTGGGTTTAGCAAACTGTCTGCGAAGAGGAATTGAGAAATTTGTAGCTATAATCTCAAAACTGGGTCAGGATAACACTTGTGAAATATATTATCCTGAGGCAGAGAGACACAGAGGAACTTGCCCAAGGTCACCCAATAGTAAATGGCAGAGGCAGGATTCAGCGCAAGGTGGTCTGGTTCCAGAGTCCATGTGAAAGGAGGCTAGAAAAATAGGTATAAGACTGGGCCAAGGAGGCACTTGAAAGCCAGACAAAAGTCCTTGGATTTTCTCTGCTTGAGTTATCACAACAGCAGTGATGAGGGTTCAGCTGGAAGACAAGGACAAGTGTGTAGAAGGATATGCAGTGTGAGGAAGGAGCCTGGGCTGTGACCAAGCTGTCATCCTTGCCAAGCTGCCATCTTTTCTCTCCACCACATATTTTTTTCACGTCTCTTTTTGGGTGGTTTCTTCTTCCACTAAAATATGTGTGGTCTCTTCTGGTCCTTTGGGGAGAGACTATGGCAAGGGGGATGGAGTTTTTGCAGACAAGGGAAAAAGGACCTTTACAAATTTTTCAGTGTCCAATATTTAAAATTCTTTAGAATCTCCTGAGTAAAAAAAAAAAAAAAAAGAATCCCCTGAGTATGTCTCTGAGCAAAGACTGATTATTCAGAGGGTTGGACCCTCTTGTTCTGTTTGCCCCCATGGTCCTTCTCCCCCACTGTTTTTTAAAAAATTTTATTTATTTATTCATAAGAGACACAGAGAGAAGCAGAGACACAGGCAGAGGGAGAAGCAGGCTTCCTGCAAGGAGCTGGATGTGGAACTCCATCCCAAGACTCCCGGATCTTGACCTCAGCCAAAGGCAGACGATCAACCACTGAGCCATCCAAGTGCCCCTCCCCTATTGTTTTTGAACTCAGATTAGGATTCCTTGGACAGATGACTGCCAATGTAAGCCTCTTTGTTTAATTCCCTTGATCTATGCTAAACCTCTATATTCATGTTGAATAGATAGAGCATCGGATATTAAGGAAGCATCTGTTTTGTTTTTCTCCTAAAAATTAGCTAAGAGCTGTAAGGGCAGGAGAGTGTGAAGCCAAGGGAATTCCCAGAGCAAGTCTGCTTGGGGAAGTGGGTTTTGTACCTTAGTGTCCTCCTTACCCTCCTGCGCTGGCTGAGCATTTCAATGCGCAACTGTCCTGGGGCCTGGAAGGGCTGGTTGCTCCTTAAGCTGTATTTAAAAGGAATGAGAAGAAGGTGGGTGGTGGGGGAGGGGGGCTGTAGGGGTGGATTACTGGGGATTCACCCACTTTGGTGCTCAGGTTTCTGAAAGGAAATTCCCTAGAGTGAGGAAACACAACCCAATTGACTCAATATCCCTGAAAGTACTTGTGGGATTTGTTATAATAGCTCCCATGACATAAATTACACAAGAAGTCTATTTCTGTGCATTGCTAACCAGGAGCATGACAAAGTCTGAAGCCTCTCAAACATACCCTGCTTCCCCACCCTCACCCCCACCCCCACCCCCGCAGCTGAGCAGAGCCAACGATCATTAAGACTTTTACATATTTTGTGTCATTTGAACCTCAAACAACTTTCTAGACAGATGCTGGCCCTCTGCGTGGAAGCTGCTCCCTCCTGCTTGCTACCCTACCTGAATCTGATCTGCCTTTAGACTTTAGCCGGCCTATTTCTGCTTTCTCCTAGTGCCCAGAAAACAGTCTCAAGCATTTGTTTGGACTGTTGTGAATTGAATTCAGGCTCATAATTCTCTCTCAGTTGTCTGTCTAATTAGTTTAAGTCATTAGAGGTAAAGCAGTTGTGAAAACAAGTTGATTTGTTGCTCCCGTTAGGGCTACAGGACTTCTTGCATTTTATTTTTAATAAAGTTCTCAAAAAACAGGATTTTTTTTAAAAAAAGCATATTCGCATAATGATGAAGTTTGAGGTTCTGTGCCTAGTTGCACTGGGGAATTTGTTGTATGTATAAGAGGGGAAAACAATCTTCCATTTATACCACCAAAGGCCATTGTTCATATGACCATGGAATGGCCCCTCTACCCTCCACCAGACATTTACTGAAGATTTTCTATGGCTCAGGCACTGTGTCAGGCCCTGCAAATTTCATATGAAGACAAGAAACCTTTGTGCTGAATTTGGGTGGTAGGGGTGGGGGTCTAAGGAAGAGACCAAAGGGAACCAGCCAATGACAGATAATAGTAGAGGAACAACTGAGGAGGGCGTCAGATGAGCAGAAAGAAAGGTAGTAGGTAAATATATACAAATCAAACCTTTCCAATGTCCAAAAATATATAACTAGGGCAGCCCGGGTGGCTCAGTGGTTTAGCGCCGCGTGCAGCCCGGGGTGTGATCCTGGAGACCCAGGATCGAGTCCCGCGTTGGGCTTCGTGCATGGAGCCTGTTCTCCCTTTGCCTCTCTCTCTCTGAATAAAAAAATAAAAAAAAAAGACAAAAATATATAACTATATGCTAGAATGTCAGGAAAAATAATAAATCTATAGCCAGGCCTATGTCAATATGGAGTAACACAGAGAGTACTTTTCCTTCTGGCTTTATTGAGATATATTTGTAATGTAGCACCAAGTACATTTAAGGTGTACGATGTGATGATAGAATATATGTGTATATTTCAATATGATTACCACAATAAGGTTAGTTAACACATCCATCACTTCACATAGCATTTGTGTGTATCTGGAGGAGTGAGAGCTATTTAGATGTACTCTACTGGCAAATTTCAAGCATACAATACAGTATTGTGATGCCATCATGCTGTCTATTGCATCCCCAGAACTCACTTACCTTATAACTGGAAGTTTATACACTTTGGTCACCTTGTGACCTTTACCTATTTCCTACCCCCAACGCTCCACTCCTGGCAACCACAAATCTACTGTTTCTATAAGACAAAAAGTAAAAAATTATTATTTTAGGGCAGCCCTGGTGGCGCAGCGGTTTAGTGCCGCCTGCAGCCCAGGGCGTGATCCTGGAGACCCTGGATAGAGTCCCATGTCAGGCTCTCTGCATGGAGCCTGCTTCTCTCTCTGCCTCTCTCTCTCTGTGTGTCTCTATGAATAAATAAATAAAATCTTTAAAAAAATTATTATTTTAGATTCCACGTATAAGTGAAGTCATATAGTATTTGCCCTTCCATGTCTGACTTATTTCACTTAGCATGATGACCTCAAGATTTATATATGTTATTGCAAATGGAAGGATTTCATTCTTTTTTGTGGCTAAATAACATTCCATTGTATGTATGTATACACATACACACCCAGAGTTTCTTTATCCATTCATCCATCAATGGACACTTAGGTTGTTTCCATGTCTTGACTACTATAAATAAGGCTGCAGTGAATATAGGAGTACAGCTATCTTTTCAAGATAGTGATTTCATTTCCTTTGCATATATACACAGAAGTGGGATTACTGGATCACATGGTAGTTCTTTTTATTTTTAAGTTTTGAGGAACCTTCATACTAGTTTCCATAATAGCTGTACCATATTACATTCCTGGTGACAACACACAGGGTACTCCTTTCACCAGCCCTCATCATCTCTTGTCTTTTGATAATAGTGATTCTAGTAGGTGTAGAGTGATACCTCATTGGTGACTTTGATTTACATTTCCCTGATGATTAGTGATGTTGAGCACTTTTTCATGCACCTGTTGGCTATTATCTGGAAAAATGTTTATTATAGTCCTTTGCCCATTTTTAAATTGTATTCTTTCTTTTCTTCCTTTCTTTTTTTCCTTCCTTTTTTCTTCCTTGTTTTCTCTCTTTTTCTTTTTTTTTCTTTTCTATCTTCTTTTCTTTTGAGTTGCATGAGTTCCTTATAAATTTTGGATATTAACCACTTAACAGATATATGAGTTATGAATATTTTCTCCCATTCTATAGGTTGTCTTATCATTTTATTAATCATTTATTTTCCTATGCAGAAGCATTTTAGTTAGATGTAGTCCCACTTGTTGCTTTTTGCTTTTATAACTTGTGCTTCTTGTGGTGTCATTTCCAAAAAATCATTGCCAAGACCGATGTCAAGGAAACTACTTCCTATGTTTTCTTCTAGAAGTTTCATGACTTCAGGTCTCACACATAAGCTTTTGATCCATTTTAAGTTAATTTTTGTGTTGATGTAAAATAGGGATCCAGTTTCATTCTTTTGCATGGGACTATCTAGCTTTCTCAACACTATTGAAGAGACTGTCTTTTTCCCATTGAATATTCTTGGCTCCCTTGTCAAATATCGGTTGACCATATGTGTGTGGGTTTATCTCTGGGCTGTTGATTCTAATCCACTGGTCAATCTGTCTTTTTTTATGCCAGTCTAATATTAACATGATTATATAGTAAACTTTATAGTACAAAGTAAAACTTTATATAGTTTGAAATCAGGAAGCGTGTTGCCCATAGTTTTGTTCTTTCTCAAGATTGCTTTGGCTTTTGGTCTTTTGTGGTTCTATATAAATTTTAGGACTGTTTTTTTCTATTTATGTAAAAAATGTCATTGGAATTTTGATAGAGAGTGCATTGAATTAAATACATGGGCTTGAATAGTATACACATTTTAACAATATTAATTCTTCTGATACATGAACACAGGGTATATTTCCATTTATTTGTATCTTCAATTTCTTTCATCAATGTCTTATAATTTTCAGTAAAAGATTTGTTCCTAAATATTTTATTGTTTTTGATGCTATTATAAATGAGATTGCTTTCCTTATTTCTTTTTCAGATAGTTTGTCATTAGTGTGTGAGGACATAACCAATTTTTTAATCTTCAAACAAGATAGTGATTTCATTTCCTTTGCATATATACACAGAAGTGGGATTACTTCTGTGTTGATTTTCATATACTGTAACTTTATTGGATTTGCTTTTTAGTTCTGTTTCTGGTAGAGTTTTTTAGATATAATATGTAATTTTCAAACAGAAAATTTTACTTATTCCCTTCCAATTGGATGCCTTTTATTTCTTTTTCTTGCCTCATTGCTCTAGATATAGGTCCAGTACCATGTTGAATGGGAATCATGAGAGTAGCCACCATTGTCTTGTCCTGAGTATGTTAGTTGTGAGCTTGTTTTATATGGATTTATTATGTTGAGATACCTTCCTTTTAGTACCCAATTTGTTGAGAGATTTTTTTCTTAATCACAAATGGATATTGGATTTTATCAAATGCTTTTCCTGTATCTATTGAGATGATCATATGCTTTTTATTTTTAAATTCTATTAATGTATTATATCACATTTATTGATTTGCATATTTTGAACCATCCTTGAATCTCAGTGATGAATCCTACTTGATCTGGCTTTAATATCAAGGTAATGATTGCCTGACATATAAAATGATGAATATTAGAAAACTAATGTATTGATTAAATAGCAGACTAACATAGTTGAGTTGAGACTTAGTAAGCCGAAAGACAGATCTAAATAAATTTCCCAGAATCCATTGCAGGGAGATATGAAGATGGCAAATATAAAAGAGAAGTTAAGGGAGATGGATGATAGGGAGATGAGTTCTAATACATGTCTAATCTCTCTCTCACTGAAAGAATGGAGGAGGGAAAACATTAGAAGGCATAAAAGCTGAAAATATTTCATAATGAATAGAAGACACTAATCTCAGAGTAACTACACGCAAAGAATTCTAGGCATAATAATTAAAAGAAATGCACGCTCAGGCATATCCTTGTGTTTGCACTGACGTGTGTCTGACATTGTAGAAGGACAGAACACAATAGTCAAAGAAAAGATCTTAAGAGCGGTGGGAGAAAAGATAGACTACCTACAAAGAAGGTACAACTGACTTTCAACAGCAACAGTAGAATCCAGAGGGCAGTGGAGGATCGCTGAGGAGCTAAGGGAAAATAACAAGGAATCTTATATTGGATGCTGAGTGAAACTATCCTTCAAAAGTGAAGGTAAATAAAGTCATTTTTTGACAAACTGAAACTGGAAGGATTCATTGCCCGTAGATTCTCACTGAAAGAATTCCTAAATGATGTGCTTCAAATAAAAGTAAAATTGTTCCACAAGGAAGGTTTGAGATTTAAGAAGGAATGATGAGGAGATAAAATTGTAAGCACATCTATAAATATAAATAAACATCTGTAAAGAAATAACAATAATTCAAATTTGAGAAGCTGAAATATCAAAAGGAAACTTGAATTCTATGTAAGAATTGTGTATGATTCATTAATTCACTGTGAGTGCATATGAAAGAGAGAGGAGAGAAGAATTAATATTCTATTATTCGGGTATTATTAAGAAAAAGGATTAAAGATTAATTGTGGACTTTATGTTAAAATGCATATGTAGTTAATACATCCAGGGTGCGCACTAAAGGAATAGAATAAAAGGTACAACTTCCAAACTAGTAGAAGGGAAAAATGAAATGGAAATGGAGTAAAATTTAGTCAAAGAGAAGAAAATTAGAATAAAAAGAACAAATAGAATGTACAAGATGAGATGTTGGAAGTGAATCTAAATGTTTTAATAATCACAAGTAACTTTTAAAAAATTGAATTCTAGGGGAGCCTGGGTGGCTTGGCAGTTTAGCGCCGCCTTCAGTCCAGGGCCTGATCCTGGAGACCGGGCGTGGAGTCCGATGTCGGGCTCCCTGCATGGAGCCTGCTTCTCCCTCTGCCTGTGTCTCTGCCTCTCTGTGTGTCTGTCATGAATAAATAAACAAAATCTTTTAAAAAAATGAATTCTTTGGTTAAAAGATAAAGCTTGTCCCACTAAATTTTTAAAAAACCCACCCAATGGCTTTTTCTGAAATGTGCTTAAAACAAAAGAACATACAAGGGTTGAGAGTAAAGGCACAAGAAAAAATATATGCAGACAAATAGTCACTAAGATAAGATCAGCATAGCTATGAATATTATTCAGATAAATAGGCTCTAAGGCAAAAGGCCTTACTAGAGATAAAGAAGGTGTCTAAATATTAAAGTTTTGATTCACAGGGAAGATAAAACAACTTTAATCTTGGATGCACCTAATTTCATAGTTTTTAATTGCTGAAACGTCAAGGAGGAATAGACAAAGCTACAATCAAAGTGGGAGATTTTAATACACATCTCTCAATAATTGATAGATCAAGCAGATAAAAGAAGAAATCAATAAGAACATAGAGAATTTGAACAAGACAAATAGTAAGATTGTTTTAATAGGCATATAGAGCACTTCACCCAACAATTCGGGAAGATATATTTGTATTAGTTTTCATGGACTTTTATAAAAATTGATTCTAAGTAATTAAGCAAGTCTACACATTTTAAAGACCTGGTATTATTAAGATCACATTCAATGACTACAAAGCCAACAAATTAGAAATTAAAAACAGAATAGTAACTTAAGAAAACCCACATTTGTCAGCTTTGACACTTACTTCTAAATAATCCGTATGTTTGAAATAATGGGAATTGGAAAAAAAAAAAGAAAGAATGGGAATTGAAAAATATTGAAAACAGCAAAAAGCAGTAACTGAAATGAGCACTAGCTATAGACAGACGTATAGATGTATATGTGAAATATGGTCAGGAAAATGACTCCCCATGGATGGTTGGGGAAGACTTTTTATACAGGATGAGGGAAAGTAAGATTAGATTGTTTACTAAACTAATGGATTGACACCTTGACGGGGAATGATTGCTATGTGGTCTTAGCCTGTTTGACCAGTCTTTGTATTCAGGTCTTAAAGACAGAGTTTAAGCTCAGATAAGAACTTATTCATAATGCTATTGATGCTAATTAGTACTCATGGCCTCTTGTTTGGGAATTACTGGAAAAAGGAGATCAGGTGTAGACTGTGACAGATTGTGGCTGCTGTAAACAGCTAGTAATGTACAGATTGTAGGTATTACTTACAGGATTCGTTTGCATTTAGTACTGACCAACATAGAATGACTACATATTAAAATGTGTGGTAGTTAGTGGTACTCAGAGGGAAATTTATAGTCCAGTGTATGTGGTACTTAGAGGAAAATTTATGGACTATTATGCTCATATTAGAAAAAAAGGTTGGAAATAAATAAGCCTAGCATCCAAATTCTGAAGTTAAAAAGAATAGAATAACTTCTAAAAACACAGAAGAAAATAGTCAACAAAACCCAGAAATTATTGATCTAGGAAAAAAAGTACCACTAGAGTGATAAAAAACAAAACAAAACAAAACAAAACAAAAACCTGAAAGTTTTTCTTTGAAAAGCTGTAAGAAATTGACAAATCTCTGTCAGGATTACTTAAGAAAAAAAAGGCAGAAGTGACAAAGTAATAATATGAAGAAAGAAATAGGGACAACTGAAGCAAGCATGTTTAAGAATATTACAAAAGAATATTACTAATGGCTTAATGGTAATGGTAATGAACCTAGAAGTATGAGAAATGTTCAAAGTTGTAGAAAGTATAAGTTTATTCTAAACTATAAAATATAGATAATGCAGCCAAAATTTGGCTACCCTTTGTTTTGTCCATTGTTTCTTTGTACATGTCATATAGTAGGGTCTCAATGAATGTTTATTTCAATGACTTTATTTAAATGGATAATTAAATTCAGATATAGCAGTTGCTAACATTTTGATATATTTATTTGTGTATTATATATATACATATACATATTAAACATAGCTCATTTGTATATTGATTTTTAAGCACCAATAACAGGTACCACCATAGATACTAGATGAAAATAATAAAAAATAAAGTGAAATAACAGAGAGCATCTGGCTTGTTATCCTTTACCACTTAAAAAAGCTGTATGAGTTTTAAAGTAGCTAATCTTATCTCAATTTCCTTGGCAATAAAATGAACAATATGTTCTTCCTACAGCTATGCTTTTGTGGAGAAAAGAAAAAAGAGATTTTCTCTAGCAATTCTCCTGGGACAGCATCCTATCCACATGGAGTTTGATCATAATTAGCAAGGACTAGAACAGCATTATTATTGTTTTTTGATGTTATTAAACAGAATGAGCAATCACTGGGGAATGGGAAATATGGCTCAAGACCCAGTTTCCTGGCACACTGGAAGGTTGCAGAAGCAAAAAGGGAAAAATAATTTGAAACATTTTTTAAAAATTAATTTGAAATATTGCAAAAAAAAAAAAGCATTCCTTTGGCTGCAGACCTCATCTGAAAACATACATACAACTATGGAGTCTAAACGGTATAAAGATGACCCAGGAGGCCTTTGTTATCATGATTTTTTATTTTCCCTTAGGTAACATAATTTTCTAAAAGCTTTTTTTCAAGGATATAGAAAAGTTTTTTTTAAGGTATATTTTTTAGTTTTGTTGTCTTCCCAAGTAGATGATAACTTATCCAAGTTTAAGCTCTTGAGGACCTACCCCCTCATTCTCACAAACTAGTATGAAGTATTCTTCTGGGTACATGTGCGTATATGTAAAGGTACAGAGGAATTCCGGAAGATTACATATGGAATTTTCAACAATCTTCAACAGTTATCTCTGTTAAGTAAGGAATGGATATTTTGAGTGTGTGTATGCATGTGTGTGTGTGTGTGTGTGTGTGTGTGTGTGTGTGTGTGTGTGAGATGTTGGGGGTGCTTAATGGTCAAAGACCCTGCTAGTGCTAACTATAAGGTTTTAATTTTTTAAAGCAAGGAGTATGTGAAGCATTCCAAGTAAAATTAAAACTTAAAGCAATCTCTTGGGTTATAACATTTTTCCTTCAAGATTCTGTAGACATTATTTTATTGCCTCCTGGCACTTAATTTAAGAAATGTCTTCAATGATTTTTGAATGCCAACTATGCATCATTGTATAGGGGACACCCTAATGAGCAGAAATGGATTTGATGGGGCTTACAGCAAACGGCAAGAGAGAGAAACTAATCAAATAGTCATACAAACAAAAACAAGTAAGTGTGGTAGGGCTTTGAAAGGAAGGACATGATACTCACGAGAGAATGCAGCAGGAGAACTGCCCTGGTCAGGAGGTCAGAAAGGAGTCCCTGAAGAAGTGACCACAAAGTGGAAGAAGAACACTCCACAGAGTGAGCTCTAAGTGTAAAGTTCCTGCCATAGGAGGTAAACATGGCACCTGAGAGGAAGTGAGGAAAAGTTGATGTCCTTAGAGAGCAAGAGGTGCTGGAGAGGTAGGTGGGAGCCAGGCTATGGGAAGCGTTAAGAGCGACGCTAAGGATTTCTCATTTGTCTGAGAGCCACGGGAAGCAATTGGATGGTATAAATGTGGGAGTGACATATCAGCTTTGTATTATGATGAGGTCTCTCTGGGTACTGTGTGGAGAGTTGCATGTAGAGGGGCAAGAGTGAAAGTAGGAAGACCAAAGAGGAGTCATTGACAGTCGGCTGGGAGAGACATACTGGTTGCTTGGACTAGAGAGAGAGAGTGACTGGAGAGATAGAGAGGGGGGCATACTTGAGAGACATTTGGGAAATAACATAGACAGGGCACTATAATCAATGGGATGTTAGGGTTGGTGATGGAGAGGAATATGTCAAAGACAACTTGTTTTTGCCTGAAGTGACTGTGATGATGATGGGGACATCCATGGAGATGTCATAGGAAGAGAAGGTGACTTGGGGAGAATATCAGAAATTTCATTTGGGTTGGGTTGAATTCAAGTGGAGTTGTTGGATAGGCAGGCAGTGGCCCTGGAGACCCAGACTCAAGGAGAGGTCCATACCAGAGATCTGAATCTGTGAGTCAGATTACAGAATCCTGAGATCTGTGAAAAGCAAACCGTCAGGTCTTCTGGAGCATACAGCTCTGAATTTTGACTAGACCAAACACAGGTGAGAACCAGAAATGAGAGAAGCCTCCTAGATTTAACATTTCCATCTTGTTATTTCTTTTGGGAATATCCCTCTGTCCATTTTGATGTATCCTCAGCTAGGGAAGCCTGCTTCGTGTTCTGATAGGGAGAGACAACTCAGGCCCATCCAGAACAAGAACCATCCTCTTATGGGCCAGTTAACTTCTCTCTGTTCCTTTGCCGACACAATTTTGGAAATGCTTTGCTTTTGTTTACAGATGGGGCTGACCAAGAGAAAAGGGAGGATCACTTGAGTTCCTCAATCTGGCAGCCCAGGGAAGGTGATTTGAGTGAGGTCTGTGTTAGAATGGTTGTTTTATAAGACCAAGCTAACCAGAGTTACAGCTAAAGTTGTTGCCCCAGATTCTTCACTCCCCACAGGCTCTAGCAGCCTTGGATGCATCAGGAAGGAAACACTTACATCCCTGGGAAGGGGATGAAATGTGAGTTCATAACTCATCAGCTGGGTTGAAAAATCTTATGACCAGGAGACAGCCAGTTTGGAGGGTAACATTGGGCAGGCCCCGCCCTCCCCTGTATTTTGTGAGCTAGGAGCAGCTTCTCTGAGCAGCTATGGCACTAAATCTGTGGACAGGGGGACAAAGGGGACTGTTACTTCCTCCATCCCCAGTGCCATTTTGATTAGCACCAAGGAGTGCTTTCTCTCTCTCTCTGGGAGCTGGAGAATTCATGCTGAATGAGCTGTTAAAAACATAAGATGTAGGGTCTGGACACTAACGAATGCTGGCATGAGTCATGCTTATATTTCTTATCTCAATTAGATCCTCACTCTTCTTTGGAATCCAGCTACCCCAGCTGCTGGTGGTGGTATCATTAGCTGGAGGCTGACAGCGCCCCTGGAACTGAGCTTATTAAGAATAAATGAACCTTGGGTTCAGAGCCCTTAGGGGTTTGGCTTTCTGAAGCTAGGCACAAATAAAAACTCAGCTGCCTAGGCTTTGCATTATTACATTTTCTGGGTTATATTGGTCTCTAGGGAATCAGCTTGATGCATTTCTAAGTTGTTTGTTTTGTTTTAACAGAGGAGATCAGATTTTAAACAACCCTCAATTATCAGAGAAGCCTCCTTTAAAGTAAGAGTTAGGGGCAGCAAAATGGCTATTTTAAATGTGCCTTTCTCAGCCAATATGTTGGCTCCCAAAGCCTTGGTGCTGGCTGCTGACTTTGTGCTCAGCTACAACTTTTTGCTCCAGTTAGCATTTGTTGGGTCCAGCACAGCCATAGACTGGGAAATGGTTTCTGATTTTCCTGCTGTCTCATCAGCAAAATTGACAGCTATCCTCCAATTGCTGAGGCTCTATTACTTCTGAAGACGTGAGAGGCGGAAAAGAGCACGGCTGGGCTTCTCATCCCAGGTGGAATCGCAGGACTGGCAGGTTGAGGGGTGAGCTTTGGACCGTTCACTGGGCCCAGTTTCATCTGGAAGTGATTGTGGGGAGGTGATAGTTGAAACACCCCCCCCCCCCCAACTGGTGGTGTCTGTGAGTTACGCTCTTTCAGGAGTGTGCAACTGAGTTCAGCACTTCTTCAGCTAAGTGTGATCTAAAGATCCGAGAGAAAAGATGTTTTAAGAGGCTGAGCTGTTAGGGCAAGCCAGCTAGACCGGTCGGGCCATTGTGCTTGGACAGGTCGCCCACCAGTGTGTGTGCTCTTGGCAGTGCTGCTAGCAGGAGACATAGAGCTCAGCCTGAGGAAGGATGGCCTGGATGTGGAGCCCTGGTGATTTCTCCTTATGTGTGGTTATGTGGGCGGAGGAGGCCAGCTAAAGACTTTCTAGACTGGGGTCCTTGTTGAATTGTTAGATAATTATGTCACCGCCACATGTGCACAAGTTTCTATTTCCCAAAATGAATGTTTACTTTAGAAACCATCCCCATCACACTAACAACACTTTCCCCAGAAGTGCATGGCTGGCACTTCTGTTCCCTCCATGCAGGCCCTTGCTCAAAATTTGCCAAGATGATAATTTACTAAAAGAGCATAATTATGCAATTGAAAAGTCCTTAAATTGGACCGTTCAGGGAAATGCTGGGGAGCTGCTCAAAATAAGCCAGGTGTGAGTATAAAGTAAGAAGACCGAGGTTTACATTTTTATATACACAAAACAAAAGCAATGATTCTGAACAATGATTCTGACTTCCTTCTTCCCCAGTTTAACATAGTATAATTGAGGCAGAACCCTAGACACTTTGATACTAGAGCATGGATCTATTTTGTGCTGCAAACTCTCCTCAAAGGTCCTTATTGCTCCTTACTTGTTTGCTTATCATCTCTAAGGAGGAAAGGTCTCTCTGACCTGGGGCTTGTTGAGGAAAGGGCAGCAGTTTTTTTCTTGGATCCTCCCTGAGCACATGGTTGCCTTTAGCATCCTCTCGGTTCCTAAACTGGAGGGTTGATTTGCACCTCCTAGCACTTTGTAGTCTTTTGTTCTTGTATTTTTCTAAATATTTCCCATGACAAGAGAGGATCAGGTTACCAATTTTCTACTGTTTTATCCAGAAATCTTTCCCCCATTCTTTTAATAAAATTCCTCCTCCCATCTTATGACAGGTTTCTGAATAGGGAGCTAGCATGTGCCTAAAAGTTATGTTTCTTACTAGAATATTAAAGGCACTGGAATAGTTAAAATGGGTATTTGGCAGCACAGGTATGTCTGACATGAGGGTCACACAAACTAGAATGTACATTTCAGCCCACTGTTACTTCTCTTCAAACCAATCATTTTAGGACTCCATGTACTTGTTCCAACAATGATGCCATTGCTCAAAATGCCTACGCATCTCCTTGTCTGGAGTTCTTCCCAACTGGTGGCAAATCATACAAGACAGCCTGTCACAAAATGGTGCACAGTCTTACCTGTTTTTGGATCAAGACCTCTATTTTTTTTCCCCAGTATCACATGGCCAGATCACCTCCACTCACCTTTATCTATCAAAATGGGCTCCAAACAATTTGGGTTTCTCAAAATAAAATCTATCCTCAATGGATAAATATTTATCAGCCACTATTAATGGAATTCCAAAGAAAATGCCATAGGCTATGAAAGTAATTCCTGCAAGGAGGCTCCATAAATTTTTTAAATGGCAATAGTATTTGACTAGTATAAGAGCTCCCAAGGAGGGTTCTTAGAGGCAAATAATACTTTTTGAGATGTGTAAGTTCTGATAAGTTGGTTAAAGAGAGAATCTCATTTGGTCAGGGAAACAAGATAAGTTGGTTTTAAAGATTGTCTTATTTGATCTGGAACATGAGATAAATGGGTCCTGGCCCTGCCAGTGAACATGGGCAAAGTGCTTAGTGTCTCTAGATTTCTGATTCTTCACATTTAAAATGAAGAGTGTAGATTAGAAAATCTCCATGGACTCTTTTAGCTTCAATACATACACTATGATTCGTTCATCAAACATTTATTGGGCAACTACTGTGTTAGATACTATTGCAAAAAATGATATAAAATCTTTATCCTAAAAGATATCAAAATCTAGCCAGGAATATAGATGATACACAATTTTTATATCATCAATATCATTATATGATATCCCCTCTCATCTCTCTTATTATACAACATAATATGTTATTTGTTGCTGTATAAACTGGCTTCTAATTCACCAGTTATTTTTCTTTTCTTCCTGGGGACTCTTTTCCCAGATTCCCTTGTAATGAATTAGGTGTGGCCAAGTGACTAGAGTCTGGGTAGTCAGATGTAGCAGAAGTGACATATGCCACTTCTAGGGTCCATGAAACCCTCCTAAGTGTGAGCCTTCTCTCTCTTTCTCCTTCTATTGTCTCCACAGAGCCTGAGGAATGTGGAGCCTCAAAGTGGAAGGAGCCTGGGTCCCTGAATACTGTAAAACATAGGGGTACCCCATACATCTTATCAACCTGCATCGAACTGTGATATGAAGAAGTGTAGCATTTATTGGATCAATCCTTCAGGGATAGATGGTTACAATGGTTAGGTTGCCTGCCCAATGCATTTACATTATAAAGGTAGAGGTCCTTAGATGATGGTGGTAATGACAGACAGCCTTTACAATGGTGTTTCAAGTGGGCAGAGAGCTAATGGGAGCCCTGGGGAAGAGGATACTTGTATAGAAGTAAGAAGGTAGTGTAGAAGGGGGGGGGGAAGGCTAGTAAGGGACAGATTATAGCATAATTAATAGAGTAGTTGATTGCTTAACCCCAGGATGTCTTTGCAAGAAAAAAAATTACTTGGAAAAAAAATGGGCTATCCAGCACTTTTACAAAAGTAGGAAGGTAATGGCCGAATGATTCTTATTTTATCATCTCTCTGACACTTGTAGGACAATAGAAATTCTCTTGAAAACCATTCAGTCAACAGCGAAGCCTGGGTAACTGGTAAGAATGTTATCTGAAATGATGGCTCTAAGACATGATTTCCTACTGTCTTGCAATTCAGACTCTGATGTGTAGCTACCTAGAGGTTTAAAAAGCCATTTTTTAAGGATTTGGGACCATGTTAACAATGATAAAGATGAAACTTAAGTGGATGCCCAAATTCATCAAAAGCCAATGGATTTGGTGACTCTTAGCTGAGTTGGAAGGATGGCACTAAATTCCAAGTGGTCTTGTATTGTGGTGTATTGTGGAATAATGCCCCTGCCCCCAAATTTCCAGATACTAATCCTCAAAATCTGTGAACATGTCTCCTTACATGATAACAGGAATTTTGCAGATGTCCTTAAATTAAGGATCTTAGGATTAGAAGATTATCCTGGAGTGTATGGGTGGGTCCAATGTAATAACAAGGGTTGTGGTAAGAGGGAGACAAGTGTGTCAGTCAGAGAAGGAGATTCAACAACCCAAGTGGAGGCTAAAGGCATGTGCAGTCCTATGCCAAAGGATGCAGGCAGCTTCTAAAAACTAGAAAAGGCAAGGTAAGGGACTTTCTCCTAGGGCTTTAGAAGGAGCACAGTCCTGTCAACTCATTTTGGACTTCTGACTTGCAGAACTGTAAGATAATAAATTTGTGTTTTTTTTAAGCTTCTCAATTTGTGGTAACATATTATAACAGCAATAGGAAACAAATACATACATAATCCACTGTGTTTTTACATTCTCTTCTTTTTTATCCATAATGATTTTTAGGCCCTGTTATGTATGCATTACATGCATGTTCTATCTGTCTGTCTGCCTATCTATCATTCTGTCTCTACATCTAGCTGTATCCATCTAGCTCTATCCACACACAGCATACCTATACCTCATGGATATTTATATATACTAAGGGCAAGAAAGAGTAATTCATTTAGTTCTCTCATAATACCTTATTAGGGTACTATTAAGAAGAAGGAGGTAAGAACTATTATTTCCCTTTTACTTAAGTACTTATTTGCTGAGGAGGCAGCAGAGGAGGATTTGAGTTTAGATCTGGCAACTGCAAAGCAAATGCTCTTATCCACCATGATATGTGGATAAGAGTTTTTGTCTTATATAAATATTTTACCCAAATTGCCTTCTTGTTGCTCTATGCTTAAGTAAATCATGTAGGTTGATTTTAAAAACTTGGATGATGGTGTTCCACTTCCAGTACTGGCAAATGAGCATGTAGAAGACTAAACCTCCTGTTGTAGATAACCAGAAAATATGAGTAAAGACAAAACTCCATGTTTGAAATACTGGAGAGCTAGTAAAGCAGCCAGAACAGGAGGGCCAAAACCTCAGTGAGGAAGGAAAGTCATCAAGGTAAGCTGGACAACCTGTGCTAATTTTCAACTGGGGCATTTGCCAATTCCTAAGTGGTCTGGGAAAAGGGGCTGGAGGTATAAGAAAAGGCCCCTGTGAGGAGGAAGAGATGCCAGGCAGTTTTCAGCTGAGATGACAGTTGGAGTTCAAGGCTACTGAGAAAGCAAGAGCTTAAAGATACTGCTGTGAAGGGAAGTGGAAAGAAATCAGCCCAAGAGTCTAAGTTGCTTCTCTTTCATGCATGTGCCAAGTAGTAAGTAGTACTGGCCCAGTGAGAAGCAGATCAGGAAACCGCATCCAAGGACATGCCTGAGTAGGCTCCTCCTGGACCCCGCCATCCCACAGATAATAACTATCATCTTTCAGCAGGGGGCGGGGAGAAGTCTGAAGGGGTGATAAAACCTGCAAGAAGGGACCAATAAGTAGGAAATTACAATTCTTTGACTCTTAGCCTAATTGATGGCAGATCACAGTTAGTACTGTATGAGATAACAAAACTCTGATACAGACCTGTCCTTCTGTCTTTCTGTCCCAAAGAATCAGAGGACAGAGATCAGGAATACCACAGTGACTAGAAAGTAAGATTAGAATCCTGGAAAGGAGAGCATCAGAGCCCCAAATTCGGTGAATAAATTCTGTCCAGGTTTCTGACTGGTCCATGAACCATGTGTGCCAGGGACACATTTCAAGCACTACAGAGAAAACCAAAACCTCAGATGTGAGATTTGAACCATTGCCCAAGACAGAATTTACAGTTTGAGTCAAATCAACTTCACTGACCACTAAAACAAAACATCACCATCACCATCCCTACAACATAGCATCAAGAAGGTTAATTCAATTCAAAGAAATGTTCCTCACTCTTAAGAGAAAAGACAAAAACCAGTCCAAAATCCTGAGAAATTATTTAGGATCAATTCTTGGAATCAGCACATAAAGATTTTAAAATAAATGGCCATTATAAATATTGTTAATGAAAGAAAATATGGTTACAATAAATTAAAAGAAGGAAATCTCACTATGAAATCTATGTAAGTGCCATCCCAGAGAGAAAAGAGACACTGGGGCAGAAAAAAATGTTTAAAGATAGAATGGATGCAAATTCCCCAAATTTATTGAAAAACATAAATTTAGACAATGAAGAATCCCAATGCAAACCACACAGAATAAATACAATAAAAGGTATGCCTAGGTGCATCAAAGGCAAATTTGTAACACCAGAGAAAAAGAGAAAATATTGAAAACAGCCAGAGAAAATGATGTATTATAAAAACGACATAATATGGAAGAAGAAAAATGATTTGAATTGTCATTCACCTTTCATCAGAAATGATAGAAACCAAAAGATAGTGGAACGCTTAAAAAGAGTATATTATTATGAAATAACATTAGACCCACTGCAAAGTCACAAAACTAGTAGAGTTTCTACTTTTCTCCCAGCTTCCCCTTATGTTAGCAAGCATATATAAACATTGTATTTATCTGCTTGTCTGAAAAATACATTGTTCCTTCAGAGATAACTCTGAGTTTAGGGAAGATGGCTTGGGCCGGGGATCAGAGCTACACTGAAGTGTGGAAATGAGGGTACTTGCTGTTGGTAAAGCACAGTGGAAGATCAAATAAACGTGTGAACGTACTTAGAAAGGTTAAAAACTGTCTAAAAAGCCAGGTAGGCTTCTGACTCATCCCAGAGCTTCGTATCCTTGTGCCTCTTGCCTTTAGCCTGTCACTCTAAATGCTTCTGTGAACTGAGCTCTGAGGCTGGCCTCTCCCACCCCACCA
The DNA here is from genome assembly GCF_018345385.1 of Vulpes lagopus. Lineage (NCBI taxonomy): Eukaryota > Metazoa > Chordata > Mammalia > Carnivora > Canidae > Vulpes > Vulpes lagopus. The sequence continues at coordinate 33,141,898 of NC_054829.1, forward strand.
CGGCGTCCTGGGCATCCAGGATTCACCGGCGGCCAATCCCATAAGCTGGGAGTTATCCTAGGCTTCCTCATGAGATGGCCAAAGGACAGCTGTGAGTTTGTTTTGCTTACGGAGGAAAGGTCAGTGGAATCCCAGACATGAAATTTCTAGGTAACAGGTGAAGTCTCTCAAGAATACGTGCAATTCCTCACTCCAGTTATACAGCCATGGGCTGAGGTGAGGAAGTAGGGAAGAAGTAGGATTACTACGGTTTCATCCTGAGTCCCAGCTGAGCTGGCGGCTGCTGGCTCCAGTTCTGTCATTTCCTACATGTTAACAAGAGACAAATGTTAAAATTCAGGGAGGAAGCAACTCAGTGAAGCCCTAACCACAGAAATTTATGCTCAGAGCCAGGATAAATTTTTCTGACTCCTTACACCAAAAGATTTGCTTACAACAAAAGGAAGAGTGTTTTCCCAATATGCTTCTGCAGACAGACTAGAAGCAAACTTTGAAACCTGTACAAGAAAGTCTGGCTTTTTGGTTTCCCTAAGGGATAAAAAAAAAAAAAATCTCATTAACTGGGCATCCAGAGACAGGAAGGTGTGGAAATCTCTTTTTTCACGTTACCTCTTTCTTAATACATTTTTATCTTTTCAGGCTGATTTTTTTTGTGAAACTCAAAAAGGACCCCAGCAAGGCTACATTTTGCACTTTTTGAGAACTTCCTGGGGAAGGCAGAGATTGGAAGTCAGACTCCGCTTAAATCTCTGCTGTCACTTACTAGCTGTATAACTTGTTCTTCATCTACGAAGGGAGGGAAAGCACACAGACAGACCAGACAGATGTGTTCAGGTCTCCCCTCTAGGCCTTGCACTCTTTCTTCTCTATACCTGCTCCCAGCTCTCTAGGGGAGCTCAGCCACACCCCCACCTTCCATTCCCACCCCAGTGCAAGTGCAACTGCCTACCTGACGGCCATACCTAGATGTCTCAGAGGAAACTGAACCTCAGCACACCCACAGTCAAACTCTTGACTTCCCCAAACCTGGCCCCCTTTCCATTCCCGCCCCCCCCAGAGAAGTCTTTGTTGTCCACCCACTTGTTTACCCAAGGAGAACTCAGGGGTCCATTTCAATTCCTCCCATTCTCTCTGCTCACCTTCCTCTTCCATTTCCAACCCATGCCAAGCACTGTCAGGGTTAGCCACCAGGGAGCACTTCAATCCATCCACCTGTCCACTGCCACTCCATGACATTCCCATCTAACTGGCCTCCCTATAGTTAATTATTCTGGATCCTCTATAGTCTCTCTCCTCTTCCCTGAAACCAGAGTGATCTTTAAAAAGTGCTGATCTGATCATGTCATTTACCTGCCTTTCAGTGGCTTCCCTTCACTTTCAGGATAAACATCAACATCTTAACATGACTTTCAAGGACAGCATGGATTAGCCTTTTGCTATGAGTTCAGCTCTATGTGTATGTGGACTTACGTTCTTTGTCTATTGAGTTCCATTTGTTGGGATCATCTGTCACACATTTTTGTTGTTTTAATCTTTTTTTTTAAAATTTATTTATGGTAGTCACAGAGAGAGAGAGAGAGAGGCAGAGACACAGGCAGAGGGAGAAGCAGACTCCATGCACCCAGAGCCCGATGTGGGATTTTTTTTTTTTTAATGTATTTTTTAAATAAATTTTTATTTATTTATGATAGTCACAGAGAGAGAGAGAGAGAGAGAGAGAGGCAGAGACACAGGCAGAGGGAGAAGCAGGCTCCATGCACCGGGAGCCCAACGTGGGATTCGATCCCGGGTCTCCAGGATCGCGCCTGGGCCAAAGGCAGGCGCCAAACCGCTGCGCCACCCAGGGATCCCCTCCCTTTTTTTAAAAGTAAGCTCTAGGCCCAACATGGGGCTTGAACCCACAACCTCAAGTTCAAGAGTCATATGCTTTGCTGAATGAGCCAGCCAGGTGCCCTGTTGTTTTAAACTTTTACTCTGAAATAATTTCAGACTTAAAGAAAGATTACATAAACTGTGCAAAGAATTCTTATGTACCCTTCATACATGCTCCTCTAATGTTACACTCTACAATGTTTATCATTTTTTTCTAGATTTTTCTGAACTTTTTGAGCATCAAAATAAATTAATATAAATATAGTTCTTGGGCAGCCCAGGTGGCTTAGCGGTTTAGCACCGCCTTCAGCCCAGAGTGATCCTGGAGACCCAGGATCAAGTCCTATATCGGGCTCCCTGCATGGAGCCTGGAGCCTGCTTCTCCCTCTGCCTGTGTCTCTGCTTCTTTCTCTCTCTCTCTCTGCCTGTCTCTCATGAATAAATAAGTGAAATCTTAAAAAAAATATAGTTCTGTTTTCTAGTTTATAGACTTCTTTCAAATTTCACTAGTTAACCCATTAGCGCCATTTATAGCAAAAGAAAAAAAATCTTTTCTTCTTCAGGATTCAGGATCACATGTTCTACATAAGTGCCATTTCTCTTTCAGCTCCTTAGTCTGGAATACTTCCTCAGTCTTTCTTCATCTTTTATGACACTGACATTTTTAAATGTCAGTTATTCTGTAGAATGTCTCTCATTTTGAATTGTCTGATGGTTCCTCATAATTAGATATAGATTATACATTTTTGGCAAGAAGACCATAGAAGCTATTTTGTGTTCTTCTTTAGTGCATTATATCTGTAGGCATGTGATTTCAATTTAGTCCATTACTACTATTGTGATATTAGTAATAGTCACTTGGTTAAAGTGATGTCTGTCAGGTTTCTCCACTGAAATGTTACTATTTTTCCCTTTGTAATAAACAAATCTTATGAGAGATACTTCGAAATTATGTAGAATCCTATTTCTTTTCACACTTTCATTTTCTAGTATTAGAATCCAGTGATGATTCCTTCCTGCCTGAAATAATTATTACTATAGTGGTTGCCAAATGGTGCTTCTTTCATACATCTGAAAATACCATGCTGTCCCCACCCCAGAGCCTTTGGACATATTGTATTCTACTCGGAATACCCTCTTCCTCCTTTTCAACTGGTTAACTGTCATTATTTTTTTTAGATTTCATATCAAATATCATTTTCTTAGAAATGTCTTCCCTGATCCTCCCCTCATCAAAGGTCAGGTTTCTTATTTGTGCATTCTGATGGGCATCATATAGTACTTTTTAGAACTTGTTTTATAATTTTACACTTATAAGAAAGTGATTACTTAATTAAGTCTATCTCCTCCCTAGACTGAGCCAATGGTGGTGTACAAGGATACAGTTGTTTTCATACACCATTGTACTTCCCATGCCTAGCACAGTTATTGGTATATATAGCCTGCTCATTAAATTTAACCGATTTAAGGAATGACTGAATCTCATGGAATTCTTCTGAGTATTGAATGAAATAAGATATATAACATTCATAATGAATGTAGGATCTCCACAAGCAACAACCACTGATATCCCTACCCTGGCCCTAGGGGAAGGGGAAATACTGCTCCTCTTGTCTGAACACCCCAAAACAAGGTTTGGAGGCTTCTGATTTAAGATGTAGAAACTAGTGACTCATAGACTCCCCTTATTCCCTGACACTCAGTTGAAATTCAGGACTTAGAGAAACACAAAAAGAAATAAGCTTATAATAGCAAAGCGTTTGGAAAGAGAGACCACTAGTGAATAAATGATTTTAAGAAATCCTCAGGGGATGCCTGGGTGGCTCAGTCAGTTAAGGGTCTGCCTTCAGCTCAGGTCATGATCTCAGAGTCCTAGGATGGAGCCTCATGTTGGGCTCCAGGCTCAGCGGTGAGCCTGCTTCTCCCTCTGCCTCCTGCTCATGCTCTCTCTCTCTCTCTCTCTCTCAAATAAATAAATAAGTAATTTAAAAATCTTTAAAAAAAAAAGAAATTCTCAGAAGAGGGAAAATTGGAATGTGTTGATTAGTGAGTGAAGCAGAGGAAGCCACAGTGGGGCTTGAGGATAGGTGGAAGTTGATCTTACCTGTGAAACCCTTAAGAGGTTCTGGACTCTGAGTCAATAGTTATGGAGGGCAGTAGTGAGACGGAGCTCTAGAGAGAAGGATGATTAAAGATGAGAACTGCCAAAGTCAGCCTCCTACCCACCTTCTCTTTGGCCTCCCTTTATAGAAAAATTAGTAGCTTGGATTTTCACCAAGACTAAAAACAAATAAAAAGCAAAACAAACCAAAGCTGAAAACTGTTGTCTTTCTCTAAAGAAAGAGAACAAGAAATCTATAGGGAACTAAGACTCTTGGAGAATATTGCTACCCCTGAATAAAGCATTTTTTTTTCCTGGAATTCGGGTTGCTTTCTTCATCACTGATCACCCTAAAGAAGAACCTTCCATTAAATATATTCTATCCAGATACACAACAGTTGCAAACAGCCCACGACTGAGGACATAGGTTTGTTGGGAAAATAGTTATATAGTCCCATAAAGTAGTAGAAAGAAAACATACCAGTGTTGATGTACAAAATGAACAAATCTTCAAAAAAATTTTAAAGACAAAAGAAAAATTTATTTGAGCCCAAGTTGGAACAGCTGCCTGGGATATACAATCTTCATAAAGAAGACTGTGCTTGAGGGAAGGAGCATTTGGTGCAGTGTTGTGTGTGTGTGTTTGTGTTTTACATAAAGAGTTACAACTGACTATGGCTAAGGACAGTCCAGAAAGTTACAACTTTGTTGTATTTTTTTAGCCTGGGCAAGGCTGTATGACTTTAATCTCATTGGAATCAAGCAGGTTTTTTTTTTTTTTTCTTTGTCTTATCTTTGGAATGCTCCTTTCTGGTTATTATTATTATTTTTAACACAACAGGTACAATATGCTCCAGGCAGAAACAGAGCCCATGGTTTGAGGTTTTGCTGGGTCATTTTGATCTTAGTAAATGCTAGGAAATAGCTTTCCTGGGAACCTGGGAGCAGGGCCCACAAACATCAAAATTGAAAATTTCCTTTATTTTATAACCAGCTACCTAGGGTAATCAGCCTTGTTTCTTATTGTGGAATATGAATGAATAGTATATAAAAGAAAACAGAACAGTGTATAAAAGAGGAACCAAAATAATGATAACTGAACCTGAAGGAGCTATTTCAGGAAACAGAAGAATTTTTTAAAATCTGATTATGCCTTCACAGAGATGTGAGAAGCCACTGTGTCCAAGATAAGAATAGAATGAATGACATAATGGATGGTCAGAGAATTAACTCTTTTAAAAACATTTAATTAATTAATTAATTAATTAATTTGAGAGAGAAAGAGAGAGCATGAGCAGGGGGCAGGGGTAGCGAAAGAAGCAGATTCCCTACCAAGGAGGAAGCTTGATGTGGGACTTGATCCCAAGACTGTGGGATCATAACCTGAGCCGAAGGCAGACACTTAACCAACTGAGCCACCCAGGTGCCCAAAGCATTAACTCTTGTAATGAAAATGTTATGTCAAAAATCCTAAAAATTAGCAGTAAGTGTTCACAATAAAGCCAAAACAATATTCCAAACTATAGAGCAAAAAGGTAGACAGAAAACAGGAAAAAAAACCTAAAGAGAAAATCAATCCAGACTTCAACATATGACTGGTAGTAGTTCCAGAATTTAAGCTGTATTATACAGGGTAGAGTTTTGTTTTTTTTTTTTTTAATTGTGAGGAAAATTTCTAAGAGTTGAAGTCAAGTATAGTCTTCAGTTTGACAGGGCTCATCAAGGACTGAGCAGCACGAAAAGATAAAGATCCACCTGTGAGAATAAGTTCACCAAACTCAGAAAGAGGTCAGAAAGGTCAGAAGAAGAGAAGACCCTAAAAGTTTTCAGAGTGAAACAAACTAGCAAATCAGGTAGCCTGAATTTTTTTTATTTTTTTTATTTTATTTTTTTAGGTAGCCTGAATTGTAACAGAAACCAGCTGGCTTCAAGAACATTGGCTGATAGAAGTTCATGGAACAATGCCATAAAGTTCTAAGGGAAAATTATTTTGAACTGTGTTTAATTTGATCTAGAATTTTGTATCCTGCCAAACTATCAATCAAGTGGGAGGGTGAAATATATTTTTAGATACACAGGGACTCAGAAAATATCTACTTGGCAAAATAAGGGAATGATGCTAGCAAAAACAGGGAGAAGGAAAGCCATGATTAAGGAAACAGTGGTTCTAACCCAACAATGAGGTAAAGGAAAGTCCTAGCACTGCAACCGTATCAGGCCTAGAGAATAGCTAATCTATGGGGAAAGAAGGCCTGTGGAAGTTGTGTCTGGATAAAATGGGGGATTCCATGCAACACTATGATTGAGAGGCAGAAATAAAATTGAGGCTATTTTAATATTTACATAGTATTTAGAACAAAAAAGTATTTAACCAACTTGTTAGTCTTTCAACTCACCCTATAAACAAAGTGTGGAAGATGTAATAAAATGGTATGGAATGGTATTTAAATGTTCTTATCATCAACCACCTAAAAGTGAATATGGATAACAATAGACGTATGGATAAGAAAAGAAGTAGGATCTTAGTAAGATCCTCAGAGTGGTAGGTGTTGATCAAGAAATACTGCTCAAAGTTGAGGGAACAACAACAAAAAATAAATGTTTATGTATATTATTTAAAATCATACTGGCTGCTAATAGATATTATGAATAGTTGAGTGTTGCTATTTATTCCTGAGAGACAACAGAAGGTGGTAGAAGAAAGATGGTTGTCATAGCCTCAGCTCATCACTAAGTAGTAAATAATCACGTTAATTGTTAGAATATCGACTGGGGAATTTTTAAAAATTAGTGAGTGCCTTTCAATTACTAAACATTTTCTCTAAAGGGGAGGGTCCCTCTAGGGCACTGACTTAATGTTTTTGGTGCTTGAGGCCCAAACAGAGTAAAGGCTACAAATATTGCAGGTTTCCAACTGCCCTGATTATCTTTGGTAATCATAAAACTGCTGGAGAAATGACCTGTTAAAAGCCAAGAAGACCAATTTCCTGATGCACCACGGAGTACAAGTGCGCTCATCCTGCCAGCCTCTCTGATTACAGCAGCCTCCTCACGCTCAACTCAAGTGGCCCTTGCTGGGGATAAGGGGCTGGAGGCAGCAGTTCCTATCCACAGGCCCCCAGAGGCTACGGAGGTGACCTCTCAGCCTCCATGACCAAGATGACCCTCTGGAAGTCACCTTGTGAGCCAGTCCCTGAGACTCGGGTGCAGAAGGATATTTGCCTGAGGCATGTGTCTGGTGGAAAGCATGCGACAGCTTCACGTCCAGGTCATTGCTCTGCTTGCTGACTATGGAGGAGACAGTGCAACTAAATGAATGGCAAAGACAGTCTTTCTTGGGTGGGTTTTCTTCAGAACTGTCCTAGAGACTTGAGCCTTTGTTATGAGGGAAGAGACCCATCCCCACTGAGGGAGAACTGTTGTACTTCCCCACTGACACTGATGACCAAGCCCAACCCCTTGAGTCAGAGGCCTGGGCACTAAGACTCTTGTCAGGCATTTAAGCCTCTTCTGCCCAGTGATATCTTCCACTTTAAAGTGGAAAGTGGGTCAGATATCTAGAGTTAACTTCTTTCTTAAGATGGAGAGGATGAGCTTCTGTAAAATGGGATTTAAAAAGTTATTTATTTAATACAACCTAAGAGATAAGCAAAAGTATGCTCAGCTAATTGACAATGGCTCTCTGACATTCTAATTTTTAAATAGGCTAAGCTTTGAAAAATCTGTCATGACTATAGCCTCATACTAAGAAAATCTCTTGTACTGCTTTATAATTATGAAAGTAGAGGCCCAGTTCTCAGTAATGGAATCTCACTACCATAGCTTAAATCAGTTACACCAGTAGGAGGTGTCTGATGTATGGATTAGGAAATCCATAGGCTGGCCAACAATGTCACATGGCCAATGATGTCACATGGTGTGGTCAAATCTGGACTGGAATTAGGGAGACAGGGTTGAGTCGTCTGTAGGAGGAGCAGAGATGGGCCAGCACACTGAGAGAAGGTATGATATAGAAGGGCCCAGGAGGACGTAATAGCTATGAGCATACAAGTTAGGAGGTAGAGAAGAGTCCCTGGAGCAGGGGCTGCTGTGGCTCCTGGGGATACAGAAACAGAGACAGAGAGGACCTTTGTCATTGTCAATAGTGGAGTTCACAGTAGGGATCAATGAAACTGCAGCTGAGAGAATGTCTGAATTCGGCTCCTGTATTCTCCTGAGGCTAGGTATGCAGCTATTTCTGGGCTTCATGGGACCCCCCCCTCGCTCTTGTGCATGGCCTTATGACAGACTCCTGTAATGTGAACTAACATCAACAAAGACCTGACTACATATGCATCCTGCTTGCCCTGTCTTTCCAGTTGGACACATCCTTTGCAGAAGGCTTTCCCAGTACTAGGGCACCTTTCCCTGAGTGTGGACATAGATGTTCCCTCTGAGGTCTGGCTTTTGTCTGAGGACATCGTCTTGGGAAAGAACAGTTATTCAAGATGTTTCTCTTTCTCTCCTATGCCAATGGAGAAATTTGGACTTCAGCCGGGGAGAGACGTCCCCTGTAAAATTCATCTGGATTCTAGATTGAATAGGAAGCCCAGTACCTGTGGGAAATTTACTCACTGTAATTTGAGCATTCAGACAGGCGGACAGACAGACACAAAACACACACACAAATGTGAGTGTATGTGTTGGCATGCATGTGTATATGTATGTGAATTACAATCACATATACATACATGTGAATATGTATGTGAATTAAAATCATCTCCAACATAGTGTTTTCTTTCTTGGAATGGAATAATAATTATGTTGATTGACTGCACACTGCATCTGAAGCCACATGGTAAGTATAAATAAGCCGGTGGGATTTCTTGAGTTTCCCCTTGGTTGAGTCCCAAAGCAAAGAGGAGCCATGTGGATTAGAGACACTCATAAAATAAATATTGCGAAGCAAGTCAATGAACTGTCAGCTCAGTCTCATTAACTTTGGGGAGACCCCAAATGAGGCTTTATTTCTAACATATCTGATTACAGGAAAAGTAGAAACTGCCAATTGCCAATGCCTCCTTAAAGCCTCTTGTTGCCACTCACTTGCTGCCCACTGAATCCTGACTCTGGCTTCCGCAGAGGAGCCGAGTGACCCCAGACTTGTGGATGAGTTTTCGTCTGGGCTCCTGGGTTTCTTCCCGAGTGCCCTCTTGTCCTCCAGAGTGCATGGAAGTGACTTCCTCTTGTCTCTCTCTGTTGTTCTACTAAGAGCCTTGAGATTGTACCTGTCCCGTCTACTGGGAAGATAGGTCCCAAGGTTTTCTACAGTGTGCTTTTGTGCCCGGTGGCAGGAGAGAGGGGAGAGCCGTGCAAGAACGCCTTTCCTTTGTCCAGTGCTTCAAGTCTGGTGGAGTCGGAAATCCCACACAGTCCTGTGACATGCCAGCAGTGCTCTTTATTCAGAAATGTGAAAAATGGGGCTCAGGGAGGTGGAGGGATTTGCTCAGGGTTGCAGAGCAGAGCCAGAATTGTCAGCCAGCTCCTCTGTTTCCCACTCTGGCACTGTTGGCCTGGTACCCGAGCTGCTTCTCAATGACCAGTCGTCAGTAGGTGTATGATGAGCTTTTAAGATGAAATGAGCACTCCTGCAGCCCTGTGGAAATAACAGAAGTATCAGACACATTTCTTGCCCCAAGTTGTATGTGGTTTACTTGAGTGTTTCTGTCTGTCTGTATGGGGCACTCTGCTAGGTTAAACAAAAGCACAACCCTTGCTGTTAGGACCTTACACGCAAAAGGAAGTCAGTATCAGTACTCTGTTCCCTTGCAAGTTTCTCCCAAAGAACCCAGCTGGGACCTGTTTTCCTTTGTTCACTGGTTCTACATAAACAGACCTAGGGAGACCTCTGGCCTCTCATGGAAGGAGCTTGAAGAGAATGGTGAGATGTTCTTCACCAACCACTACCGTCTCTTCCTTCCCCCTTCCATTCTCTCCCTCTGATCAGGCACCTGTAGCCAGGCCACCCTCGGTTAGCCAGGGAGACGACGGAAGAAGCAGGTTGGGGCTGGTGTGTGGTTCAGAGTTGTCCGGAGCACCCCCACTGCCTCCCTGGCTTTGATAACCTTGATTTCAATGGTGAGAAAGGAGGGGTTTGGGTTGGGGGCTGGTGATGAGAAGGAAAGGAGAGGTGGTAAAAAGGTCTAGCCTCTGTTCCTTGTTCATTCCTTTGAACTGGGCTTGACTCAGAAATGGGAAATGAGATCAAAAATGGAAAAGCTGTCTTTGTGACACATGGGCTAGGGGTGAAGCCAGGAGTTCACAGAAGGTTATGAAACCCTGAGGCTCTGGGCCCCACAGCACTGTGAGAGCACCAGAAACAGAATGTGGCCGATGTTGGGCAGTAAGACAATCTCCCTGATTCTGCACAGGACCCTGCACCAACCCACTCCCCAGGACCAGCAGAGAAGTCAGTCCCTTATCCAAGTAGGGCATCCTGTGATGAACATGGGCAGTAGTGGCTGTGGTGGGGGACACAGCGTGGTTGTAGCTATGAGCAGGCAGGGACAGGAGCCTAAAAAAGAGCAAGGCAGAAGCCAGGAATTCCAAAGCGGACAGACTGCCCTGTGGCATCCACATGCATCCCCTAGTAAAATGGTGATGGTAACTAAGACTCAGCCAGGTGGGGGCCATGGAATCACTGCAACTTGATCCAGGTGACATTTGGAGCACAAGGACCAAGAGATTTTGTTACAGTGGATGAGCTCTTTGGACCCAAACCTTATACAAATAGATACTGTTAGGTACAAAGTCTCGTCCATACTAGAATTTTCTAGCTTTTCTTCCTTGTCTTATCTATCTCTTCCAAATTCCTCTAGCCTAATTAATATAGGTGGTCTTACCTCTTCTGTTCACAAAACAAGATCTTTTTTCTTCTTGATTTTTCTCAGCTCTCTCCGCCATGGAGGTCTGACTTACTCCAGGGAATCTCCAGTTGCCCGAAGCAGGAGTCACCCCCTGGACAGAAAATCAATTGATCAAAACTTCTATGAATGGTTCACTCTCTGAAGTTGGTCTCAAAGACCTGCCATCTGACTCTGACCCTGTCAACAGGTGACCAGAGACAAGTTGCTTACCTTCTTTGGGATATGGTAGTCTTTGCCTATGAAATAAAATGATCTCCCTGAGGCAATGAGGGAGTACCTCTCTGTAAGCATCAGGTGCTGTGTACGTGTTCCTGGTGGTAACTGTTATTTCCATAGGACACATCCACATCCTCTCAACAGGTTCCAACCTGCTGACCTCCGCACTCATCTCTCTGCCTCCTCTCCCAGGGCCTGGATCCTATTCTGGCATTTTACTCCTGCAGGAATCCCTATTCTCCATTAGGTCATTCTCATCAGGATCAAACACATGCTATAATAGCTCCCAGCATAGAGAAAAGTTATCCTCTCTTGACCTTGCATTTCTCTTCCACTACTGCCTCATTTCTCGGCTCCTCTTTGCAGTAAAAGGTTTCAAAACACTCTCCCTACTTCTTCCATTTCCTCTTGAGATAGCCCCAAACAGGCTTTTATCTTCACTACTCCACAAAACCAGCCCAGTTAAGGTCCCCAGTGACCTCACGGCTGCAAATCCAGCGGTTCAGTCCCGTCCTTCTCTCCTCCCTCCTGGCAGTGTGTCATACGGGTCACCCCTACTTCTCGCAACTGTCTGCTCCTAGGACACCACCCTTCTGGTTTTCCTCACACCTTGGGTGCTTGCCCCACCTCTTCCAGATTTCTAAGTATGGCCTGCCTCAGAGAGCACTGCTGTTTCCTAATTATGTTCATTCTCCAGGAAATCTCCAGTCTCGTGGCTTTAAATCACTTCTGTCCGCAGTCAGTTCCTGATATGCGTCTCCAGAGCTGTGCATCTGACTACCTTCTCACATCCCCGTATCTCACCCTCTCTTGCTCCACATCCACGCCACCGGTTAGTCCTGCCAGTGTATCTTCAAGTAGACTTAGTATTCAATTTCTTCTCACCTCCCAGCCATAATGATCTCTCTCATCAACTGGGACAGTAGATTCCTAATGGTTCCTGCATCTCTACGAGCCTTCCTGTAGTGCATTACTTATGTGACAGCAAGAGTTATCTTTTTAAAATCCGTTTAAACTGTAAATCTTAATACATCATTCTCCTGCTCAAAATTCTCCAGTAGCTTCCTGTAAAAACGTAAAAGCCTTCAGGCCCTTCGTGGTCCACCTCTCACCGTATCTTTGACCTCATCTCCAACCACTCTCCGTCTCCATCACTCTGCTCCAACCACACTGGCTGACTCGCTGTTCTTAGCGTATGCCGAGTGTGCCCCCCAGCTTGGGGCCACTACCTTGTGGTTCCCTGAGAGTAGATGGCCCATTTTAACAGTTCTCTATTGCTGCAGTTGTAACAAATCACCACAAATTTAGCAGCTTAAAACCACTCCACTCAGGACGCCTTGGTGGCTCAGTGGTTGAGCATCTGCCTTTGGCTCAGGACGTGATCCTAGAGTTCTGGGATCGAGTCCCACCTCGGGATCCCTGCACGGAGCCTGCTTCTCCCTCTGCCTGTGTCTCTGCCTCTCTCTGTGTGTCTCTCATGAATAAATAAATAAAATCTTAAAAAAAACCCCACTCATTATGTCTCATTTCTGTAGGTCAGAAGTTGGGCATGGAGTCATTCTGTAGGTCAGAAGTTAGGCCAGGTTCTCTGCTCAGGCTCTCCCAAAGTTGAAATCAAGGTGTTGGTTGCTCGGCTCTTATCCGGAGGTTCTGGGAAAGAATCTGCTTCCATGCTCACTGGATTGGTGAAAGAATTCAGCTGCTTGTGGCTGTGGGACTAAGGTCCCCATTCCTCTGCCTCTGAGCATCCAGAGGCAGCCCGCGGTCCTTCTGTGTGGCCCGTCCAACTTCAAGCCAGTGACACTATGTGCTGACTCCTCCTACTTTGAATCGTCCGACTTTCTCTTCTGCTCCTGCTTTTGCTTTGAAGGACTCAGGTGATGACGTTAGACTGACCTTCATATTCCTGGATAATCTACTATTTTTTTAAAAGATTTTATTTATTTATTCATAAGACACACACACACACACACACACACACACACACGCACAGGCAGAGACACAGGCAGAGGGAGAAGCAGGCTCCATGCAGGGAGCCCAACGTGGGACTTGATCCCGGGTCTCCAGGACCATGCCCTGAGCTGAAGGCGGTGCTAAACTGCTGAGCCACCTGGGGTCCCCAATAATCTGCTATTTTAAGGTCAACTAATTAGTAGCCTTCCTTAGTCCCTTTGCTGTGTTACACAACATAGTAACATAGTCATGAGAAGGACACCAGGGATCAGTCCATGGAGACCAAAATTCTGCCTGCCATGCCTGTTCTTTCTACTTAGCCATTTGGCCATGTCATCTACGTCACTGGCTTCCCCATCTAAACAGAGACCCCCTCTTTGGCCCTCCCCTCTAATTCCTCTTCCCGCTTGCTTTTCATCATAGCACTTATCAATGCCTATATTTTGTTAGTTTGTCATCCATTTCTCTTCACTAGATTGCCGGCTATATTATGGTTGGGACTTTGTTTTATCTACTATCTATCCAGCAGCTAGAAACGTGCCTAGAACATGGTAAAAATACTTGTTCAATAAATGTAAAGAAATGAATGACACTTTGCCTCCTCAATAATCCAGATTGGCTCCCTTAAGCAATTGGCTGGTTCTCTGTTTCTTAAAATACCTTCTAGCAGTTTATCAGTTATCAGTTAGCAAGTGTTTGGATACCTTCTACCAATTCTGCTGTTCTAAGAATCCCTTTGGCAATGCTGAATCTTGCAGTTGAAGAACTTTTGGGTTTTGGTGAATGCTTAAAACATTCTAAGGGCAAAAAAGACAGTTGAGGTGGTGTGCTTTTTAACCTACAGCTCTGATGAAAGAAGTATCACATTCCTTTATTTTCTCTAATTAACTCGAAGTTGTTTGAAGCTCTATGCTCTCAGTTGGTAGGAAACATCAAGTCCTTATTATTCATGGATAATTAAAAAATGAAATAGATACTTTCCTTAGGGAGCTTACTGTTTAGTAAATTTGATTAGATGTATTAATGATACATCATTTGTATATGTCTTCAGTATACAAATGTGTTAAGTGATAAATAGGAGATACTGAAAACATGCTTTGGGATTATGTGGTGGGGAGAGATAGTGAGCATAGAAATTAATTCTGGGGACTGGGCACTGGAGTTGGGATTGCATATAAACCAGTTCTTGCTGGATAGGCAGCTAGTGATAGAGAAGGAAGGCAGAGTAGGGGAGGAAGGTGAGAGCAGGTTGAGAGAAGGAGAGACAAGGTTGTGCAAAATGGGAACTGGGAGTGATGGAAAAGAGCAAAATGGGGCAATAGAAAAGAAACAGTCCAAACACAAACCCTACCTCCAAATCAATTTCAGGTTGTAGATTGTAGACCTTAACATTAGTAGCCAAAAATAAAACTTCTGTAAGGGAATATAGGACCTCTGGATGGGAAAAGGCTCTCAAAACAGGACCAAAACATATAATCATAAAAGAAAAGTGACAAATTGGACTTTATTGGAATTAAAATCTCTGTTCATCAAAAATGTCACTAAGAGAGTTAAAGGGCAAGCAAGCTGATGGATGAAAATATTTGCAGCACATATAGCAAGGAACTTGTAGCCAGAATGTATAAATAACTTCCATAGGACCACAAGAAAATACTAGACAAACAGAATGGAAAAATGGACAAGTGATTTGAATAGGCATTTTATAAAAGAGAATATTTGAATAAATAATAAACATATAAAAGTTTAATTAGCTATGGGAAATGTAAATTAAAACCACAATGGGATAACACTTCATACTAACTCAAAAAAGTTAAAACCTAAAACTGCTATTATTAAGTTTTAGGAAGGATATGGAGCAATCCAAATTCTTTTTTATTTTTAAAGATTTTATTTATTTTATTTATTTATTCGTGAGAGACACAGAGAGAGGCAGAGACATAGGCAGAGGGAGAAGCAGGTTCCCTGCAGGGAGCCCGATGTGGGACTCGATCCCAGGACTCTGGGATCACGACCTGAGCCAAAGGCAGATGCTCAACCACTAAGCTACCCAGGTGCCTGAACACTCCAAATTCTTATACATTGCTGGTAGGAATGGAAATTGGCAGTTTAGAAAATAGAACATTACATACTTATATTAAAAATACACATACCTTATGATCCAGCAATTCCACTTTTATATATATATCCAGCAGAAATATACACATTTGAGTACCAAGAACTGTGTACAAGCATTATTTATAGTGCCTCAAATTTAAAAGAACTCTAATATTCACCAACAGTAGAATGGATAAATGAATACTATGTATTCATTTGATGGAATGCTAGACATTCAAGAAAATGAACAAAATATAGCCACACATAGCAACATGAATAAATGTAATACTGAATGAAAAGAAGCTGAAAATGTTAAATATATGATACCACTTAAGTTAGTTCAAAACAAATTGTAATATGATATTCAGGGAAAATGTATATGTGATAGAACTATAAAAAACCAAATGGAATGATTACAATAAAAGTCAAAATAATAGTTTCCTTTATGGAGGTGATATGCATGGGGATTAGGAGGGACTTCTGAATGTCGTCTCTTTAATCTAGGTGGTAATCACATGGGGCTTCACTGTGTGGGAAATTACTAAGCTACACAATTTCAATTTCATTTCTTTTTGTATGTATTATAGTTCACAACTAAAAATAATAAAAGAAATAAGCCTAGAAATATAGATTTAGAAAAGACTATTCTAAATCAATCAATCAATCAATATCTGGAATGGTAGGCTTGGTCTGGATTTTATTCTATAGGATAGGGAGCAATGGAAGTGCTCATTTATTAGGCAGGAAGATGACTTTTTTGCCTACTCAATAACACTAACTGAAATGCAAATAAAAGAAAATTTTTTTCTATAATCCACTATTTTTATGTCTAAGTTGGGTTTTTTTTTACCATCTTTGCGAGGTGAGTGGATATAGATTGTTTTAATTTTCAATACTTTTCAAAAAGAAATAGAACATAGCATGTTCCATGTCACTAACAAGTCTTCGTAATAATTTTTATTGACTTTTTAATATTCACTTGAATGGATTTACCTTAATTTACTTAACATTCTTTTATTATTGCTTTAAATTCATTCTGACATTTCATTATTATAAGCAATACTTTGTAGACATCGTTTCCCCATTGAATGGTTGCCTTAGAACATGTTCTCAGAAATATTATTTTAAGGTAAAAAATTATGAATATTTTAATGAATATTGATATTTACTGATTATTTTCCAGAAGAATTTTTAGTAGTTCATATTGCCAACCACCGTGTGTGAGTGAAATCATTCATTTAGTCATTCAGCAAATATTTAATGAGCACCTACTGTATTCTGGCATTATCTCTGCTGCCAGAGAATTTAATGTCAAAAGAGGAAGACAAAAATTGACTACACTGGGATGCTGGGGAAGGTCCCCATGAAGACCAGGTCCACAGAGCCCATTAGTTATGAAATGTGTCATGACTGTGTTTTAAAAGATGTGAAAGTCCACTGATGGTTTTTGAGCACCAAAAAAATGATGTGATTAGAATATGAATAGAATAAATATGATATGAATAGAGTGGAGCTCTAAAAAGATTCATTTGGTCATCAGTTGTAGAGAGACTAGCTGGGAAGTAGCTAGTCTCTCTCTGATGCCAGAGAGAATTGTGTGAAGCTTTGGAGTAAAAAGAAGTGAGGGTTCCTGAACTAGGAAAGACCTAGGGCAAAGAGAGAAGAGGAGAGATGTAAGTTGCTCTAACACTATTTAACAAGTTAGGAGATAATGCATAAACCATGTAAAATGTCAGAGTACGAACACAAAGTATAATCGGACCATTAGGGTTGACAATTCCACACTGCAGATGGCTGAATGACCTTTTGGGTCTAGTTATGACACATGTCTCTCCTACTCCATGTCATATACAACCTGATGGTTAGACAATCCTGTGGCCCAATGAATGTGGCTATGGGAACCCAAATGCCTGTATTCCTAATTTTTGTGTATTTAAAAACATGCCCCAAATGATACTTGAAGGTAGCTTTTTGCATCCCATATAAATTGTGATTCTCCCAGGATGATGCTGGCCTTATACCATAATAGATTCTGGCTGTCTGTTACATTTGTTCTTGCAACACCATTACAATTTATTGCTGAAAATGAACACAAGTGACATCAAAATGCTCCCCAACAGCTTTTACCAGCTCTCTTCATAAATCAAGGGACCATAAATCAGGCCGATGTTAACCATCCGAGTTGAAGCTGCATCTCTTGGTCTGAGCCCAGAGCCCACACTATGTGTGGCTGGGAACCACATATGCTCATCTTCTCTGCCTGAGCATATGGGACAGCACTAACCAAGAATTACAGACTTGGGATCCTAAAATCCCACAAAATTAATGAATTGTAAAGTTTTTACAGAGGTTGGGGAAATGAAGGAAGTGTAACTTAATGGCTAGGTTTAGCAACCCTGTCTGTTCTGCTTCTTTTTAACGGGCAATGGGCATTGAGATGCATTCAGGCCAACACTGTCCTAGCACTTGTGCATCTCTGTGGGGATCGCATGTGTCAGTGCTAAAAGCTTCCAAACCATCACAGTGAGATTTTGAATGCTCAGGAAACTTTAGCTCAATTTTATTAATTTAATGTCTTGTAAAACCAGAAGAAGCCAGTCCTGAAAAACTGAGATTGTTAAGAGAAATATCTATCTCTGTTTTCTGCTATTCCTTCTGCCTGTTATTTTCTCTCATCTCTTCTTCACCTGTCTTTACAAAGTTTATGATTATCTTGCTTTCCTCACTGTTTTCTTTCTAATCTATAAAACCAACACTTATTTTCTGTCTTGTTTGCCTCTTGGAACCTTGCAAACTCAGTCAAAAATCTTCTAGGACGGGGCAGCCCGGTGGCACAGCGGTTTAGCGCCGCCTGCAGCCCAGGGCCTGATCCTGGAGACCCGGAATCGAGTCCCACGTTGGGCTCCCTGCGTGGAGCCTGCTTCTCCCTCTGCCGCTCGCTCGCTCTGTATCTCTCATGAGTAAATAAAATAAAATCTTAAAAAAAAATCTTCTAGGACAATATATCCTGTCATTTATTAAGAACTAACTATGTTCTGGCATCATGCTTGTTCTTTATATATATTATTTCTGTGATATTTTCACCATCTTTTACCTAAGACAGTGGAAATTCAGGCTGCTTAAATAGTAAGAAGTTTACAAATTGGGAGTGCCTTTTCTGGTATCAACATCTCTGACTCTAAAACTTGTTTTTATTTCTGTGTTCATTTTCTACCTCTCATCAAGAACTTAACAGAATCATCTGAATCCAGTTTTGCTCCCTTGAGGATCTGGAAAGTTTGAGGCTTTATCAAAGTTATTTGCACATCTGCTCTTCTCATGACAGCTCCTGCCCTCAGGAGGGGTTAATGGCTTGCTGGGTTTCAAGCTGCAACTCTCCTGGACTCAAAGGTCTGGCTGAGGTTTTTCGGAGATGAAGGAAAATTCTCATTTGTTCCAGGCTGCAGAATTTGAGCAGTTTTGCTGCTTAGTCTGGAGCTTGTCCTGAAGCTGAAGAACCTCACTAGCTCTGTCCCCAACTGATAAATCTTGCTGTCATTATGTCTGTCACTGACCACATCTCACATTCCCTGGGCTGTCCCCTGAAGAAGAATTGCCTTTCCAGGTGACTGTTTCGGCCTGAATCACTGCTGCATACATCATCCAGGCAAATCAGATCAGGTGAATTCATTGCACATGTTGGGGAGTGATTTCACCAGATAAAATACGTAATGTGCCATAGTTGATCTAGCACTCACTCACCAGAGCGACCTCTCTGAGAGTGGTTTCCTTGCTTATTAGGAAAAGGGAGGGCTTAGTGGAGGAACAGGGAACTTCTGTGATGTTATCGTTGAGTCTACTAAGGAGAGATCCTAATACAATGCTGCGTTAAAAAAAAAAAACTTCTTATCTTTTTTAACGATAGCTTTCAAACAGACTCAAAAGTAGAGAAAATAATAAAACGAAGCTTCTTATGCCCATAAATCATATGATAAATGATAATATAATAATTATCAAGATATTGTACCATGAAAAACTTAAAACAATGCTCGAAACTTCAGAGATCAAATCACATACATAAAAAAATGAAAAAACAATGACTAGGTTGGTGTGTCTTATACAATGGAGTATAGCTGATTAAAAATTCATATTCACATTTGTATTTTCTTCTGCTCATTGAAATACCGTGGAAAGTAATTCCCCAATCATCTGTTATTACCCTAGAAACTTTCATATAAAAACAAGCATGTATATGTATATTAAAAATTTTGTTACATTTGCTTCATTTATTCCTAAAAGCCTACTTTTGGGGCTCAGAAATAGGATATCAGCTTACAGGCCTCATAAGTGCCTGAGAAGATAAGTAACAAGAGTCAAACTCAAACTTCCTGTTGCTTTTTTTTAACAAATAGATACCTATTCATTTGTTTAAAAATGTTTACTAAGTGTTCACTATATGCTAGACTCTGCCAGGTCTTGGCAATATAAATGACAAAAAGAAAAAGGCAGGGGTGCTTAGACGGCTCAGTTGGTTAAACATCTGTTTTTGGCTCAGGTTGTGATCTCGTGGTCCTGGGATCAAGTCCTGTGTCGGGCTCCCTGCTCGGCAGTCTGCTTCTCCCTCTCCCTCTCCCTCTGTGCATGCTCTCTTTCAAACAAACAAATAAAATCTTAAAGAAAAGAAAAGAAAAAGGCAGCATGGTGTTGGAAGGAGCATTGGCTCTGCCACATACGAGATGCTTAACAAATGGTCATGAACAATATTAATAACAATAAAACTATAGTTATTACTTACTATCAGGATAGGATCCTGCCCTTAAGAAGCTTTCAACTTCATTGAGTGAAGCAGACATTCATGTACTAGGTACATCAAGGTTATAAACACTGGGATGAAATTACCTCTGGGGCTCAGTGGGGAAAATAACGAGGGAATTAATTGTATCTAGGATGGGTGATAATTGAACCGATGCAGTACAGACATAGTAGTTGCCCTCCAGATGGGGGCTTGAGGTGCAGGTTGTAGGGATAGAATGGCAATCCAGTGGAGGGAAGAGCCTGAGTAAATGCACAGTTGTGAAAAGGCATGGAGAGTTCATGGCACTCCACGTAGGCACCATCACAGCATGGGGAGGTAGACATCATTTTTAAAAAATATTTTATTTATTTATTTGAGAGAGAAAGCATGAGCAGGGGGAGGGGCGAAGGGAGAGGGAGAAGCAGACTCTCTGCTGAACAGGGCGCCCAACAACAGGACTCAATCCCAAGACTCTGAGATCATGACCTGAGCCATAGGCAGTTGCCCAACAGACTGAGCCACCCAGGTTCCCCAGGGAAGTAGATATCATAAATAACCTTTTATGCCTTTGAACTGTATCCTGTGAACAGTGGGGAGCCAGTGAAGAATTTCAAACAAAGGAGTTTCAGGATTATGTCTGGGAGCTGTGGGTGATGTGGGTGTCCATAGTACCTAGAATAGCAGAAGCTAGAAATTGAAAAAAAATAAGTTAAATAAATATTACATCTCCATAAGGTTTGAGAGATTCCTATTGTAAAAGCTGAAAAGTACTAGTAATGAGAGCCATAAGGATAATGCCTTGTCACTGCATGTTGCAGGTGCTTTCTCATTGATCTCACCTATAACCAGAGTTCAGTGCTTGCTCCCCTTCTGAACTCCTGTGTCTTGTGAAGTCTGTCATGATCTCTCACCCCAGACACCAAAGCTGGACCCTTAGGGTCAGCCTTGACTACTTCTTCAGAGTACCTGTGGCTTCCTGTCCCATCAAAGATCTAGCAAAGCACTAAATCCTACCGATTTTATCACCTAAGTGTTCCTCATATCTAGTCCTTCCTTTTTCACCCCTGCTACAGTCTTACCACGGGCCTTTATCATCTCTCACCTGGATTAATACCTACTAATGAGAGGGCCTGCCTCCCTGCCCCTGCATGCCCTGATCCAATCCCGTGACTCCTTTGTTTGTAATTCTTCACTGGCTCCCCACTGTTCACAGGATACAGTTTGTATGATGTGACCTCCTGTCAGTCATGGTGCCAAGTGGGAGTGCCATGATCTCTCCATGCCTTTCCGCCTCTTTGTTGACTCTAATGTGGATACCAGTGTAACCTCGTTCGAGCAGGGGCCCTGATGGTCCAGTCTCAAAACATGATCATGATCAAAAAACATAGTCCATCAACTAAAAAGAAATTTCCGAATAACTGTTTTTTTTTTTTTTAATTGCTAGTCTTGGGATATTTTAAAGGGACTCATCCTGAGAAACATTTCTCTTTTTTACAACCCTTTTCTCTTGCATCCATTTCCCTTGCAGGCTGCAAATACCCGCCATCTCTCTTCAGAGCCATCCATGCTTAGCCCTCCCCAGGCCCTGGCTCTCATCCCTCTGGTCCTTCCCTTCCTCCCGCTACCTCGGTTCTGTGCTGCAGAAGGCCACAGGACCCAGGGCCAGCACAGGCAGCAATTGATCAGACCAAGCCAGCTACCTCTTTAGTGAGCAGAGGGAGCGCAGGCTGGAAATGTAGACAGTTACAATTTGGGTTTCATTACACAAAGATGAATAAGCCATCTGTGATGATGGACACCTCGCCACCCACTGATGTGTATGTCATAATCATTTCATGTTTATTTTTGTTGTCGGCAACTTTCATCTGTGGATGGCAATGCCAATGTGATAATGAGCCAGGAAAGCTTGCTTACTGGGAGAGGGCTTGAGGGCAGCTTGTGTTAGGGGAACTGCCTCTGCCAGGAAGCTGGGACTGTCTGCTCTCCTCGGAATTCACGCTCCAGGCGGCTTTTGGCTGGCATCACCTGGGGCATTTTAAGGAGGGGTTTTGGAACCGGCCTTCATGAGGGTAGAGAATGGTAAGGCAGCCAGGCCTGAGCCAGCAGACTGCTTTGGCTTTGGGCGGGGGGCCTCTTTGCTCTGGTCAGTGTCACTGTCTCCTGGCCTGCTAGCCACACATGCACAGCGCCCTCAACATTCCCCCTTTGTGACTTAGCCTGGCTCCTTCCCTAACTGCTTGCTCCAGGAGCTCCAAGGCCTTCCAGCGTTTATATCATGTTAGTTTTGGGTACTGTTTGCTTATCTGGGCTTCAACTTCTCTGCTACTGCTATCTGCATTCTGAAGGGCCTTGCTTCTGGCCTGACTGCTTAGGTACCTGAGAGAATTTAGCAGCAGGAGGTGATGAGTCAATTAAGGACATTCTGAGGGAAGGGATTAAATGGACCACGTTGGGCCAGAGAGGAGATAATTTAGGAGCGACTTATAGACTGTGGTTTTTGACCTTGGTGGCACACTGGAGTTACCTAGAGAGTTAAGAGAAAATAAAAGATAAAAAAAGATGCTTGAGTAGCAAACCAGTTGAGCTGAAATCTTTGGGATTGGGGCTTGTGGAGGCCAGCCTCCAGGATTGCCCATAGTGATCCTTCCCCTGGGAATTCCCTCCTATAGCAGGTGGGCAGGACTTTGTGACTTTCTTCTAATGAACAGAATAAGATGGGAGTGAAAGTAAGTGACTTGCAGACCAGGTCAGAAAAGACACAGTGGCATTGCCTTCTGGCTCTCTCAGATCACTTGCATTGGGGAAAGCAAAAGTGTCATGTTATGAGTAGCCCCATGGAAGGCCCACAGGTGAGGGCCTTGGGCCAATGGTCATGTGACTGAATTTGGAAGTATGTTCTCCTTCCCCAGGTAAGCCCCAGGTGACTGTAGTCCCAGCTAACACCTCAATTGGGGTATCATGAGAGATGCTAAACCAGAACCACTTGGCTAAGATGGTCCAGATTTCAGACCTACAGAAACTGTGAGATAATACATTTATGATTTTTAAGCCACTAAGTGTGGGGTCATTTGCTATATAGCAATAGATAACACAGGGCTCGAGTATCTGCAGTTTTTTACAAGTTTCCCAGGTGACTGGGAAGTGTAGCCAGTGGTATTAAGGATTGAATGAGAGGAGCCTGGGAGGCACTGGGAGTTGTGAAAGGGAATGGACCAAGGAAAGAGATTTGGTTCCTACTGAGCCAGGAGCTGAGGCAGGAGCCTGCCTGCCCGTCTTTTGTACCTGGATGTACCTTCTGCTCCAGTGGCTGATAAGTGCTCATCGGAAGTAGTGCTGATTACTTGCTCACCAGGGATGTTATGTGCATCAACATCTAGCACTCAATAAATGTTTGCTGGGGAATCCTGAGGTAAGAGTTGTTTTGCAGAGAGGAAGCTGGGCTAAGCCATGCAGCCCTACTGGGGCTTTTCCCTTCAATCCTCAGAGATTTGGGGGCCTAGGGTGCTGAGCTAGTCTTTCTGGCCGCTCTATGTCACCACTTAACCATGATTATTAATCCTGAAGCCCTTTCCCCTTGCTACCCACAATGTGCTGATGTGATCCACAGGGTGCCAGGTGTGTCTGGGCTCCAAGTAACTAAACACACACTGCCTAATCCTGTCCGTCTTTAACCCTGGGAAGAAAATCTGCCTTGCATTAAAGGTGGTTCTGGAATGAAGTTTA
The DNA here is from genome assembly GCF_018345385.1 of Vulpes lagopus. Lineage (NCBI taxonomy): Eukaryota > Metazoa > Chordata > Mammalia > Carnivora > Canidae > Vulpes > Vulpes lagopus. Next base: position 33,165,536 of record NC_054829.1, read on the forward strand.
GAGAACAACTAACCTACAAAAAGTGAGAAAGCACATCTCCAGTTGGAACTTTACAGGAGAGTTTTAAGTCATTATTATCATCAAAACTGCATGGTATTCATCATGCTTCAGCCACAAAGACCATTTGTAAAAGAAACACATCATAATTGAATAATCTTTACTGATTCCAAAATGAAAAACAGCAAAACAAAACTCAAACCCAGCTCTCAATTTATGTTTAGTGAGGATTACATAAAGTTAATATCTTGTGGAAATAGCTCAGTAAGTTTAATTACTCAGCGGTGGTGTCCTATAAATCTGGAAATAAATAGCTAAGTCAATTAGCTGCTCTTGCATGGTTCATATTACCTTCACCTCCTGTGATGGCTTCTGAGCAAGTGTCTTTAGTGACCCAAAGCTGTTGTGTCATAGTGCTCAAGCACACAGAGACACTCCTAGGACTTTGAAAGGTGGCAACAGTCATAGGGAGACACCTTGTTCCTTCAATACCCCCCGCATCACTGTAAGTCAGAGGGAGCAATGAAGCCAAGTGCAGCCAGGCAACCAAGGGCAAGGACTAAATGAGAAGTGGAAATCAATGAGGTGCAGACAATACACTCATGAGGTCAGAGAGACATTTATTCCCCGCTCCCACTTTGTCTCTGCCCTGCAAATCTGGATACTATTTAAAAATGTGTGTTTGCAGCAAGGGTTATGATGACATTCACAAAATAGAAAAGTTTTTTACTATGGGAAAACATGAAGAAGAAAGTAAAAATCACATGCAATCCCACTACCCATAGATAACTACTTTTAATGTTTGGAAAACTTTCTAGTCTTTTAAAGAGACATATATATTTTTTAATCTGCATACTTTCCTTTCTTGCTTTTTTTTTTTTTTAAAGATTTTATTTATTTACTAGAGAGAGCTCTATAGAGAAAGCATGAGTGGGGGGGTGCAGGGAGAAGCAGACTTCCTGCTGAGAAGGGGGCCCGAAGGCAGGGGCAGGTCCCCATCCCAGGACCCTGCGATCATGATCTGAGCTGAAGGCAGATGCCCAACTGACTGAGCCAACCAGGCGCCCCTCCTTCCTTGCTTTTTAATTTAGAATTATGTCATGAATATTTCCTTCTGTCATTGAAAAGTCATTTAATGGATGGTTAGCATTCTTTTGTAAAGTGGAATCACTAGTTAATTAACGAGGTTTCTATTTATTAGATATACAGGTTGTTTTTAATTTTTGCTATACAAATACTACATCTACATGTTTTATTTTACACAAATCTTTGTCCTTTTCACTGATAATTTTCTTAAGATAAATTCCAAGAAGTGGACATTCCTGAACCAGAGAAGTACACATTTTTGTCCCTTTAGGCATATTATTAAAATTAGTACATTTCTAGATACAGCGTGGCCACGTTCGGTTGTGCAGTTGGAGCATTGCACAAAGATGCCCCGCTGACAAGATGAATTAGTGCTGAAATCCAGTTTGCATTTCCCTTGCCCAGCCTGGCACCCTGCAAGTGGGGCACCATATAGTAAAAAGAATGCTTTTTACCTTGCCCCCAAATTCCACCGATTGTTATACCATTCACCTACAGGTGAATTCACCTCAGCAGGAAGTCTGCATGATCAAAGGGGACTTTCTTTTCACCTTCTCTGCCTACATGGGTGTCTTTTTGTAAATTATGCATGGGTGCTATATGTGTTAGCTAGAGCCTGACTTAACAGTATGATTTTTTTAAGTTGGCAAATCGATAGGCAAAAATTGTTATCTCATTCAAATTTATAATGGATGTCTCTTTCAGTGGTTTGGGTTGCCAAACGCCTCCCTTCATACCACCTCCACTATTATCTTGCATCTTCTTATCAAATCACTTTCAAGTAATATAGTTCTCTGGTCACAAAATTCTCCAAATTGGGCTGCTAATCTTCTCTTAGTTACTGCGATCCTAACTCTAAGGAAGTACGTTTCTGATATTTACCTGGGCAGAGATGGATTTGCCGTGAAGCTAATGTAGCTGAAGCTTTAGGGTCCCTTCCAAGGCTCTGGACCTAATTTGCTATTTAGCAGTTTTTTTTATGGACATCCAAATTGTATAACCATCAGACACTGCAAAATATAAACTCACCTTGCATTGGGACCACTGCTCTCATATATTCCCAGCCTCAAATTTCATTTGAATGTCTGTTAGCAGTAACTGGGATCTTTAGAAGCCATGGATATAGGAAACTGCTACTTAAAAATATTTCCTTTAGACTAGTATGTCCTTTTAGTACTTCTGTACTTTTTCCAGTTACTCCCTTAGGATTATGATCATCTCTTCTGTCCATCACGTTTTGTTTTTTAAATAGCTTTTTAAAAATAACTTTTGGCTTGTTTGTCCTTTGGCTGCCTACTCAACTCTACTAATCTTTAGCCCTATATTCCCAGCCACACACATCCTACTTTTTTCTAGGATTGCCAAGCCATCTCTGGTTAACAAAGTTGTCAGTACCCTCTGATTATATTCATGCTGACTTCAATCCTCTTGGCAGCCACAGATAACCCCCAGGTCTACTTATATATATGAACATTGCCAGACTGAATTTTTGTGAGACATCTGTTCACATTTCAGTGATGCTGCATGATCTAACTTTGTTTTGTAACCACAACCAGGGATTTGAATTTAAGTTAGTTAGGCAAACTGCCTAACTTGTTTTTACCTCTCCTTAGCTTAGGCAAACTAGGTAAATTTTGGTTTGGTTTTCACATCTGTAAAATAGAGGTAATGATAATATCTACCTTACCAAATTTTCTGAGAAATAATGAAGTGACGTATATAAAATATTTAGAACAGAGCCTGTGACTTGTGTAGTTGTTATAATAATTATTACCATTGTTTTGAAAGTAACAATGGCTAGAATTGCCATTTTGGAAGAGGATAAATTAAGATCTGTTTTGTTCATTGCTATATCCCATGTCTAGAATAGTGCCTGGCTCTGAAAATATACTCAACAAGTTTTAGTTTTTAAAATGAGTGAAAGAATGATGTATATAGATCCAGACCTTGCTGCATTTGAGTTGAAACACCCCAAAGAAATTGAAGTTTGGTTCAAGAAACTGAAGCAGTAGATGGCTGATGCAGCAGTTTATGATTTAATCAGGGATACTCAAACCTCAAGTGGAGAAAAACAATAACAAAGACATGATTTGCTTAAAGGAATTTGGCTGTTTACTCAAGACCCAGGAAACCACTGCTGAACAGTTCATGGTGGCAGTATGCATTATTCTGGGGATGCCAGGACTTGGACAATTCTTAAATAGTTCCAAGACTCAGAAAGGGTAAAGAATCATTTGAGCTTCTGCTTAACATCAGGAAGCTAGAGGGAGAAGGTAGAGGGTCCAGGGTGGCTCCTGCAATGAACATGAAAGACGAGGCAGCAGCATTCTGTGTGACACCTTCCATTTTCTCTGTCCTTCAGATAGGGAGAAAAAAAGGCTGTTTTTCAGACCATATCATGCTATTCTCTCCGATTGGCACTTTTGGGTGCTCACCAAATACTAGCAAATCTTGTTATTCTTTCTGAGCCCTCAACTTGATGATTGGCTTCTGCACAGGGTTTAGAGCAGATAGCATGCATGTCCTAAACGCACCTAGCTGGCAAACAAGGAAAAGTGTCTAGAGTAAGCATCTATGACTGGAGGAAAAGAATGGATATGTATTCATGTTTGTCTAATGTCATAGCAGGAAGATGCCTACGTTCTCCTTTCCCTCATTTGTTTCACCATAGGAGATCTGGAAGGAGAAATTTCATGCAAAGACATTGAATGAAAGAAGGGGTTTTCATGAGGGACAGTCATTGACTTTGATGTGAAAGTTATGAAACTCTCCCCTGGTCATCAGGATGGATTTTGATGGCAATGAAGTAAGGCAATCTCTTTAGGGCCAAGAGATATCATTCAGCTTTAAATGCAGGCTCACAGACTCCCAAACTGCTGTTTTATTATTTTTTAAAAATTATTTTATTTATTTATTCATGAGAGACACAGAGAAAAAGAGAGAGGCAGAGACACAGGCAAAAGGAGAAGCAGGCTCCACACAGGGAGCCCGATGTTGGGACTCGATCTCGGGACTGCAGGATCATGCCCTGAGCCGAAGGTAGGCACTCAACCACTGGGCCACCCAGGCATCCCAAACTGCTGTTTTATATCCTGAAAGGTGAAGGGACAGAGAGGAGGAAACAGATGTAGGAGGAAAGGCAAGCTCTGCCTTGACTGGGTGAATTCTCCTCTCTGTAGGGAAAGTAGTCAAACTTATTCTTTCTCCTGGGTTCTGCAGACACAGCCATCACTGGGGACCTCTCACACACAAGTCTTGCACTGTGGGGAATACCCTCCATTCCCTAGGCAAGCCACTTCCCAGTAGCCCCTGGCTCACTGGTGGTCTACCCCGTGGTGTACTGGAGCTGGCTGACACTTCCCCGTGAAGTTGATTTTGCATATCCATCCCTGACTGTATGTTCAGGAACTTCTGATTGATAACTGGAAATTGGTCATAGTTGAAGTATTTATACTCAGGTGCTTAATAGCCACGTGTGGCTTTTTTCTTGGACAAAACACTTCCATCATTGCAGAAATTGCATTGGACAGTGTTGATTTGGATAGACAGTGCCATAAGAAGTTTAAACCGGTAGGAATCTGATATGAAAAAAAGGAGAGCCCTAATTCTATTTTATTTTTTAAAGATTTTTATTTATTTATCTGACACAGAGAGAGAGAGCACAAGTAGGCAGAGTGTCAGGCAGACAGAGAGGGAGAAGCAGGCTCCTCACTGAGCAGAGAGCCTAATGTGGGACTCAATTCCAGGACCCTGGAATCATGACTAGAGCTGAAGGTAGACGCTTAATGGATTGAGCCACCCAGGTGCCCTGAGAGCCCTAATTCTAAATAAATGCCAATGTATATTAAATTAAAATCTTGAAGTTCAGTTTGTATGAGCTATATAACATTTCACAAGTAAGATGTCATCATGGAGCCCCTAGAGAGGGATAAGAGACAAGATTGTACCATCTTGTAGCCTCTGGTCATAACATCACAGAAAACAGATTTCTTGGTAAATGTCACACACATTTGTGAATTTTGATATGTGTGCTCTCAACTTTGTCACTTCCTTTTAAATCATCACTAGATTTTTGACACTGTCACCCATCAACTTTTGCTAATCTGCCTAGAGGTCAAAGTTGGGATACAGGGCTGAGAAGAGGAAGCTGAGGAGTCTCAGAAGGCAGCTTCTAGGCCCAGGGCCATTGAAATTTGGTAGTTTCAATAGAGCTCATATTTTATGGGCACTAGGAAAAATCTCTTCTCTGTGAAACTCCAGACATTTTTCTAAGTTATAGAAATTTGGGGGGGTTAATAGACTTGTTTGGGGATCTTGACTTTCTACCACCCTGATTGTTTCATTCATTAATCTAGTGAGTGAATTCTTACACTGTAGGCTGTGGGTTTCCGCCAGTCAGGAGTAAGAGGAATCGATATTCATGTTTCAATGTATGTGTATGAATGAGTATATATTTTGATCTGATCGCCAGTTTTGAGATCTGAGCAATGGGCCGTGCCTGGGTAATACCCTGGAGCTATCGCCATCAGCATTACTGTGCAGCATTTGGAGCCTTCTGTTGACAGAGTCCTTGAGTGAGAAACAGCTTTGGTCTTAGAAGTGGTCTTCTGAGCACAACCCATCAAGTCCAGTGCTCGAGGGCCCTGTGTGTGTTGTGACATATCTTTATAACCTGCAGCACAGACAGCAGTGAGGCAGTTTTGCTGATGTATGTAGGCTTAATGGTCTCTATATTGTCATCCTGAGTTATGAAGCTTTTCCAAGGCTGATGGTGGTGCAATGCCTGATGGCAGAGGAAGAAGTTGAGGAGGGGAAATGGAAGGAGCTCCAATGGTAAATCAGGGAGGCCACCCCAGACATGGGAGAGCCGGACTTGGCCTGGGAAGGCATGTTTCCCCCTGGTACACATGGAAGTCTTCCAAGGAAGATCATGAAACCATTGAGAGCAAGAAGGGAATGACCCAAGAATCACATGAAAGTTGATGGTGAATGGGAGGTGGTGTATTTTTTTTTGCGGGGGGGTGGGGGGAAGGGGGATGCAAATGTGGGATGATCAATTTGCCTGGATTTCTAGACACCACCCACTTTCTTCTATGTTTATATTTTGGAAGCTCAATACTTTTCTCTGCCTTTTTAAGGAATATATAAAGAGAACACAGTCACTCTTGGAGAAGATCAAAAATAAATCAGACTATATTGTTTGAAAAAAATTTTTTTTCTTGTTGAGTTTTATTTATTTATTTTTTTTTAATTTTTTATTTATTTATGATAGTCACAGAGAGAGAGAGAGAGGCAGAGACACAGGCGGAGGGAGAAGCAGGCTCCATGCGCCGGGAGCCTGATGTGGGATTCGATCCCGGGTCTCCAGGATCGCGCCCTGGGCCAAAGGCAGGCGCCAAACCGCTGCGCCACCCAGGGATCCCTCTTGTTGAGTTTTAAAGAGAGAATGTCTGTCATTATCTGCCTGGAGGGAGCTTTGGGAACACATCTCAGTCAGGTTCTCCTGGTTCCTACTAAACCTGGTATCAGACCAGAATTGATGCCTGACACTATATGTAACATAGAAAAACTTGGAACCTGAATCAGAAGACCTGATTCTGTTTTAAAGTCCTTTTTATGGGTCTCTGATTCTTGAACCTATTGACCAGATTCCTTTTTGGGATCTTTCACCCACTCTCCTCTCATTTCCACTGGGAAATAGTAAGATTTCTATTACATATTTCTATTTTTGCTACATTTTTAATCTTGCCACATGGACTCTCTGGATGTTTGGGTCCAGATCCTCAGCTGGAATCTCCAGTTGCTCCACTTATCGTCTGCTTCCAGAACTATTAGAAAAAGGACCCTGCATTTGCTATGGACATAAACTTAGGCACTATCTCTGTAGGCTACTATTTTGGAAACACCATGGGGAAGAAAATGACCTTACCTCAAAAGTTACTTTAGTCCTTAGTAGAATATTTTATGACCCTATTTGTGGGCATCAATCTATGAAGAATATGAAAGCTGCAAGGCTCAACTCTATTCTTAAGTAGCTTAAATTTTAGTTAAATATGTAAAACTGGAACACATGAAAAAGTAAATGATACAAATAATAATTATATTAATTAATTCAAGTAAGTGATACAAGTACTAATTGCCTACTGTATGCCAGGTGATTTACATATATCATTTTACACTTTGAAATTACCCTCCAAACACTATGATCATCTACATTTAACAGATGAGCACCCTGAGTCAGAGAAGGTAAGGAACTTTCCACAGCTCACTCACTAAATAGAGGTGGAACCAGGGCCCATGTTCAAAGCCAGAGCTCTTTCCTCTGAAATACATTACCTTTATATTTGTTTTATTTAGGATAGATTATTTCCATGCATAGTACTGATGCTTAGTAAAAAGATTTATAAGTAATTCTGAAAGAAGGAAAGTTCTATGACATGGCTGGTTAAAGAAGACTGGGTAGAGGAGGACTGATTTTATCTAAGATCTGAAGAAAGAGTAGAAGCAGTTAAGAAGAGGAAAGAGAGACCAACCTACCTGCAGGGGGACTGGCTTGAGACCCAGCATCCTGGAGTGGACTAGAAGGATACACTTGAAGGTAAAGCTCAGTTTCTTTTCATTTCCAGCCAAGAGGTTCCTCAGAGCTGCAGAAGTCCTGTGGCAGAAAAAAATTATGACTGTTATCCCAGTGGTTGGGTTACGTCTCAATGCCAAGGCCTGCTCCTGGAAGGATCTTTCTAGTTGGTTGTTCTCCATGACCATACTCTAGATGAGTACAAAGGTTTTGGGAGTCAGGCAGTGTTGGCAGCCTACTTTCTGTTGGTGCAAGTTCTGGGGCCTGAGAATTGCCGTAAGGGTTGAATAATTTCTACGTTTATGGTTTCTTTGGCTTTACCAAAAACATTTTAGATTTAGTCTCTCTGTATGCTTCTGATCCAGAGCCAAAGATCTTAACTACACAGAGCTCTTTGGCATATCACAGCCAAGGGCCTGTGCTCTGATGTCTCCCAGGTTGTCAGCTTAATAAATTTGGGGTACTACTTGTAATTCTGTCCCATAATCCAGTCTTGTCCACTTTCATCTTCACAACCACCTCAAGAGGTAGTACTATTATTACCCTGATTGCACACAGGATGAAACTGATTCTTACAGAAGACACCAAATATAAGAGAGAGGTCATCAGGATTCTCCTTTCTTTCTAGGTTGGACCAGAACCTGATACACAAATTCTCTAGGGCTTCCCCAGGTATAGTCCACACTGCAGTTCCTTCTGTCATTTTTTCCTCTGCAAATCTTTTGCTTGTGATGTATCTCTTATGGCATCCTTCTGTCTCTCTGATCTGCAAAACCACAGAAACCCAGCCAGTGGGCATCAGGCTGCCTGACTCATGGGTTCTCCTTTTTGGAAGTGGTCAGTAGTGTCTGAAGTCTCATAGACTGCATCTGGCCCCCTGTACCTGTCAGAACCACTGGGAATAAATCCCCTCTCTGCCTGACAGTAATCAGCTCATGCCTTGAAGCATGAAATTTGATTAGCGCTTTTATCTCTGCTGCATCATTTGGACTGTTATTACAGATCGTAAAATTTACTGTGTCCCACCCTGTCCACCTCTCTGTCAGTATGACCCTGTGTAGGACTCAGCGACCTCCAGGAAAAAAAAAAAAAAAACGGTCGGCTGCTTACTAAGTGAGGAGCTTCGTTCTTTTTCATTTCTATGAGCTTGCATATACAGACCAAGGTAATGCTGCCAAAAAAGAGAGCTACTTTCAGGGAATCCTAAGGGCTACCGGGACTGGGTTTTGTGCCTTAGACTATCTTAAATGAGGATAGGAAATAGTATAGTTATGTGTAATAAGATCTTTCTTACTGCATTTGCAATGCAGATTTTGTCCAAAATTATAAAAAGAGCTACATATACACTGTAGAAATGTCTGTATCTGGAAATGGTAGCCTATAGTGATTTCTCAAACTGATTTGCAAATTAGAATATTCTAGGAAGATGTTAAAAACACATTTATCAGTCCTTATCTCCTACCATGTGTATGTGAATCCATATTTCTGAGAAATCAGCCCAGGAATCTGTATTGATCACCTTAGACCACTATTCTGGGATGCACTGATGTAAAGGGAGGCTGGCTAGGTCTGCCTGCATTTGAATGCCCAGAGACCAGGCATATCAGACATTGGGTGCCCTGGTCTGAGGATGCCTTTTCAATGAACACGAAGTCACTGAAGCTTGGGTAAAGAGAGTTTACTTTAAGAATTTAAAAGGTCATCAGGAAAAAATAAATAAATAAATAAAAATAAAAGGTCATCAGAGGCCAAGAGAGTCCTGCTGGGCCATGGGGGACAGGGACCATAAGTGGGAGGAGAATCAGGACAGAGGTTGCATTCTTATTCCTCAAAGACCTTACTCTCTGCCTGTGCAGCACCCAACCTATTCAGGTCAAGGATCTACTACACTGACTGGTTTCTTATTTCATGGTCCAAATTCTTGAGACATGAAGAGTGATTGATCAGATTTGACCCTGGTGCTAGTAGTATGGCTTCTCCTGTGTCCTGGGTTCACTCTCAGTCAAACTGACTGCAGCTCAAGAAGCCAGGTCAGTCAGATATAGCTGTGATTGGATTATGTACCCCCAGATTCATCTATTGAAATCTTACCCCAAAGATGATGGTGTTAGAAGGTGGAGCTTTGGGAGATGACTGGATCATTAGGATGCAGCCTCATGAATGGATTTAGTGCCCTAATAAAGAGGCCCCAGAGAGATCTCTTGCTCCTTCTACCGTGTGAGGATATGACAAGAAGTCTGTGACCCAGAAAAAGGCCTCAGTTGACCATGCTGGCACCCTGATCTTGGACTTCCAGGCTCCAAAACTGTGAGAAATAAATTGTTGATCAGCCACTCAGTCTGTGCTATTTTGTTACAGCAGCCCAAACTAAGACAGACTCCTAGATATCCCCTTGTAAGGCTCTGGAGATCTTCCCCATTAAGATAAATAGGACAATGAGAAAACAGGCCATTGCTTAACATTTATTATGCCACCAAAGACTGACACATGCCATTTTAACAAAAACACAACTCTTACATGGTCCAGACGCAACTATGGGGGCATGAGTAGCACATTCTTTTTCTATAATCAAGAGGCATGGGAGGTCAAGACAGAATTAGATTCTTTTTTATTGCATTGCCATTCATTCATTGACTCATTAACCAGGTATTTATGGAGCACATATTATATGCCAGGGACTCTTTTGGGACCTTGGCACTATTTTGAGTGCTTGGGATACTTTGATGAGCAAAACAGGCAAAGATACTTGTTTTTGAGGACTTTACATTTTAGGATAGAGAGGAAGATATTAAACAATAAACACAGTAAATAAGTGAATTATTTAGTGTGTTAGAAAGGTATTAGTTCTATGAACGATAAAGGGGAAAATACCTCAGAGTATAGGTTGAGAATACCAAGGAAGTGGGTTGCAACTTTAAATAGGGTGGTAAGTGTGGTCTAACGGAGATGACACTTTGACTCCTTCAAAGATTGAAGGAGTTGTAGAGATGTGGAGAAAGAGCATTTCAGGAAGAGAGCACAGTCTAAGCAAAGGCACTAAGGAGGGAGAATGCCAATGTCACTGGGATGGGTGAGTGAGGACATGGTAGTAATAGAGGCGATGAGGATACAATATATGGGATCTTGTAGCCATTATGAAGACATTGGCATTTTACTCTAAGATGGAAGTCAAGGCAAAATTATAAGGAGAGAGAGAGAGAGAAACTGACGTGGGGCTGGATCCCAGAACCACTGAGATTATGACCTGAGGCAACAGCAGGCACTTTAATGGACTGAGTTACCCAGGCGCAGCAAAACAGTTTGTTTTCCTATTGTTTTTAGAAGTCTTTATGTATTATGAATACAGGATCTTTGTCAGATGTTTGTATTGTCAGCATCTCCTTCCAGTGCATAGCTTGCCTGTTAAGTTTCTTAATGAAGATATTTGATTATTCTTAATTTTACTGAAATCTAATTTATCATATTTTTCTTCTTACACTATGATCTGACTTTCACTTAGGTATATGATCTACTTTGAATCATTTTATATGGATAGTATGAGGTAGAAGTCAGAGTTAATTTTCTTCCCATAAGATATCTTACTGCTTCAGTAGTATCCTTTTTTGGAAAGACAATTCTTTTTCCACTGAATTGCATTGCCTTTTTATTTTTTGTAAATCAGGTGATCACCACATAGATGTAGGTTTATTCTGATCTATTTGTACTTGATCTGTTTGTCAACATTTACACCCACACCACACTGCTGTTATTGCTGTGCCTTTATAAGTCTTGAAATCAAATAGTATGCAATTTTCCAACTTGGTTATTCTTTTTCAATGTTATCTTCGTTATTCTAGGTTCTTTGATTTTCATAAATTTTAGAATGTCTTTTTCAGTTTCCAGGAGATAATCTTGCTGTGATTTTGATTGGGAATAAATTAGATCAATTTGACAAAGATTGGCATCTTAGTAATACTGACTTCTTCCATTAGTATACATTTAATATTTATCTTTTGATTTAGATCTTTGATCTCTCTAGGCAATATTTAGTGGTTTTTAATGTAGAGGTCTTGTAAACCTTTTATTATATTTTTATTAGGTATGTGATCATTTTGATGCTGTTGTAAATGACATTTTTTAATTTAATTATCCAATTGTTTTCTTGCAATATATAGAACTATAATTTATTTTTGTATATTCACTTTATATCTAGCAAACTTGTTCAACTCATTCTTTTTTTATATGAATTTGACTATTTTTAAACTTATTTTAATTCCAGCATAGTTAACAATGTTATATTAGTTTTAGGTGTACAATATAGTGATTCAGTAATTCCATATGTTACTTCCCTCAGCCACCTCCCCTTTGGTAGCCTTCAGTGTGCTCTCCATAGTTAAGAGTATGTATATATATAATGAAATATTATTCAGCCATAAAAAAGGAATGAAATCTTGCCAATTTGCTTTTTAATTCTAACAGTTTATGAATTCTTTTGTAATTTTACCATGCTATTATGTCATCTGTGAATTAAAGAGTTTTAAACATTCCTTTCTAGTCATTAGACCTTGCATATCTTGTTCTTGCCTTAGCCCTGGCTAGGACCTCTAGCACCGTGTTGAAAAGAAATGGTGGTAGTGGATGACCTTATCTTATTCCTGACTTTAGGGGAGAAAGATTTCAATACAACCATTGAATATGGTGTTTTTTGAAGATACTCTTGGTTTTGTAGATTTTTTTTAAAGATTTCATTTATTTATTTATTTGAGAGAGAGAGTGTAGAGTGAGAGAGAGTACATGAGTGGGGGAGGTGGTGAGGGGGAAGAGGGAGAGGGAGAAGCAGGCTCTGTACTGAACAGGGAGCCTAAAGTGAGGCTCCGTCCCAGAACCCTGGGATCATGATCTGAGTCGAAGGCAGACTCTTAACCAACTGAGCCACCCAGACACCCTAGTTTTGTAGATATTTTAAGGAAGTTCCTTTCTATTCCTTGTTTACTGAAACTTTTTTTTTAAAATCAAGAACTTGTTTTGAATTTTATCAAATGATTTTTTTGGCATCTATCGAAAAGATCCTGTGATTTTTCTCATTCTGTTAAGGTGATAAATTACATTGATGGATTTTCAAATATTAACCAATTTTCTCACTCTTAAAAAGGATTACTCTATTATGTTGAAAATAGACTGGGGAGAGGTCACAGATGGAAACAGGGAGAGCTGTTAAGGGGTTGTTATAGTCATCCAGAAGAGAGAGAATGGTGGTCCAGGCCAGTATGGCAGAAATGGAAGTAGTAAGGAGTGGTCACATTCTAGATATGTTTTGAAATATAAGATTTCCAGACACGTTTTACATGGAGAGTGTGAGGAAAACATTGGAGTCAATAATGAACTCAAGGTTTTGGGGTGGGGTAACTGGAAAAATAGAGTTGCCATCAACTGAGATAGAAAATAATGCATATGAAACAGGTTTAGGGGTGCAGATCAGGGGTTCAGCTTTGAATATGTCAAGTGAAAAGTCAAATGTTCAACTCCAGGGGGCAGCTGGACCTATGGGTCTGTGGTTAAGAAGGAAGATCTGTAATGAAGACATAAGTTTGGGAGTCATCAGGGAATAGATGGGATTTAAAACAATGAGATTGGATCAGATCATCAAAGGACTGAGAAAAGGCTGATTCTAACATTAAGAGGTTGGGGAGAAAAGAAGACCCAAGGAAGTTACAAGGAACCACTGGAGATGGAAGAGAAAGAAACTGCGAGTGTTCTTACCTGGAAGCCAGTGAACAGTGAATCCAGGAGAAGGCATGACAAGTCATGCCAAGTGCTGCTAGTAGATCAAGTTAGATGAGAACTAAAAATCATTAGACTTAGGAATGTGTAGCTAACCAGTAACCTTGATAACAGCAATTTGGGGAGCAGGAACCTGATTAGAATGTTTAAAAGAATGGAAGGAAAGTACTTGACTAGTATACCTAACACTCCTGGGGAGCTTGACACAAAGGAGAGCAAAGAATGGGACCAGAGCTACTGGGGAAAGTAGAATTAAAAGAATGTTTGTTTTAAAAGTGAGAGAAACAATAGCATGTTTGTATGCTCATGATAATGACCCAATGGAAGAAAAAACAATCTGATGATGTAAGAGAAGAAAGAGACTTGCTGGAGCAAATCTTTGGATAAGTGAAGAGGTTGCTATCCAGTTCCAAGTATTCACATGTGAAGGGATTGGCTTTAGATAGGGAAAAGAAATCAACAGAGAGGAGAAATTAATGCCTTACAAACAGAAAATATTTGTGGTGGGCAAGAGTGTTAAGCATGTATCCCAAGTATCTCTGGCTTAGTCAGTTTGAGAATACAGATGTAGTCTCAATAAGATCCAAATCTTCATGGCTCTGAGTCCCTCGTCTTACTGCTGGCATCTCAATCATTTCCAGATTTATTTTCCCAAATAGGTTTAGAAACTCAGAGGTGATTCTTATATTTGTACAGATGTGAGTCCTTTTTATTTATAGGTATCAGAGTTGGATGAACTTAAAAATCACATACTCAAACTATGACAGGTCTACAGGACTCAAGGCCAAGGATCTTTTATCCCTGCTCTGAAGAAATATTTCTTCTTAGTTATGCAAAAATCCCCAGAGTTAGATTGCTTGCACAACCTCTTTCTTACAAGGCAAGCATTTGATTCGGACAGATGCTCATGTTAGTTGTTGTACATCACCAAGAACCACTAACCCCTTTTGACATCAGGCCCCAGCATTGGATATAGCTCATCATCTTGCAATTCATCCCTTATGGTGAGTTAGCTCTCAGCACTCCAATTATTGCCTCCATTAAGCTGGATTTTACTAGTTCCCTGCTCCCCACCAAATGGCAAAGAAGTGTCAAGGGGCAGAGAAAGGCCAATATCTCCAGGTACTCACCTATGGGGACACCAGAAACTTACTAATTGCTAACTTCAGTGTTGTGGCAGCAGAGTATAGAGAGGAGGACACACACACACACACACACACACACACACACCATTGTACTTGGGCATCTTTTTTTTTTTTTTTTTTGCCAAAAAAGGCTTGGAAAAGCCTTTATTTATTTATCGAGTAAATTTGATATATAACATTGTGTAAATTTAAGGTGTACAACATGTAACTTTGATACATTTCTATATTTTAATAGGATTCCTGTTATAGCAGTATTTATCACATTATATAATTATAGTACCATACTGTTGTCTATATTCGTTATACTGTGCATTAGATCTCTATGGCTTATTTACTGCTCATTGCAAGTGTATACACTTAAACAGCATCAGTTTTATTCCCCCCCCCCCCCTTCATCCCCTGGTAACTACCATTTTACTCTCTATTTATTCTGAGTTTGACTTTTTTAGATTCCACATAAAACTGATATCATATAATATTTGTCTTTCTCTGTCTGACTTTTCTGACATTATCTCATAATGTGCTCAAGTTCTGTCCATGTTGTCATACAAATGGCAAGATACCCTTCTTTCTCATGGCTGAAAATATTCCATTGTGTGTTACATCCTTTTAATATATTCACCCCTTTTTTTGGGGGGGGGTAGAGTATACTTTATTGGTGGTACATGACAAGGTAGGGCTCCCCAAGCCCCTCCCCTTCCTCGGGGCTTGGGATGTAAATTGGAGGGCAGGAGATTCTCAGTGTGTTGGGGGATTAAGTTGGGACAGGGACTCCCCAGCAGCTGAGGGCCTCTCTCTTCCTCTTGTTCTTGGAGGTCTAGGAGGCTCTTACTCCTTGGAGGCCATGTGGACCATGAGGTCCACCACCCAGTTGCTGTAGCCAAATGCATTGTCATACCAGGAAAAGCTTGACAAAGTGGTCATTGAGAGCAATGCCAATCCTGGCACTGAAGGTAGAAGAGTGGGTGTCACTGTTGAAGTTGCAGGAGACAACCTGGTCCTCAGTGTAGCCCAGGATGCCCTTGAGGGGACCCTCTAATGCCTGCTTCACCACCATCTCAATGTCATCATATTTGGCAGCTTTCTCCAGGCAGCAGGTCAGATCCACAACTGACATGTTGAGTCCGGGGGAGGGGGACATGGAAGGCCATGCCAGTGAGCTTCCCGTTCAGCTCAGAGATGACCTTGCCCACAGCCTTGGTGGTGCCAGTGGAAGCAAGGATGATGTTTTGGGCAGCCCCTTGGCTGTCATGCCACCGCTTCCCAGAGGGGCTGTCCACGGTCTTCTGGGTGGCAGTGATGGTATGGATGGTGGTCATGGATGACTTTGGCCAGAGGAGCCAAGCAGTTGGTGATGCAGGAGGCATTGCTGACAATCTTGAGGGAGTTGTTATACTTCTCGTGGTTCACACCCATCACAAACATGGGGGCATCAGCAGAAGGAGTAGAGATGATGACCCTCTTGGCCCTGCCCTTCAAGGGATCCCCAGCCTTCTCCATGGTGGTGAAGACCCCAGTGGACTCCACAAAACACTCAGCACCAGCATCACCCCATTTGATATTGGTGGGATCTTGCTCCTGGAAGATGGAGATGGACTTCCCATTGATGACAAGTTTCCCATTCTCAGCCTTGACCGTGCCATGAAATTTGCCGTGGGTAGAATCATACTGGAACATGTACACCATGTAGTTGAGGTCAATGAAGGGGTCATTGATGGCTACAATATCCACTTTGCCAGAGTTAAAAGCAGCCCTGGTGACCAGGCACCCAATACAGCCAAATCCATTCACTCCAACCTTCACCATCGTGTCTCGGGGACGCGGCTGGCACTGTACCAGAAGATGTGGCTGTCTATTGAACGGGGAGGAGCAGAGAGCCCATTGATGGGCATTTAGCTTGTTTTCATATCTTGGCTATCGTGAATAAGGCTGCAATAAATGTGAGAATGCTGATATCTCTTCAAAATCCTGTTTTCATTTCCTTTGCGTATATACCGAGAAATGGAATCTAGATCATATGCTAGATCTTTGGTGTCACGTTAACTAGTTCAACCACTGTTGAACATTATGAAGGTGACCTCGGACATTTTATATCCCCTTCTTACCACTTTACCAAGCCTCATTATCATCTAAGTTCACCAGCTGTGTTATTTATAACTAAATTCCAGAATTTGAGACTTCACCCCAGGAATTTTTCCCCCTTTATGCAAAACACGGAATATAAATAGATATATTGGGGGAGGAGAAGTGGGATGACCTAACTCATTCAATCCATATGGGATCGGGGCAGCCCTGGTGGCTCAGCGGTTTAGTGCAGCCTTCAGTCCAGGACATGATCCTGGAGACCCAGGATCAAGTCCCACGTCGGGCTCCTTGCATGGAGCCTGCTTCTCCCTCTGCCTGTGTATCTGCCTCTCTCTCTCTCTGTGTCTCTCATGAATAAATAAATAAAATCTTTAAAAAATATATTTAATAAAAAAAATCCATATGGGATCAGAATAAGGAATGTTTGCTAAAGTGCATAATGGCATGAGGCTAAGATCTTTTGACAAGGACATCTAGACCATTTAAGTCTTGTTCTTTCTAAGACCCTGACAATATTTGCCTTTATGGCTTTTTTCTAACTGTCATGGCTAACCAGCCCACATTTGTATAGGCATAGTTTTCCTTTACTGATGTCAATTAAATCATAGGTGCAACGGCAAAGTTTCACTAGCCAAGTTGCCAGGATTTTAGATAAGTTTCAACTTCATGAATTCTAGAACTTTCATATTAATAACCCAAAGGGAAGTGTCTTTTTGGACAGAAATTGATGAGGCTTGTAAAAATCACCAGGAGAGAAGACTCAGTGTTCCTTGATACCCCTTGTTTGTCTCCTGGATGATTCATGAATCTATCAGTAGAATCCAGTTGATTTGCTTTAAACAAAGTTATCAATCTGCCTTTCTCTGGTCCCCAAGCATATTCATGTATTATAATGGAAATTACACTGTTGAAAAATCATAACACGATTGTTACTTGTCAAGATGACCATGAGCATGATTCCTATGGATCTGGCCTTTTCTTCCATGCCTCTGTGGCGGCTATACTGATTTGTTCTCAACTGATTTGTTTGATTCGGGGGGAGCTGGCTTCAGAGAGATGATCTATTCCTTGTGCCCTGTCAGGCTGTGGGGACAGCTGGGCTCCAATAAGCTCCAAAGAAATGTCCATTGCTATTGCTTCTTTTAGCTGGGAGTCCCCACCTTTGTATTCTGTATCCAGAGTCTACTGGCTCAGCCTAGATGCCATCTCTTCACCAGAGTCTACTGGCTCAGCCTAGATGCCATCTCTTCACCAGAGGGATTGTAGGTCACAGTGATAGCCATTTACCTAGCATTTTCAAAATGAAGCATTTACACAGGAGAGCAGAATGTCTTTCTCTGACATCCACATCTGTGGATAGATGTCTGAGTAATGCATACAATGTCCTACTATCTATGGTGTTATTTCCAAATATACCTCCATTTGCATTGTGTGGTAGCAAAAGCTTTGGATTAAGACTGATGTGGTTGGTTTAAATCCCAGTTTTGCCACTTACCCTGTGACATTGGGAAAACGACTTTTCCTTTTTATGATATTCAATGTTCTCATCAGTAAGAAACAGGTTAATAATACTTTCCTCGCAGTCCTGAATGAACTTGAGCAGAATCTGGAACATGATACAGACTCAATAAATATTCATTTTCTGTCCTATGAAAGATTTTTAAGCTCGAAGTTAGAGTCTCCATGAAATTCCAATGCCAGATAACCACACAGAGCGGTATAACTAGATAGGACCTTGTAACTCGATATTTATTTGTTTAGTGTTGTGAACACAAAGGGCTGATTTGTCCAGACCTGGGTACAGGTGATGATAGAACAGAGAACATACCTGCTGGCCAAAGCACCTGGAGGTAGAAGCTGCCCCTAACCCATCTTATAGGTCTCTAAAAGGCACAGATTGGTGCCTACATTGAACATCTTCCTAGGTGTTCCATAGTCCTAGGTGACTATGAATTAACTTCACAGATTGGTGCCTACATTGAACATCTTCCTAGGTGTTCCATAGTCCTAGGTGACTATGAATTAACTTCAGAATCATCTGGGTTTGAAATCTTAGATTCTAACAGACAATGTTTCAATTTGAATTTACTTATCCACCCAGAGGCACAATGGCAGTGGAGCAATAGTCCTCTGGGTGTTTCAAATGATATATATTTTTTAATATGGGAACGATGGTTTATGGTTAAAATGGGTTCACGAACAAAATCCGGTGAATCCCTAGCCCTACCACAACCCTGAAAGGCTGCCCACAATAATTTGATTCTATCATCAAGGAAAGGTATTCTGGAAGAGATGAAATGATAAGACCAAGGTCTCCTGTTGAGGGTAGTGAAATGGAGACTTTTTGTCTTTGCAAACTCCCACTGGGTATTGTTACTGAAATCCTGCTAGACCAGTGGTTCTCAACTGGGGTGATTTTGTCCCCCAGGTGACATTTGCCACTGTCCAGTAATATTTATAGTTGTCACACAGCAATGTGAAGTGCTCCTGGCATCTAGTGGGTCGAGGTCTGGGATACCTCTAAACATCCTACAACTCAGGACAGCCACCACAGCAAAGAATTATCCTGCCAAAATGTCAACAGTGCCAAACTTTAGAAACCACAATAGACCCAAATATAACTTTGCCAAAGATGAGTGAGAAATGTGCCCCAAGTTTTCTGAGTTCCCTTGAAGGGAGTTGAGTTGTATTCTAAGCATGTGCTATGTTGCTGAAAAAAATGTAATGTTCCTCTTGGCAGAAATGTCATTTGCTTCTATGGCCTTGGAAAATTCCTCACTTTTATGTTTTGTCTTTTTTTTGTTCATAAACTCTTATTCTTGTCCCCCTCTTTTGTGGAGACAAAAACTCTTGTGGGCTCTTCATTTTTTTTTTTTATCTCTCCAAAACACTGGATACATGACTCCCTAGGGACTCAGTACTTATTAATGATAATCATAAAAGGGAGAATTTATTGAGCACATAGTATGTGTCAGGCAATTTCCTAAGCATTTTATATTTATCATGTTGTTCTAATTCCTCAATGACCCTATGAAATGTGTACTGTGACCCCCTCTATTTTTTTAAATAAATTTATTTTTTATTGGTGTTCAATTTGCCAACATATAGCATAGCACCCAGTGCTCATCCCATCAAGTGCCCCTCTCAGTGCCTGTCACCCAGTCTCCCCCCACCCACCTCCCTTTCTACCTCCCCTAGTTCGTTTCCCAGAGTTAGGAGTCTCTCATGTTCTGTCTCCCCTTCTGATATTTCCCACTCATTTTTTCTCTTTTACCCTTTATTCCCTTTCACTATTTTTTATATTCCCCAAATGAATGAGAACATACACTGTTTGTCCTTCTCCAATTGACTTACTTCACTCAGCATAATACCCTCCAGTTCCATCCACGTTGAAGCAAATGGTGGGTATTTGTCGTGTCTAATGGCTAATATTCCATTGTATACATAGACCACATCTTCTTTATCCATTCATCTTTCGATGGACACCAAGGCTCCTTCCACAATCTGGCTATTGTGGACATTGCTGCTATAAACATCAGGGTGCAAGTGTCCCGGCGTTTCACTGCATCTGTATCTTTGGACCTCCTCTATTTTACAGATTTGGGAACTGGGACATCAGGAGTCTAAAATGCTTCTACATAGAATTAGTAAGTGGTGGCATTGAGATTTGTAGCTGAGCTCTGGAGTCTGGGTGTGTAACCGTTTAGTGACATGATTTCATAATGCTTGGGCAACTTTCAAGGCTGTAGTCAGCTTGAAAATCCCGTAGAGTGGAGAAAGCATCAAGCCCCAGTGAACTCATTTCTGGGGTGCTTTAGGGTTCTCTGCAGGGCAAGAAGGAACCAGGTAGGGATAATGGGTATGGAGCTCCTATGAAAAGAATGAAGTAAGATCAGGAAAGCCAAGAACTATACTGGAAGGAAGAAAGAACTTGGGGAATAAGATGGCAACAAGTAAGCTCTTCCCTGGATATCCTCATTTCTCCATTCTTCTCTAGGGTTTAAAAAAAAAAAGGCAAAGGAGAAAGCAACAAAACACCACACCAAATGACCAGGCTGTGAGTCTTTCAGCTTGGTCCACTCTTGTCCCTGCAGGGTGTGTCTGCTGCTGCCTTTAGTCCACTTGAGCTGCACTGGCCATGACATATTTCAGCAGAACTCTCCACAGCGGGTTCTCATGCAGGTAGTACTTGATTAATGGTTTTTGCCTCTTGCTATTCATTAAAGACTGTTTGCACTGAATGTGCTGTCAGGTTTTGCAGGATTCCCCAGCTTGAAGGATACACTCATGCTGAAGAAAGAACAGATTGGAGAGTTGGGAAGCACTAATTAGAAATGCCTGTAAGACGTATTGTGGACACCTGTCTCGCCTATTCATTTACTCATTCACTACTCATTCATACATTTCTTTAGCAAAACATGCATCAAGTCCTGTGTGCCTGAACTTGTGTAGCTCCTTGGAAAACAAAGATAATAAAGGCATTGATGGGAAACATGACCATGCCAAGGAATGTTTGCTACATAAGAATGTGATTGCTCTAATGAAGGCTAGAGAGTGGGAAGATTTTTAGCACAGGCTACAGGCTTCAAATCTTGGCATTGTCACTACCTATGTGAATTCAGGGAAGCTATGTAGTCCCTGTTTCCTTGTGATAAAATAGGAATAATAATGAATGTCCCTACCTAGAGTTGTAATTATTTAAATTGTAAAAGTGCTTGATGTCTCTTACATTGTAGATGCTCAATAAAGATTGATTCATTGATTGATTATTCAATGTTTATTGAATGAAAGCTAGTGTCATCATATATTGAATTCAGTGAAAACAGAGATGAAGGAGAACCTAAGACCATTCAGGGGGTCAGAAATGTTTCAGAGAAGGTATCGGGTAGGCCAAGAGTTGAGGAGGGCATGGGAGATTGCCAGAAGACCAGTGAAGTGAGGGCCTTCCGGGCAGAACAACATATGCGAGAGCAAAGAGGCATGAGGGAGGGAGCTGGCATATTTGTGGGACCAATTGTGGTTTGCAATGTCATGGTCACAGAGTATGGTGGGGGAGAGGCTGGAGAGACGACAGGGTAGGGAAGCAGGGACCCATTTATATGCGTGATGGGGTTTGGGAACTGATCTGTAGGGAATTTAAAGTCGTGAATGATTCTTTTTTTTTTTTTTTTTTTTTTAAAGATTTATTTATTTATTTGACAGAGAGAGAGAGAGCACAAACAGAGCAGCAGCAGCAGAGAGAGGGAGAAGTAGGCTCCCAATGAGCAGAAAGCCAGACACAGGGCTTGATCCCCAGACCCTGAGATCATGCCTTGAGCCAAAGGCAGACGCTTAACCAACAGAGCCACCAAGGTGCCCCTCACTGAATGATTCTGGTCAGGAGTGACATGATACTGTTCTCAGATCTCCCTGACAGCAGTGGGCAGATCGATGAGAAGGATAGAAATGGAAGCCAAGAGACCAGCAGAAGGCTGCCAGGAGCAAGAATCGGGGAGAGTGCTGAGGCATCAGCCAAGACAAGGAGAGGCAACCTCCGGAGGGACTCGGGGAGGCAGGTCAGTAAGCACTTGTGCCTGGTTAGATGTGAGGGCCGAGGGAAGAAGACTCCTGAACGACTCCCAACGACAGGCAGCTGAGGCAGTGCCCACCCTGAGATGGGGAAAGTGAAGGAGGACCGGGAGGCGGGTGTTGAGGTGAAGAGGGGCACTGGGGAGCTGAGTCCCTTGGCGGTCCAGGTTCCTTAGGAGAGTGTTGAGGAAGGAGAGGCAAAGACCGAGATCAGGGGATACATTTCAAAAGCAAGAAATTGGCCCCCAATGTCAATGCCACAGCGAAGTAACAGAAGATCCTAGAGCTTCTCATTAGGTTTGCCAGCTGGTGGTGTTTCTAAACTTGGTGAGAGACACTTAGGTGCTGAGACTGGCAGCCAGACTGCAGTGGGTGACAAGGTGCAAACAGGGCAGGAGCGCCTTTTAGAAGTCTGATTGCAAGGAGAATTACTGGTTTTTGAAAAATATTTTTAAAAGATATCTGTAAATCTAAAGTGCCCACCAGGGAAATCTCTGGAATGGCTTGCTGTGATAAAGAACAGAATACTAACAAGTAGGAAATTCTTGTATAGAGACAATTTTCAAAATGAATCTATGTTAAGTTAGGGCACTTTTATAAAGGAAAGGAATATTTTAGAAGCTGTTTACATGTTTCATAAGCTCTGACTGCTACTGTGCTCTATTACAAGACTTACAATTTCTAGGAATGCGTTTATATATGGGATTCCCTTGGAACATGGTTTATGTCTTTTTGTAGGCTAAACTTCTAATGAATGAATTTGTCAGTAGGTACTGTAGTTTATGGAGTCTGGTAGCAAAATCTCGAAATTTCAAATGAGTAACCCTTGTAGTATCAGATCCTCACACATTTTATATGTTGTTCTGAGAGTCATAGGCTCACATAAATTTGCTTCCCTAAGCTCCTGAGACTAAGGCTCATATTTTGCATGGCACATTCACAGTCCTTTCTGAATCCTAAGTTCTTAGACAAATCCAAAAAGCAATACTTTCTTTAGACCCAGAACATGTTTTAATTTTTCTGGCTAGAATAGAATGAAATCACTTTCAAAAAGGGGTGACACAATATCAGAGAGACAAGCAGAGGAATCTCATACTTGAAAGCTATTTAAAATAGCTTGATTCCAACATCAAATTCTAATAACAGCAATGGCAATCATTTCCCACTGAGGTGGCAGTAGGTGTCTCTGAGGAAGTTGTTTTTGAGGTAACATTTGAAGAATGACTGGAATTTTGATGGAGAAATAACCAAGGAACCAGAATAGCACAAGGAAAAGCTCAGAGGTTAAGAGTAAGTAAACAACTAGTTGAAGAACAGTATCTAAACTATAGATCCTTGAAAGAAGTATTTATGAAGAAAATAGTGGAGATAAGACCAGGAAGGGTGATTAAGTTCAGTTTGTCCAGAACAAAGATTAGGATTTGGGGAGTTGAGGGAGCTTGAAGCATGTAATTACCTAAGTAGGGTGGGAAGTTTCCTTAAAACTCTTTTTGGAAGCATCAGCCAAATTATAAAATCTAAGCTCCCATAGCCTAGTGAAACAGAAGCAAAAAAAGCAGAATCCAAAAGGATAGTTAAATCCTGGTTAGCATGGGATGGGAAGAAGATGGGCTAAGGGATCTATAGTCTGTGCTGGGCTCAAAGTGCTCCGTGGAGGTGGCTAGATGTGGTCATGCTGGGCTGCGTGAGGCAGGTGCTTGCATTGGACTGGTCGGAGTGGGCGGCAATGGCAGCTTTCACCCTGAGCCCTGCCTGACTCTGCTGTAGTTTCACGGTTTCCTCTGCTTGCCCTGAATGGTTCAGACGACATGAGCTTACCTGCTCGAATTTATCACTCTCTGACTTGACTTTGGAAGTCAAGAGATTTCCGGAATCTCAATTCTCTGGAAGCAGAGATTTCTCTGTGTAATGCTGACTGGTAGATTTTTGAGCATTCTCTGGGTCTCTCTTCATTCTTCTGTGTGTATATACAAGTATAAATTTTCTTTTCCGCTTTTAGGGGACCAGGAGAAACTGTTAAGAGGTTAAGCGTAAATTGAAGAAAACCAATTTTTTTTAAAGATTTTATTTTATTTATTCATGAGAGACAGAGAGAGAGAGAGAGAGAGAGAGAGAGAGAGAGAGAGATTGAGAAGCAGGCTCCATGCAGGGAGCCCGACATGGGGCCCGATCCCAGGTCTCCAGGATCACACCCCAGGTGAAAGTGGTGCTAAACCACTGAGCCACCGGGGCTGCCCAAGAAAACCAATTTTTGAGGTAGATATCTATCATTTTGTCTGCTGACTTTCCCTTCCACCCTTTTCCTAGTATTCCTTTTCCTTACAGAAATGCCCATTTTTCTATACTACATGATTCTGGTGGAACTGCTATCTTGGCACTCTGTTCCACTAAGCCATGAGTGTGGACATGTTACCAGAGCCTGGCCATCTGTGCCCCATCTGTAGACCACAGTTATTGGACACATATGGACATGTGACTGAAGCAGGACCACTTGGAGTCCTTCTCTGGAATTTTCTGGATGTGTTGGGATGATGGTTAGAATTTTTTGCAACTAATATCTTTCTTCACTCAGAGAGAATGAGGCTATCACACTGAAAGAAGTAGAGCTGAGAGGGAGAGAGGTCTGATACCTTCCATTTGTGTTCCTAAACTTAGGTGTGCTAGGCCCCACTCCCCCACTTTCCACTATCCCCATGTTTTTTTTTTTTCTTGAGTTATTTTGAGTTGCATTTTGGTCAATTCAACTGAAAAAAGGAGTCCTGATTGATGTAAAATTTGTTTGTTGGTCATTTGCTTTGTTATTGGCTTTACCTTTGTAACTTGTTTGGTCTCAGATAACCACCAAAGACTTCTGAGGGTAGGACACCCCCACCTCCGTAGTTTTAATTTAAAATTAGCTCAGAAGATATCCTTACTGATGTCCCACCTTTTTAACATCTTGTAGGTCTGTTAGCTCAATTCTGTGGAGTTACACATTTCTAAAGAAAACTCAAAATACTTGTTAAGAATATAGACAGGAATGGGCTTTTTGGGTTTAGTTTCACAACAAGGATAATGGAGTTTGCAGAGTATTTCTGAGAAACAGATGAAAACTGTGGTGATAACATATATTAAATCCCAAAAAGAAAAGTGGTTCAGAGAAAAAGCATTATTTCTAAGAATATCATTAAGGTGTTTCATTATATATAGTAAATGAGATGCAGTTTCACACCCTGTCAACTTATATGTAAGATACGGTGTGTATATGTGTGTGTGTGTGCGATTTTTCTGTGGAAAATGGGGTAACTTAAAACCATTGCAAAGCCTTGGATCTTTATATTAGAGAAAGGTTCCACTTGTTTATATCCATACCTCATATCATTTATATATGTGTATATAATATACAAATCAGTATATTCAATTCCTGATCAGAAGTTTTCTTGCTATCCAAATCCATGCTGTTCAGCCTTGAGTCAGGCTGGCAGTGAGCTAAAGCAGATGGAGGAAAGAGCCAGGGAAAGGTCACTGAAATGATATCATGTGATCCAGCCTTTCCACTCAGACTGGTCACTCAGAGTGACTCTGAGGGATGAGGTGTGGCATCAGGAGTAGTCAGGTATCTGGCATGGTACTGAGGGTCTACAGAGGTAGCACTGTGGTTCCGAGTGGTTCCTTTCTCTTGGAAGAGGACTCCAGGTAACATCTGGGGGTACTGAGAAGAGAGGGGCAGGTATGGTTTCCTCCTGCAGCTAAGGGAGCTGGGGCTCACATTAGAGCTCTGGTTTCAGCAGAATAACTAGGAACAAGCCTAGAGTGGGGAACAGGTAAACATGGAGAAGGCTATGGGAAAGGCTACCGCAAGCGAATCCAGCAACAAGAGCAGAGTAGGCATGGAACACCCTAGAGGGCCTTTCCATTGTGTGACTTAGGAGCAATGGGACCAAATATTCAGGGCTGGTGTAGATGCCAGAGCCAAGCAGACACAGGGAGGGTAAGGATCGGCCCATACTAAGGGAGGGATTGGGCTCGATGCCCCAGAGGAATCTGGCAGGGGACCCTGAGGCTGCACCTACTTCTCCTCCTCCTTCCCTCCCATCTATGCCTGTCATGGATGCAGACTCATGGTATATATTATATATATATGTGTATTATATAATATAGGGTGGGTAAGACTCACCAGAGTCTCCTTGTCTATGAATCCTGACTCATCCATATCAAGGAGCTCCCCTTCAACCACAGGGAAGGGCCAGGTGCAGGCTCCTTGAGTGGGTCCATGGACTCTGAACACCACCTACTCTTCGTTAGCTCATGGGTGGGCCTACTTCTGTCTTCCTTTACTTCTGTCATCCTTTCTCAGGACCCACACCTCTCCCTGTGCTATTTCTGAGATGCTTCACTTTTCACCATGATGATTCAGTGATGCTGTGGGATTCTTTTCTATTTACAGGGCTGAAAGGCAGGCCAGTTTTACCAATAGCTAAACAGTGATTGATGGAGTATGGTTTGAGGGGCACCAGGAAAGCTACCACTGTCCTTGCCTCTGCTTGGAATTCTCTCAGAGTCATTTATTTACATTAAGTCATCGTGTCTCCCCTGCAAGACAGTGCTCCATTAAATCTGTTCGCTGCTGTGCTTACAACAGCACCCAGCACATGATAGGTACTCAATAAATATTGGTTGTATAAATGTTCTTCAAGGGATACTGTGTTAAAGTGTAAATACCTTTGGAGCAGTGCACTGAGCTGTTATCAATCCTTATCACTCTGGCAGGAGTGACTGCTTTTCCTTCGTGTCACTGACCCTGAGCCACCCTTCTCTGTACCCTTGACAGAGCTATACACAGGCAAAGGAGAGTCACAGAGACAGTTGCCCCTACCGGTGCACAGGTGTTCCTTCCCCTTTCCACTCCACTCCTGTTTCTGCCTGGCTCACAATCCCTGACTTGGTCTCTTATTTATGACTCTGCTCCTGCCTCTAAAAGCTGGCCTGATCTCTTAGGCTTGGATTTAAGTTCTCCCTGAAGTAGGTGGCTCAGCCCATCCCCATCTATGCCCTGGCTCTTCAGACTGACTCCTTCAGGAGGATGCTTTACCCTGGAGGGGTCCTCAACTCTGTCCCATGTGGTCCTTTCTGCAGCCAAGATGCTCTGAGATATGGCTGTGTGATCTGGAGGAGGGGGGAGGTTGGGGTGGTGAGAGGTCTGGATTGTAACTGTTCTCTGGATGGTTTTCCCTCCCTACTCCTATTCCCCCACTGGCCTCTCCTTCCCACTTCAAATTGCCTCTTTGATCCAGAAACTTTCCTAGGGTCCAATTGGTCTGGGAATATGAAGCTTCTCCTCTTCTCTTCTCTTCTCTTCTCTTCTCTTCTCTTCTCTTCTCTTCTCTTCTCTTCTCTTCTCTTCTCTTCTTTCTCTTTCTCTTTCTCTTTCTCTTTCTCTTTCTCTTTCTCTTCTCTTTCTCTTCTCTTTCTCTTTCTCTTCTCTTTCTCTTCTCTTTCTCTTTCTCTTCTCTTTCTCTTCTCTTTCTCTTCTCTTTCTCTTCTCTTCTCTTCTCTTCTCTTCTCTTCTCTCTTCTCTCTTCTCTTCTCTTCTCTTCTCTTCTCTTCTCTTCTCTTCTTTTCTCTTTCTCTTTCTCTTCTCTTTCTCTTCTCTTTCTCTTCTCTTTCTCTTCTCTTTCTCTTCTCTTCTCTTTCTCTTCTCTTTCTCTTCTCTTTCTCTTCTCTTCTCTTCTCTTCTCTTCTCTTCTCTCTTCTCTCTTCTCTCTTCTCTTCTCTTCTCTTCTCTTCTCTTCTCTTCTCTTCTCTTCTCTTCTCTCTTCTCTTCTCTTCTCTTCTCTTCTCTTCTCTTCTCTTCTCTTCTCTTCTCTTCTCTCTCTCCTCTCCTCTCCTCTCCTCTCCTCTCCTCTCCTCTCCTCTTCTCTGACCTTTCTCTTTTGAGATTTCTTGCAGGCTCTGTTTACTTGCATATTCTCCTTGTGGCTCTCTATACCTCCTCCTTCACCTCTCCAGAGTGTGTGTCTCTGCCTGCGTTTCCTCAGAGAAGGGCTGAACCGAGACCTTGAGTGTGGGCAGCCAGGTTGGAGAAATGATGCCTGAGGCACAGGGGTGGAGACTGGAAAGCAACAGAAAAGGTGGGAAGGCCACTCAAGGGGTATCCTTTTTTAAAAATTTTTCTTTATTTAAATTCAATTTGCTAACATATAACACCCAATGCTCATCCCATCAAGTGTCCTCCTTAGTGCCTGTCACCCAGTTACCCCATCCCCCTACCCACTCCCCCTTCCACAACCTTTTGTTTCCCAGAGTTAGGAGTCTCTCATGGTTTGTCTCCCTCTCTAATTTTTCTGCACTCAGTTTCTCAAGGGGGTGTTCTTGACCGAGTCACTCCTGTAGACTTCCGGGGCTCAGCCCCCCTGTGCCCAGCATTGTCTAAGCAACAGAAGGGAGAAACATCCAGCAAGTGCTTCAGAATTGCCCTGTGAGTCATTAAGTTCCTTGCAGATCCTGGCTGGGGTCCATGCTGTTGTGTCCAAGAAGCCTGGAGGCACAGCACAAACTGAGGCATGATGCTGTTAGCTTATCCCAGTGCAAAGTGGGTGACCATGGCAATGGCAAGAGGGATATGGGCCAGGAAGCAGGAAGGAGTGAGGCAAGGTTCAAGGACCAGCCCTCCCTGGCCCTGCACAGATCTAGTGATGTCTGTGGTAAGTCCATTTGTCACAAGGACTTCAAGGTGTTGTCAATCACTATCTCTGCAAAAGACTTAGGACAGGAGGACAGGAGGGTTAGTGGAACATACCATGATTTATGATCTCATGACTGGTCCTTAGGCCTTGACCCAGATTCAGCATCCACTTCCCACATCACACCTTCTGTTTCTCTCACCTCAGTGAGCACTGCGGTTGGCCAAGGCTGCTAGCCTGGTGTCATCACCTGGACCTTCCTCTCCAAGGGCTCTGAGCCTTTCCAGGCTGTGGTTGTACAAGTGACCCCTTTATGGTCACTATGGGTACAGGAAGCCCTGAGAAACACCCAGGGGATCTCTTGGGTTCCATATTCCTTCCTGCCTCCCACCAGAGAGCAGCAGCCAGATCCTCCTGGTCATCAAGGCCAGTTATCACCTGACAACACCTTTTCCTTGCCTGTTCGTCCACTGGCATGAGTAGCCTCATATGAACCGATGGCAGCCATAGCTCCTGGTGGAACTCCAGCTAGGTGCCTGCCCTGGGAGCCTGGGCCTCCAATCCAGAAGAGTCTAGGGTCATGAGACAGGAGCACGAATTCCACAGGGGACCACTGACAGGGATGGTGGGAACAGAACCATGCCCACTTCCACCCAGGTTATACCTTTGCAAAGGTGAGGGCCAAGGCACCAAAGGTGTTCCATGCCCTTGGACCCTCTCTCGCTTTGTGGTCTTGACTCCCTGTTTCTGTCCATCTGTCCTCCTCCCTGTCTGTGTCTATCCCTGTCTTTCTCCATGCGCTCTGCCTCTCTCCATCCCCTGGCAGTCCGATCCCCCTGCTGGGGGACAAAGGCTGTGACTGCTGTGCTATTCCTATATATATGGTCTCCCAGGTTGGCCTCACCTGGGCTGCTCCTTCCTCAGAGTGCTGGGGGACTCTTGAGAGTCAGAGGCAGAGGGGAGCTTGTGCATAGGGGCTGCCCATGAAGGTGGTGTTCAGGAAGGAAAATTCTAGAACAAAAAAGTTCCACTCAGAAATTTGCCAGTGATTAGCTGTGTTTGAATTTATCAGGAAAAGCATTCCATCCCAGGCCAGGCAGACATCACTTTGTCCTTCCTGCCCCCGACCATGGGGAAGTAATGGGAACAGATGCTGAGGGAATTGATGACAGCAGATGGGAGATGCTCCCCCTTCTCTTCCAGGACCATTCTTTCTCTACCCAGTCAAGGACGGCTTCCTTCCTGCAGCAGAAGCTCCACGGATCACCTGGACAGCCTCCTCCCTGCACGCACGTTCCCAGCAGAGCCTGCAGAGGAGGCCCGGGGCTCCCGCAGCCCCTCCTGGTTCTGTCCCACTGCAGCCTCCCTCAGCCAGCAATTCGTGTGTATGTTCACTTCTGTGCCATTGTTATGCTGGCTTCTCTACTAGGACAACCTTCTCAACCCTTTTCCATTCTCCTTACACTCCTGCTCATTTTTTTAAAGGCCAAGCCAAGCATCATTTTCTTTGTGAAGGGCCTGGTGGAATTATGCTCAGGTATTAATGCTCACAACATTTATACACAACAATTCGTTTAATTCTCATCACAGCCTTTGAGGTCGAGTCTATAACTATACCTATTTTACAGATGAGAAGACTAAGTCACAGGGAAATTCAATCACTTGTCTAAGGTACCACACTAAGTAGTATCACTTGTAGGCCTATGCCTTCTCTGCATACTGGCAATGTGTCGCTTGGTGTGTCGTATAGGAGGCCACCGATATGCTACCAAGTGAATGATTTGGATGCTGATGCTTTCTCAAAAAAGTCAAATAAGTCTAATTTAAACAAAACAAATGTGGTTGACACTTCATGATATTGAAGAGTTCTCTTGCCTGTGAGCTCCCTACACTGTCCAATCCTCTCTCTGCCTCTTCTCTTTCTGATCATTTTCTAGTTTTGTTTTTTTTTTTCTCTCTTCTGGATGGAGAACATCAGACAAAATTGCCAAGAGGAAGAGGTTTGCCTGGGGGAGAGGGCTGAGGTCTTTACTAAGTTAGATGTTTGGTGAGTCCGTTGACTTCATGTTCTTCATTAGGGTTGGATAAATGAGAATTGGCTTCAGGCAGGGGTGGAAAGGAACGCTACCACAGTACCTGGTGAGAAATTGAATTCAGAGAGAGGGAATGAAGTGGAATATGTTCCTTTCAGTCCCATTGATCTTTCTTTCTATCAAAGCATCTCCTGCGGGCTTCAGTTAAGGATATAGAATTATAGGAATTAGATATGTTACCCTATCCACAATGATGGCAGGATCATTTGTCAATGAAAAAAAAATTCAATTGTAGAGTTTCTGGAACACTCTTTATGCCTGACTTGTTTCTGAGATCTTTTTAATTGGATTTGAGTCTTTTGTTTTGTTTCTTTGGATAAAGTCATTAACCCCTGTTTCACTGGGATGAAAGAAGAAATGAAAGGTAGTTTTGACTGTCAAGGAACCCTGAGTATAATGTAAGAGTCAGAATCCATGCCTGCCTTGTGTGGTGTGAGTGCCACACCTGCTCACCCCTTGCTGGGGGAAGGGAGGGATGTGGTCCACTATGACCCTCATTCTCTCTGCAGGTATTTTAGGAAATGCAGCATCAAAATCAAAGCTAAGCCACAGGAGTTGGGAACACAGTGATTTGGCGACAAAGGCACAGAGTAGAAGAAAAAGGTCTGCTTTCTAGTTCTGACTCTATTACTGAACTAAGGGTTCAGAGAAGATAGTGCATTAGTGTGGAAAATGTTTCCTTGCCTTTAAAGGGGAAGGGAGTGAATTAAAAGTGTCCAAGTCTCAGGACTGTGTTGTAGGGTAGAATGTCAGGTTTGCGATCCAGTGCATGCGCACACTTTTTCTTACTCCTCCTTCCAACTTGAATGACTTTTTTAGTCCTTAATCTATTCTTTTTTCATCCTTGTACTCTAAATTGTGTCCTCAGAATATGGGATAAAGGCAATAATGATCAAGATAATGATACTATTAATCTATTAAGAATCTAATTCATTTAACTTAAAGAGTATGAACTACTTTTTATCAAGCACTTAATATGTAGTAGACATTAAAAAATATGATTTCATTTAATGCTCAAAGTCATCTTAGTAAATAGATAACAATTATCCCTATTTCAGAGATGGGGAAGCTGTGGCCCAGAGGAGAGACTGATTTGTGCAAGGTAACAGCACAAGTAATGGCCGAGTCCGTATGGGCTCCAAGAATTTTTTTAACCCAGAGTCTATACTCTTAACCACTGTTGTACACTTAACAGGAGGGAAAAGTGGTTACCAATGATCCACGATGCAGAATACAATGGACTTTTTCTTTGTAATCCTCTCAGGCCTCTCAGGTAGTGCTCATGTTTGATCATCATTATCAATCTTAAAATCCTATCCGTGGTCTCCTTGGACATACGTCTTCATCTTCTGTGATCATTAGTTCTATGGCGTCAACCTGGCTGGGCCTCAGTGCCCAGATATTTGGTCAGACGTTATTCTGGATATTTCTATAAGAGTATTTTGTGAATTATATTAACATTTAAACCAGTGGACTTTGAGTAAAGCACCCCCTTTTACCCAGTTTGGGTGGGTCTTACCCAATCAGTTGAAGGCCCTAATAGAACAAAGACTGAGGGCCTGGGAGCAAAAAGGAATTATGCCAGCAGATGGGTTTTGAACCTGAATTGCAGTATCGCTCTTCCCCAGGACCCTAAACTGCCAGCTTACTTTGCAGATTTTGGATTTGCCAACCTCCGTAATCATGTGAGCCAATACATGTCCTATTGGTTTGGTTTCTCTGGAAAACCCTAACTTGCACTTTTTCCTTCTTGAACTTTTCCTTCTAATCTACTTTTAGTCCGCATTCCCCCTTTGCCCTGACAAGAGAGGCTTCTTCAGTATTAGATGGCAGTTTCTTGTTCTTTTCTCTTTGTGTCCTTTCTCTCAGAGAAGACGCCTACTCTCGCAACTTCACGATGGGTCTGTGTTACTCTGAAATCTGAGTTCCTAAGCCTGACTGCTTTCTTTACCCCAAGTTTGGGGCTGCCTGGGTCTTCACAGGAAGACGTCACCAAACAGCAGCTAATCATTCAGCTCCCACATCACTGAGCTTTCCTCCTAGTTACAGATTCTTTTAACCACCCAGACTTCAACCTAGAGTTTCTGAACTGCTCCTTGTTCCCTGCTCTACATATTCAGCTGGCCAGGCAGTGGTTCAATTTGTTCTTCTTTGGGGCCATCTTCCATCTTGCTATGGTCTGAATGTTTGCATCCCAAAAATTCATATGTTGAAATCCTAACCCTCAAAGGTAATGGTATTAGCAGATGAGGTCTTTGGGAGGTACTTAGGTCATGAGTATTGGGTCCTCATGGCTGAAGTCAATGCTCTTATAAAAGAGATCCCTCAGAGCTTCCAAGCCCCTGTGCCATGTAAGGTACAGTGAGAGGTCTGTGACCTGGAAGAGGGCTCTCATTAGAACCCGACCCCGCTGACATCCTGACCCTGGACTTCTAGCCTCCAGAACTGTGAACAAGAAATATCTGTTGTTTATAAGCTACCCAGTCTGTGATATTTCGTTTCAGTGCACTGAACACACTGAGGCTCATCTATCCTTTCCTTTGCATGTTTATGGCTGGCACCACTTGGCCCAGCCCTGTTTGTCTCCCTCCTGGACCACCTCCCTTCTTCCGATTTATCTCCTCCAGTCCACCTCACACAGAAATGGAAGATTAGCTTTCCTGGAGTGCCATTTCCTTTATCACTCTTATCCTAATTTGGCAGGATAGGGAAGCTAGTCCTGTCTCAGGCCAGTGCTAAAACTAGATCTCAGTTAATCCTTTCTTTGAGAATAAGGCCCAACACTGCTTCTTGCCACATGCTCCCACACCCCTAGAAACCAAGGCCACAAAGAATCTCATGCTTAGTCAGAAGCTCCTTTATGACCAACTGTCTCTTTAAGATCTTCAAACATCCAGCAACACTGAGGAAGCTTAGATGGGATTGAGGGTGGCCTTCTAGGGAGGGAGGCACCAGGATCCAGGACTAAAACCCCATGTGATTCCTCCTGCACGGCAGGCTGGCTCCCGCCATCAGTCTTTACGAGGTCACATGAAGCTTGTTTCTCTGGAGGCTTTAGTCAGATGGAGATGTCAGAAAGGAGGCAGAACTGGAGAAGCAGGTCCAGAGAAAGGAAAAAAATTCTGAATGTTACTATTGACTCCAAAGCTTCATGGGGCTCATAAGGACCAATAAGCACCAGGGCAGTGGTTTATCAAAATAACTTACCTACAAAGTATCCATATTGGAAGGCAAGCTATTGTTCTGGTGTGGGGGGTAATGTGATATTTTTTATTGTCTGTTAGGGGTGACCCAAGAGCTCTGACAGCACTTTGAGAAGAAGACTTTTTACCAAATGGGGCCAAAGTTATGTAATAATAATGATAATAATAATAGCAGCTATTATTTATGGAATTCTTGGTGATGCCACATACTGTACCAAGTGTTCTACATATATTGACTCATTTACTCCTCACGATAAAATCATGAATTATAGGGATGCCTGGGTGGTTCAGTGGTTGAACGTCCGCCTTCCACTCAGGGCATGATCCCAGGGTCCTGGGATCGAGTCCCACATCAGGCTCCCTGAATGGAACCTGCTTCTCCCTCTGCCTGTGTCTGACTCTCTCCCTGTGTCTCTCATGAATAAATAAATAAATCGTTTTTGAAAATCAGGAATTATAAACCATTATTACTTTCCTCTTACAGATGTGGAAACTGAGGCATAGAGAGGTTTGTCTGAGGGGACAGCTCATAAGTAGCAGAATCAAGATTTGATTCTGGCTCCATAGCTTATAGGCATAGGGAAGGAAGGAGACCTGACTGGCTCCTATATTTGCTAGGTGAGAATACACTCTAATTAATGCCTCATTCGATGCCGGCCCATTGGAAGGGTTTTATTGTAACTAAGGAAGCCATAATTTCTCTGCAATGGGAACTGAGGCCTGAGACTCCTGAGAAGTGACTGAGGACTTCCTAAGATACCAAAGGGCTCTCAAATTTGGATAAAATTAGGTCAAGGCAAAAATTTAATATATTCCTGATGGCTGGTGGGTTGTCTGGAGGTGTGGGCCCCCATGGCTGCTCCTGGTCAGGTCACAGGGCAAGAAGGAGAGTAGTAAGAATAATTGAAGATGGGTAGGTGTTTTCAAAACCTGCTTGCTGGAATCAGGAAGGATTTCTTTTCAATGATGCCAATTGTTTGAGGGCAGATAGAGCAGAGGCTTCATGAATGGTGAGTCTAAATTCTCTCAGTGCACAGATAAATTTAATGGATGTTCTGTGTCACATTGATGAAGAGAAGACCCTGGAGCTGTCCAAAGAGGGTGACACACTGTTGACAAATCTTATGCACTTCCCATGGCACTGGGGAGCTACAGGGGCTGTGAAAAGCTTTCCATCCAGATGGGACTGGTGTGTCTAGAGCCTTCTGCATTGTAACCCTTGCTTCCCTGAGCCTTAAGAAGGACATTCAAAAAGTCTAACAATTAGAATGATAACAGAAACCATGTTCAACAATGAGTTCCCACAGTGGGACCCCAAGTTTCTCTCTTCCCTGGCACAGTTCCTGGTGGCTCCTGTGTTTTATTTGGCACCATTCAGTTCCTCCTAGAGCCACCAGCACATAGCTGGGCTCTTGATGGGTGTGAAGTCACATCCCAGCCTCTAGGGAAGACAAAGTCTCCACTTCTAGCCCTCCCCTGCGTGTAACTGGTTTGAGGACCACCAATTTGGTTTAAAGAGTAGGTAAGATTTGGGGAAGGAGAAGGAGAGAAGTTAAAAATTCTGTTTTTTAGGGGATTATCCTTTTGCAATTTTTTCTGTAATGACGTCTTTGGGCTCCCTTCTTCCTGCTGCATTCTTTCTCTTCTTCATTGGAGTAATTTAAGAGAATGTTCTTATGACTTTCTTTTCAGAAGCTGTGGGCCTGGGGCAGCCTCTTGCTTGGAAGGCAGGCCCTCTGCTCATGTACTGCAAGCGGGGATGACAGTGGGGCAGAAGGCAAGAAGAAAACACAAACAGGTTGGGACCAGCTGCCTGAGGCCTGACAGAGAAATGCCCTCTTTTCCTGTGTGTGGTTTGTGCTTCTCACCGGCAGAGCAGCCAGCATTTGAGACTTCAATCAGGACATTAAGTCTTGGGGAAGAAGCCAGCAAGTCATCTGACCTGCCACCAGTCCAGCTCACCAGCTGAGGACCAGGTTAGGCCAAGTGCCCAGGGCTGCCACATATGCTGGACATTTTGTGCAAAGAACAAGTCGTTATTGGATGGCATTCCTGTTGGACATCTTTGGGTGGAAATGAACGAGGCTGATCACTTCCAGGAGAGAAGCAATGAGCACCTAGTGTCCTTGGATCTTTATCTGCTGTATCCTCTTATATCTCTTGTAAGACGGCCTTATCCTCTTTCATTCAGCCTTCATTCAGCCTTCCCAGCCTTCCCCTCCCAGTGGCAGGGGGGGTCTCAAATCTCTGCTTTGACGTTTGATGCCGTTCAAGGAGCAATCTCATTCAAAGAAAGGGCTGAGAAACGAGTTTGAGAATTTTCTGGTTATAATTTAACATTATCTTGAGTAGAAAATGGCAGGATTTTGTTGAAAAACCCCTTTTTGACTGATGTGTGTTCTCTTCTAGTTTTGAACATTTCAGTCACTGTCTTATAAAAATAATTTTATTGATTTGAGGCTTGGCAAAAAGAAATGATCTACTTTTCAAAAATGGCCTTATAAAGAGTGTATGACTTCCCCCCTTTCCCAAAGTTCTTTGTGTCTTCTTTTATGTTTAAAATCTCCTGGATGATATGCCTTGGTCTTTTCTACTATTGTGCTGAGTGCTTGGTGGGGCCTTTAATCTGAGAAATAGTATCCCATAGGAAAAATGCCTCAAACATTTTTTTCTATTACACTTCTTTGATAACTTTGCCCCCTTCCATTTACTCTGTTTTGTCTTTCTGGAGCTTGTAGTTTTTGGATGTTGAATTCCCTGGACTAAACGTCTAACTTTTCCAAAAATATTTTTTCCCATGACTTTTCTCTCTTGATTCCTTAATTAGTTAAAAAAATTTAAAGCACATCCAAGTTTATATAAAAGTTGCCACTGGGGGTATCTGGGTGGTGTAGTCAGTTAAGTGCCTGAAATTGGCTCAGGTCATGATCTTGGGGTCCTGGGACCGGGCCCCAAGTCGAGTCCCTGGCTCAGCAGGGAGCCTGCTTCTCCCTCTTCCTCTGCCCCTCCTTCCACTTGTGCCCATGCTTTCTCTTTCTCTCTCTCTCTCTCAAATAAATAAATAAAATCTTTTTAAAACAAGTTGTGGATATAGCAGAAAGGACTTTTTTTCCTAAACCGTTTGAAAGCGAACTGTGGATGTGATAATTCCATGATATACAAATGCTTTAGTGGGTATTTCCTACAAACAAGGACATTCTCCCACATAATCACAATATAACCATCAAACTCAGAAAACCTAACATTGCTATATTATTACTATCTAATTTTCAAACCCCAGTCAAGTTTTTCCAGTTTCCTTAAGAAAACCCTTTATAGCAAAAAGATCCAGCTAGGATTCACTTATTTGTTTCTCTTTAGTCTCTCTTAATCTAGAACAATTTCTCAGTCTCTCCTTTGTGACCTTGATACTTTTGAAGAGAACAGGTCAGTTATTTTGCAGACTTGGGTTTGTCTGATGTTTCTTCTTGATTAGAGTCAGGTAGGTCATGCATCTTTGGTAGGAATATCGCAAAAGGGGTACTGTGTGCTTCTTATTGTACCCAGTACATGATTTTGACTTGTCCTATTACTGGCGATGTTCTCTTTGATCATTTGATTAAGGAGGTATCTTCTAGACTTCTCTGTATAGCTTACTTTTTGCCTTTATAATTAATAAATATTTTATGGGAAGGAATATTGAACCCATGTAAATCTTCTGTAAACCATGTAAACAATATAAGTAGAAACTATAAAGAAAAATAGCTATTAGGAAGAAACGCTTGGCAGCTTGCTCAAGGTACTAATCTATTTTTGCATATTTGTTCTATGTGAAGGTATATGAAAAAACATTTACAACTTCATGAAATGAGAAGACTGGGGAGTTGTATTGCATTTCTCCATTCTTCCTCTTGGAAACAGACTTTAGTATGTCAATCTTAAACTAAAATTTGAGTCTATTTTTAAAGCAATTATAGACTATAGGTGTGTGTATGTGCATAAATATCCATATATTTGTTTTTTAGCTCTGTATGCTGAGATGATCTAAAAGAGATGCACCCCAATAGCAACAAGTGCACTGAGGGCCAGCCCTGGTTGTTACATCATTCTCTAGTAAAAGTAACTAGTGCTACTTGGAGAAATAGCTCATTCTAGGCTATGTTAGAAAAAGTACAGTGTGAACCTGAAATATCCTATGGTTTCAGAAAGTAAGAAAGTTCTTGGGGTGCCTTGGTGGTTCAGTTGGTTAAACCTCTGACTCTTGGTTTCTGTTCAGGTTGTGATATCTCAGGGTCATGAAATCAAGTCCTCCACTGGATTCCCTGCTCAGCAGGGTGA
This sequence comes from Vulpes lagopus, assembly GCF_018345385.1. Classification (NCBI taxonomy): domain Eukaryota; kingdom Metazoa; phylum Chordata; class Mammalia; order Carnivora; family Canidae; genus Vulpes; species Vulpes lagopus. The sequence goes on from NC_054829.1 coordinate 33,204,026, forward strand.
CTGCTTCTCTCTTTCTCTCTCTGCCCCTCCTTCTACTCACATAGTCTCTCACTCTCTCTCTTTCTCTTAAATAAATAAATAATTAATAAACATTTTTTAAAAATTTTATTTATTTATTCATGAGAGAAAGAGAGAGAGAGAGAGAGAGGCAGATACATAGGCAGAGGGAGAAGCAGGCTCCATGCAGGGACCCCAACGTGGGACTCGATCCCAGGTCTCCAGGATCACACCCTGGGCTGAAGGCAGCGCTAAACCGCTGAGCCACCCGGCCTTGCCCAATAAATAAATATTTTTAAGATGTAAGGAAGTACCCAAAAAATGGTGGAAACAATATCAAAGGACAGCGGAGCCAACTGAAAAAAGTGTTCATTGGCTAAATCTGGGACAATTTGAGCAACAAAATAAATAATAAGAGTAGAATAAGATAAGATAGAAGGTGGTAGCTGCACTTGTGAACACAGCAGCATATAAACTTGTGGAATCACTATGTTGTACACCTGAAATTAATGTAATATTATGTGGCAACTATATTTCCATTAAAAAAAAAGATGAGATAGAATATGTTAACCATCCATGAGCTTATACTGATATAAATAAATGCTTTTGTAGATAAATAGATGTTTGGGGAGAAGATTAAGCTCTAACTATAGAATTTTAATTTAAAAATATGGAAGATTAAGCTCTAACTATAGAATTTTAATTTTAAAATATGGCTGGAAATTTTAAAATATTACTATCTGGCAAACACCACAGTAATCATTGTTACAGGCGAGAGCATCATTGGATGATAAAATTAGCAAGTCACGATGTATTAGGAAACAGGATATTTTGTTCCCCACAATATAGTTATTCATTAGAAAAGTAACCATAGAGTGGAGAAGCCTAGCAGACACCACCCTAAACAAGTAATCAAAGTTAACATAGCCAATAATGAGATATATTGATATTGCATGCTTTCTGATATGCTGCACTTAGAATAAACATTCTGGAAGGTAACAGACCAGTCATCTTCAAAAGTGTCAAAGCTATTCAAAACAAAGAAATAATGATCATTTATCCTCAATTGTAGGAATCTCAGACACATGACAGCTAATTGCAATGCGTGGCCCTGGATTAGATTCCAGATCAGAGGAGGAAAGTTGGTGAAGCTTGAATAAGGCCTCTACATTAATTAATAGTATGGTATTGATGTTAATTTCCTGATTTCGATCTTTGTACTATACTTATGTAAAACATCACCATTTGGGAAAGGTGAGTGAAGAATCTCTGGTAACTCTATTTTATTATATTTGCAACTCTTTGTAAGTCGAATTATTTCAAAATGAAAGTCTTAAAAATTTTTAGTAAAATAAGTCAGAGGTTGTACCTTTCTGTTAGGCAGTCCTGAAATGTCATCACAGGTAAGCTCTCTGGTGTTGTTCATTTTCTCCAAAGTACCTGTCTGCCACCATCTGCCAGCTTTTGGAGGGGGAAAGAGGAGATAGGGCTCAAAGCCCCACAGTCCAGTATGTAGACGTTCATCCATTTAGTACCTTATCCTTTATTGAACTTGGTGTCTCCAGGCCTGAAAATGTTTCAGCTCAGTTTCTCCAGGGACTATGCCTCTTGTGTCCCATGGGAGGTAGAGGAATGATGAGCATTTGATTTAATGGGTGTGGGAAAGGACCAGGTTGAGGCATAGATGCTCCTTGCGAAGGCTTTTGCCCATCTAGTTGTTTCCAGACCCACTCCCCATCCCTGCCTTTCGAGGTACCTGGTGCCTTCAAAGCCAAAGCTTGTAGGGGGTCCATGGCACACATCTGCTTGCTTGTCATTGGCCATCTCTCTGAAGGCAGTTGGATTTGAGCTTTCTCTGATTTGCAGGTTTCACTCATCTGTTCGCTTTCCCTCGGTCTGTTTTCTGTTGTCTTGCCATCACATTCTCTTTGTTCACGTGGTTTCTTCCTTCACATTTCTTCTTTTTTTTTAAGATGTTATTTTTAAGTAATCTCTACACCCAAGGTGGAGCTCAAACTCACGACCCAGAGATCAAGAGTCCTGAGCTCCACTGATGGAGCCAGCCAGGTGCTCCTCCTTTACATTTCTGTACTGTTTTTGAGAATAGTTCCATGGAAGGCAAAGATAAATACATGTTCTCACTATCCAGGTTTTAGTGGAAGTCCTCCCAGTATTTTGTAGCATTTCTCTGAGCAGGTGCATCTGATCCTCATGCAAAAAGCACTGGGCCTGACACTGTAACCTGCAGAACTCTGAGATGTATATGAAGGTCAGGTGCCTCTTTGGGAGCCTTGCAATCCTGAGAGGCTGACATGTACAAGGGACCTCCATTCATGTGACAGACCAACGCAGGTTTTTATTTCAGCAAATAGTGTATGAAATAATTCAGTTGAGAGACTTCAAGGAATGTTGTAGAGGTCACTTTCTTCTCTGGGCTTGACATACACCTTGTCTGAAACTTGAGGTGCAGCCACTCTAGGCAGGGAGGGCATGGAAGGTGGAGAGGGAAGTAGCCTGACAAAGAGCATGCATTTTGGAGCCAGGTTCAAATCCCTCCCCGGCCATTCACTTGCTGCATATTCTCGAGTAAGTTATTTATCCCCTAATATATTCATGTTATTCACATGTAAAATGCATATGACAATACTCACCTCATTGGCTCATTGCGAGGATTTAATAATATCATGTATATAAAACACAAATGATGCCTAATATGATTACTGTACTCTACTAAAATGGCTTACCTACCTGGCTCCCAAAGATGGCAAAAGCAGACAGTGAGAAAATAAATAGCCATGTGCTCATTCGAGAGGTGCACCACGCTTATCTGTCCACCCCGAACCGAGCGGGATGGGCCCACTGCTGAGTGTCCCCCAAACGTGTGGATTTGGTTTTGATGTCTGAGCCTCTTGAGTTGCAGGAGCCCCTTCCCTCTCCTGTGAGTGGTGCTGCTGTCTCCCTAGCCAACCAGAGACCTGTCAGCTCAGGCTTCTTGCCAAAAAGCTCCATTTTTGTTCTTCTTTGGAGTTTGTTCAGCAAAGAGAAGCCTTGCCTTGTTCCTTTGGAGGTTGAAACTCAGGAGTATCTTTGGTGCAAAGTGCTGACGCCTGACCTAAGGCCTTCCCAACACTCCAGATGGGAAGTCATGCCTGAAGGAAGCAGCTGCCTCAGAGTAGGGCCATTAGACACAGAGGAATGCCAGCCAGGCTCTTGGAGAGCTCTCTCTCTCTCTCTCTTTTTCATCGTCTTCTCATGTAGTTCATAGGAGGAGGGACTCATGAGCAGCACCTTGCCTAGCTAGCTGGTGGCTGGCAGGGGGTCTTCTGGATCACACAGAGGTCAGGAACTGGTGGGAATCACTTTTGAACTTTAGTGGGTTTCCTCCAGGGAAGTTATAAAAGCCCATCTCAGTGCTGCCAAGAGAGTTGCTGTTACAGCAATAAGAAAGAGCAGCTGTTGCCTCCAGGACTGTTGTTCCAGAAACTCATAACAGCATGAGCCTTGATTTTAATATTCTTTTATAGAGGGACTTGGAGAAGACATTTTAAGCTGGCAAATGTTTGTAACCATAACAGGGTGTGTGTGCGCCACAGAGCCCTGCAAAAACCAAGGGGAAAGCTGAGTATGACCCCAAGCCTTGCAATTTCTTTGTGATGAAAAACATTTGACAGAGAAGAGAAGGCAAAGTAGGGAAGGAGAAGTGATGGTTGTTGCCTTACAAAGCAGAGTCCAAATACGTATTTTGGGGTTTTTTTGTTCTTGTTTTTAAGAGCATGCACTGGGGAATAAGATTGTTTCTATTTGCATACAGGCAAATATTTTAAAACATACATTCTCTAGAACCTATGGATAAAACTTCAAGGAAACTGGAGCCTATGCTCTGCATCTGGGTGTCTAGTAGCATTTCCCCTCTTGTGAGTATTGCTTTTAAAATTATAACTGGAAAGTTGTGGAGTCCAAGAAGTAGTGCTGTTTTTAGGCTATAGAAGATGATACTCATGCAAATGGATGGTAAAGTCTGTGTGCCCAGCACGAGCAAAGGATTCTTGAGCAGGCTTTGGGCTTTATAGTCTTGGCATGTTTTCTTCACTGGTACCCAACTACCGGGCAGGGACTACCAAGTGGTTCAATGCATTTAAGAAAGAATCCAACCCTCTTGCTCTTGGATAAATTTGAAAAATCAACAATTAGAGTAAGATCTGGGTAGGTCAGACCCATCCTTCTTCACTGACAGTGACATTAGCTAGTCCCCAAAGGAGATAACTCTAAGAAGCATCTTCAGCAAATAGGCGGTCTTACAGAATTTAAGCTGTAGGATATTATTTTTTTACTGAGGCCCCCTGGAAGCCCACGCAGGCTTCATGAAGTAGCCACAAGTTGGACATCTTAGTCCAGCATCCGAGTCCTTAGCCTTGTGATTTGGGAACTCCTTTGCCTCAGTACTTGCAGGTGTGTGCTAGCCCTGAAGTACAGACTCTTTCCAAACTCATGAAACACTGATTCAGAGACACATTAATGAGGACTCCTACTAACTGGATACTCATGTTCTCTTACTAGACCACGTCCTTCCCAGTGTCTTCCTTGGAGATCCTAAAGTTCCTTGGAGAACTGAAATTGAAGGAAGTCACCTGGTCTCATAGGGCCAGCTCTGCTAGAACCTGAAGAGTTGTCCCAGTTATCCCAGGAAGAGACACTTTTCTAGCAACCAAAAGTGAAAAATTGGTCACTCTTGGTTAGACTTGTTTTTATTTTTTAAAAATGCTTTATTTGAGTACAGCTGACATGCAATGTTACATTACTTTCAAGTGTACAACCTACTGATACAACATCTCTGTACGTTATACTGTGTTCACCACAAGTGTAGCTACCATCTGTCACCATCTAACACTATTACAGTATCATTGACTATCTTCCCCGTGCTGTGCCTTTTATTCTTGTAGAATTGTTTTTAAAACCCTGACCAGGACTTTTCTATTTATCTCCTATCTCTAGATTCCAATGAAAGCTTTCCACTGCATTTGTTATTAGCATGTTACAATTCTCAAAATTATAGTTTATCTCTATAAGCTAGAGTCCATTGAGATTAGTAGTTTCCGGTGGCAAGGCAGGAGACTCCTGGGGTCCTTGACTGGTTTTGGGAGGCACTCCAGTCTTATCTATGATATGCTTGCCAAACATCTCTGAGGTGGGTGACTTATAGAGGGATGAATAACTATGGGGAACTAATTCCATTCATTGCACATTGATTTTTGTCATTTCCAGTTTTCAAAGATGTCCTTTTCTGACCTTGTTTCTAAATCCTAGCACTCAGTTCAGGGACTTTTCTGATTCTTCAGAAGAAATATTTTTGTAGCATATTTCCTGGGTCATCAGAAACATAGTTTGCTATAATTCTGCTTAGTTGAGTTACATATGTACAAAATCAGTAAGAAGAAATAATACAATTCCATGGCTTGCCCCTTTCAGCTTGATTCACAGAAGTGCAGTCTCTCGGGATTCTATTTTCTGGCTGGGGAAATCTTTGGGATCTCATAAACCCATCTGTCCTCCAGATGTGCTCATGGTGAAGTATCAGACCATCCCCAAAGAATCAGGGGCCCAAGGCTATGTGATTGCCAGGATTTGGCCACTGCCTGTGCATTTCTATCTGGAGACTCCACAGCCTCTCTGAAAAGCTCCTCTGGGTCTGTTCTGTGGACAGATAGTGGTTAGCCCCTGAGATGGACTAGGGGCTGATGAAAGTGTTGCAAGTGTCCCTGGAAACAGTAGGCTTTGTTGTCTCACAAAGGGTGTGCTGAGATGCACATGTGTCACCTGCAGGCATGTGTAATGAGAAAACCATGGAGAGCCCAGGAAAGCAAGCCTTCACCTTCTCTAAGCCCTCCCCTTATGAGGGTTGTGCCTGCCTCTGATATACTTGGGCAAATCTTTCAGTTTCCTGGAGAAAGCCCAAGAACTTTGACCCCATGTAAGAATTTGATCCAGGATATTGGAAAACCTTTAAAGAAAAGCTTCATTTTCAAAGCCCTTACTGCTTTTCTGCATCGTTAAAGGTTGAGATCAAAATTCACTTTGATCCTTTTGTTTAGGGAAAAATCATTCTGTGGGAACTTTAAAAAGAAAAAAAATTAACTTCTTTGAATAGTTTCAGATTTTTCTGTCTCCTTAGCCTCCTCTTGACTGTGACAATTTGTCAGCTTCTCTTTGTTTTTGAGGACCTTGGCATTTGAGGTTTTTTTGAGGCATTTTGGAGACTGCCCCTCTCCTGGAATCTATCTGATGTTTTTCTCATGATGAGACTGGGGCTGTGAATTTTGAGGAGGGAGATCACAGTGGCAAAGTGTCTTTTTATCACATCAAATCAAGCTTACATACTATTAATGTGATTTATGACTATTGGTGATGACCTTGACCACCAGATTGAGATGAGCTTGTCAGGCTTCTCCACTGTGAAGCTATTCTTTTTCTCTCTTTCCTGGCTGTCCTCTTTGCAAGAAGGCCATCATGCACAGCAACACTTCTAGAGTGGGAAGTCATGCCCTCCTCTTAGGGCACAGCAACTACATAAATTATTTGGAATTCTTCTGCATGAGACATTTATTTTGTTTCCTCTCCCCACCATTTATTAATTTATTCAAAAATTTATTAATATTAGCATGGGCTCATAGATATTTGTTTAATATTTATTTATTTATTTATTTATTTATTTATTTATTTATTTTTAAGATTTTATTCATTCATTCATGAGAGACACAGAGAGAGAAAGGCAGAGACACACAGAGAGAAGCAGGCTCCATGCAGGGAGCCCGATGTGGGACTCAATCCCAGGACCTTGGGATCATGACCTGGGATGAAGGTGGTGCTAAACCGTGGAGCTCCCTGGGCTGCCCAACAAGGACTTAAAAAAAAAATTATCTATTTATGTATTCATGAGAGAAGCAGAGACAAAGAGGGAGAAGCATGCTCCCTGTGGTGAGCCCGACGTGGGACTCAATCCCAGGACCTTGGGATCATGACCTGAGCTGAAGGCAGGTGTTCAACCACTGAGCCACCCAGGAACCCCAGGAGTTCAGATATTTCTTTAATATTTAGATTATAGTCCAATACTACTTTGTTTTGTTGCTCAAATTGTTCCAGTATTGGCCATTGGGAATTCTGTGTTCCTTTGACATACCCATCAATGTGGGTTACTTTAATTTCTTGTTTTAGTCCTTTCTTACTCTATATGGCATTAGAAGATGCTGTAGGCTCATCTTGTATATTTCACGCCCTAGACCTAGAATCAGCCATTTCTTCAAGGAGACCTGGTTTCTTTTATTGGAGAATGGTTTTAGAAATAAAGATCTGGAGGGCACGTGGGTGGCTCAATCGACTGGGCATCCGACTCTTGATCTTGGCTCAGGTCATCTCAGGGCCACGAGATAGAGCTCTGCATTGGGCTCTGGATTCAGCACGGAATTTGCTTGTCCTTCTTCCTCTGCTCCTCCCCTAACACTCATGTGCTCTCTGTCTCCGTCTCTGTCTCTCTCTCTCTCTGTTAAATAAATAAATAAATAAATAAATAAATAAATAACTTGGCACGAGGTGTGCTCCTCTCCTTGCTACTGGGATGTCATTTCTTCTAGTTCTCCTCAGCTGACAGTACAAAGAAATATGTGTGCATATATTAACCTGTGTGTATACATAGATCTATAAATATTCTATATGCCACCATCTGTGTCTATATTAAGCTAAACATGAGTTCATACTGATGCCTCAAACTCTAATCCATTACCATATGGATTATTCTAGCCTCCTCCCCTTGCCTATCTGTAAATTTCCACTCCAACAATGAGAAACCTGGCTCTGCAGAAACTTTTTTATGCAGACAAAAACAGTGCTAACATTTTGGTGAAATTTTTTTCAAAAATCTCTATCTTTGTCTTGATCCATGTTCTTGCCTTTCTGCTAATATTCTTCTAAATATATACACACATATATATATATTAATATGTATGTATATACGAATAGCATAATCTATTTTATTTTCACATATATGGTACTTATGTGCTGCCTCATAACGTGCTTTTTTTCTACTTAACTACATATCAGTAACAACTTTTCAAGTTAATAAATTCTGATGTACATTTTTGTTTTTAAAAATATGTATCCCATAAATCAACTAGCCCCCTATTCGTGAATGCTTTGGCTGTTCCCAATTTTGTCACTATTACAAACAATGCCACAGTGCAAAACCCTTCTGCACATTATCTCTGTAGAAAACATTCCTAGAAGTAGAATTTATTCTAAGAAGATAGGAGCCTCTAAATTTTTCAGAACAATTCTGGGAATGTATGATTTTATTTATACCATACTTCCAAGAGTCAGCCCCAATGTGATAGTTGATTTGGGGGCTTGGTGAGTACAGAGGGGCTGCTGGATGGGGGTTGTGTCATTATCACCTTCATAGCAGAATGGATGCCTTCTGTCCTGCTGGCTGCTTTAGATAGATACCACTGCCCTTCAATCAAGAGCCTGGGATCTCTCTAAAGTCGGGATATGCAGCTCGAACTTGACTGTTCTCTGGCCTAGTCTCATCTTACCCAGGGACCAACTGATGAAGTCTCTGACCCTAGGTCTCCTCTCTCCCCCCATGCTCCTCTACTCCACCATATTCCAGCATTTCTACAGATTCCATCCTGTCCTAACTGACCACGAAAGCCCTGAATGCGTCAGCCCCTGCTTGATTCCCAGAGCACTGTTATCACATATCTTTAAGTATCTGGGATGGGCGAGTCAATTTGCAGCAAAAAAAAAAAAAAGGGATAAAAATTAGATTAAATCTTCCCTCAAAACTTGGAACTAAACCCAGGGCAAGACCTACTAGAAAGTGACAGGGAAAGGCTTTCTCTGACATCCTTTGGTGCTGATGCTACTAATCTCTGCCCTGGTGTCAGCTGCTAAGCTACTTGCTGAAAAGAGCAGAGAGACCTTTCCTAGAAATATTTTCATTAAAGAAAGTCTCAAGGATTAGAAGTCTTCAATGAAATGGCAAAAAGACAGGCACTGGGGCCTGCGACCCCTCCTGAATTCATATTATGTGGGTGGACATTTATTTCCCTCATGCATTTGTTGTGAGGGTTAAAGAAGATAATTTGCTGCATTTGGCATATAGTAGATATTCAGTAAATAATAACAACTAAAAATAGCTAATATTTATCAAGGGCTTATTATGCACCAGATGCTATTCTAAGTATTTTACATGTACTAAGTGATTTTATTGCCAATGACAATGCTGTGAATTGGGTGGGATTTTTTCCCCAAAATTTTATAGATGAAGACAACAAGACATGAAAAAATAAAGCAATCGTCTCAAAGTCACAGAGACAGTAAGGGAAAGGGCCAGGATTTAAGGCTAGCCACCATCTCCAGAGTTTACATTTCCTTCCTAGTCCACTGGCTCTCAGGAAACATCATTCCCTAGTGGAATGAATGCTGCCTTTGGAATCCATAGCAGACACTGCTAGATGCCTCCTCAATATCCACTCTCCCCTACTTCCTTACTCACTGAACCCCAATATTTTTTGCAGGGTGGTAATATGCCCAATTAAAAATAAACACCTCCACAGACTTCCTGGCAGGTAGAGTGGACATGTGACACAGTCTGGCCACTGAGATGTAAGCTAAAGGGACAGGCCAAGCTGGCACTCACCTTTCCATCTTGTCCTCTCCCTACTTGTAATGCCTGGAAGTTCAGGAGCCTTCTTGTGAGCAAAAGATGAAAGCCATATGGTTAAGGATGGAGTAGCAGAAAGACAGGGGGAGGCTGGGATGTCAACAGCATTGCAAAACCATCAAGTCCTGGAGGGCTTACCTCTGACCCTTCTGGGAAAGAGGATAATTATTCCCCTTTTAGTGAAGCCACTCTAAGTCTGGTTTCTCTTACCTACAGCCCATTGCAATCACAGTTGATAGAAATCCCAGCGGTACTAGTAGAGGGGGGTGTGTATGCATGTCTGTGTTCTACCTCATTAAGCTTGGAGCCACAGTTTACTCTTATTTCTCAAGTTACATCTCTTCATATCTGGAAAAACAGGTGCACAACCATTACCAGTATCAAAAGAAGGAAGAGAATGAGAGGAAGAAAGGAGAGAGGAATAGAGGGAGGAAAAGAGGAAGGGAAGGAGCAGGGAAAGAAGAGTATAAAGGAGAGAGGAAGGGAGGAGAGAAGCAGGAAAGGATTTCCCCCCACTGGTCATGAACACCCATAGCACAGAGTGTGGTACAGAGAGGGTTGTCTCTTCTTGGGACACACAGAGTCAGCTTTATGGATCCCTAAGTGTTTTGTGTTCCTCTGGCCTTGTCTTTACTTCTTTTCTTCTAGCCCTTTCCCTCTCCCACTCTGTTTTATCTTGCTGATACTCCCTGTGGTCAAGACAAGGAGGCCCTCAATTCTGATTCAATCTACTCTACAGTTTTCTATGTGGGGTCAGCTCAGTGGGTTCTGATAAAACTGTAAGTAAATGAGGTAAGTGCATGGATACAAGGGCTAGACTACATGGGTTCAAATCCTACTGTATCACTTGCCAGCTAAGTGACCCTGGAGAAGTTACTTAGCCTCTCTGTCCCATAGATTGCTTATCTCTAAAATGAAGATAATAACAGGACCTATTTCACAGAGTTTTTGTGAGTTTATATGTAGAACGTTGAGAATAATTGTTCTCAATCGAAGATAATTTTGGCCCCACTCTCACCCGCAAAGGGAATTTGGCAGTGTCTGGAGACATTTTTTGGTAGTCACAACCAGAGGAGGGATGTTACTGATATTTATCTAATGGGTAGAGTTCAGGGATGCTGCTGAACATCCTACAAAGCACAGGACAGCCCCTCACACAAAGAATTATCCAGCCCAAATGTCAACAGTCACATGGTTGAGAAATCCTGACTTAAAACAATGCCTTGCACTTGATAAGCTTTATAAGTTAGTGTGACTTTGATGTTTTGTGCTAAAGATTCTTTTTCCACTCAGAGTGAAGATAGAAGAGAATAAGAGAGGGAAAGGGGACCAACATCTCGTTCTGCCATATATACGAGGGCTATAATGATGAGAACTTTTTTTAAAGGGTCTTTGAAATGTGTAAGGCGGTGCTTAGCATATAGTAGGTGCTCAGTAAACAAGAGACTTTAGTATTATCTTACCTTTGTCACTGATCATGGAGAGGGTGGTTAATATTTTGGTGAGCTGGAATTGCTTTGTATTTTCCTGAAGCCTTTAATAACAGATAAGAGGCACGTGTGGTTGAGGGCATGGAGGTAATCAAGGAAGGGGAATTGACAGGTTTGGTCTTGAGTGGGTTGTAGGGATGGGGAGACGTTAGGAGTGAAGCATCCTGCAGCTAATTGTTTGGAGCAGTGGTCAGCAAACAGTTTCTGTAAAAGACCATATAGTAAATAGCTTAATTCTTGTGGGCCAAGAAGCAAAATCAATAATATTATGTAGGTGATCATGTAACAAGAAGAAAGACAAATTCCCATAAACTTTTAAGAAAATTAAAAATCTTATTAATGTTCTCCAATTTGAATTTGATATAATTCTCACATTGTGAAATATTATTCTTCCTTTGATTTTTTTTCAGGCATTTAAAAATAAGAAATCCAGGGGCACCTGGGTGGCTCAGGTCATGATCCCAGGGTCCTGGGATCCAGGCCTGTGTGAACTCCCTGCTTCTCCCTCTCCCTCCGCCCCTCATCCCTACTCTCTCTCTCTCTCTCAAATAAATAAAATCTTTTTAAAAAAATGTGAAATCCAATCTTCACTCCTGGGCCATACAAAGATAGGAGGTGGACTGGATTTGGCCTATTGGCCATAGTTTGTCCAACCCTGGCTTGGAGCCTGTCCAACTCCCTGGGATCAGACTTACCACAAAATAGCTTTTCATTGTCTAGGGCACTGGGTTGGGCATATAAATGGGAATAGTGTCTGTCCCTGCCTGCTCTGGCATTGCTCACCACAGTAGGGAGACAGTCACGAATCAGGACAGTAAGAGAGAGGCCACTGTGGTACAGTGCCACAGGGCAGAGGGTGTGGGGGAGGGAGCCCTCCTGGCTCTCAGAGAACATGGAGTGTGTGCATGTTGGGGAGTGTCGTAGAAGCCACATGCTTGAGCTGAGACCTGAAGCATAAGTAGTTTTCTAGAGATGGGGTGGGGGTGTAAGTTTTTAGGGAGTAAATTATGTAAATGATGGCAAGGGGATAAGCAGCATCCTGTGTTCAGGGGCCTAGAGAGAAGTGTTGTTTTTACTCCTGGGATGTAGTTTGAGGATGGGGGTGGGGGGACAGTAGTTCACCTAGAGGTGAACCCAGAAGGCAAGGTAGAGCCTGAAGTCCTGTGGCCCAGCCTCTGGGACCTGCCAACACCCTACCTAGTTTTCCTCTGTCGTGCAGGGGCTTGGCCTGTGCCTTGAGGCTGTGCCATTCCCCCCGCGTAGACCCCTGTGAATCACTTCACTCCAGACAGGGCCGAAGCTGCTCTTTGCCTGCCTGGCAGCCCGCCACTCTGTGCCCCTACTGCTGGTCCACCTGCCCGGCCCCCAGAGAATGCCCCAGTCTTCTGGCTTCTGCAGAAAGAAGCACTAATTTGGTTAATAAAACGGTTCCCTGAAAACAAAAACAAAAACAAAAACAAAACAAAACAAAACAAAACAAAAAAAACGGTTCCCTGGAATCTGGTCTGTTTCCTCCTCCTTCCTGCTTCTCAGTGAGGTCTACACTTGCCTTTTTTTCCTGTTCTGATTTGGAAGTGGGGGCAGTGGAGGTGCTACACTTTTACATTCTTACCTAACAGATCTAGGGGACAGGGCAATTCTATGATGTTTTTGAAATCCTACATTTTGCAGAAGCCCTGGTTTAGTGACAGCTGCAGGGAGCACGTTTTGGAGGATGTGTGACTGGAGGTGTCAGGCATCACCTCAGATTCATCTGGAGGCCATTTCCCCATTTCAGATTTTAGATTTTGACTCTGTTGCTATCCAACTGGTTGTATTTTTACAAGGTCTATAAGTAAGGGCCTAATATGAGAAATTAGAAGATGTCTAAGATTTTAGAAAGTGAGTGAATTGGAACCTTTTACATCACTGGTGGGAATGTAAAATGTGGTGCAGTTGCTGAGGAAAGCATATTGGCAGTTCCTCAAAAAATGTTAAACATTTGATGAAGCAATTTCACTCCTAGCTATATACCCAAGAGAAATGAACCATATGTTCACACAAAGACTTGTACACAAATTTCATAGCAGCCAAATATTCATAATTGCCAAAAAGTGGAAACAACCTAATGTCCATCAACTGATTAATGGATAGACCCTGTGGGATTGCTGTACATCAGAATATTATTCAGCCACAAAACAGGAAGGAAGTACCGACACACACTGTAATGCGGATGGCCTTGAAAGCATCATGCAAAGTGAATGAAGCCAGACACAAAAGATCACATATTATGTGATTTCATTTCTTTTCTTTTCCTTTTTTTTTTTTTTGGTTTAGGTAGGCTCCACACCCAGCATGGAGCCCAATGCGGGGCTTGAACTCAGGACCATGAGACCAACACCTGCACTGATATCAAGAGTCAGACACTTAGCTAACTGAGCCACCTGGTTCCCCATGATTTCATTTCTATGAAATAGTCAGGATAGGCAAATCTGCAGAGAGTAAGGAGATCAGAGCAACCAGGATTTGGGAGGAGGGGTGATTGGGGAGTGACTGTTTAATGGGTTCCCTTGGGGGTGATGAACATGTCCTGGAAGTAGACAATGGTGATGGTTACACAACGTTGTGAATGTAATAAAAGCAGTGAAATAGTATACTTTAAAAATGGTTAAATGGTGAATTTTATGTTGTGTGAATTTTATCTCAATTAAAAAAAATGTGAGTGAAAACAGCTTTCTGTGCATGTAGAGTTCCCTGGCGGAGGACCAGTGGTGTTTCTAATATCCTTATAGCCTGGTTCTTATAGATCCTGGAGGCTGATTGGCCTTAGTCCACTTTAGGACACTCCTGTAGAATGGAATAAAAATGCAAGCTTGGTCTCCCTCTGACCCCAGGAGCAGGCAATAATTTCTCGCCTGTGACACCATGGGGACAAATATTAATATTTTTATATTTCATCTGTTATTCTGATGGACTTTGGTATCTGTGCTTGGTTTGCCCCTTTGCTTGAATGCCCAGGACTTGTCCCAGGCAGGATTCCAGGCCTCTGACGAAGAAGAGCATCTTTCTTCTTCCACCTCACATGTGCACAGTGTCTCTCCATAGTCTGTCTCCACCAAGGAGGGGACCATTCACAGACTCACACTTTCCATGGACATTTGTTCAGACTTTTGTGTTGGGTTCTGTCCTGGGTCTCAGAATCCAAAGATGAACCAGACAGAGTCCCTCCTCCCAAGGAACCAGTCGGGGAGACAGAAATGTGGCTGAGCAACACCGGTGTGACAGAGGTGTTGGGAGAAAGGGCTCAAGGGGAGATGCATGCTCAGGGCCTGAAAGGACACGCAAGAATTGATCAGGGAAACAAGGCAAAGAGACAGGCTTTCCAAAGGCCAGGATGTGTGAAAGGGCCTGACCCTGAGCTAAGGAGTTGAGAATGGAGTCCCGGTGGGTAAGCAGATGAGCAGATAAAGTTGGACCATAAGACAGGGGCAAAGCGTGGAAAGCCTTGTTCACTAGCCTGAGTCTAGAATTTATCCTGATAATGGAGGGAAACTATTCACAGAATTCAGGAAGGGAAGCTCCATCATTAGATTTGCATTTTGGGAGTGGGGTGCATATTGGAAGCAAAAAAAAAGGCTAGATTAGAAAAAGGGATTATAAGGAAAAGGAGAGGAATTGAGTGGGAAAAAAATAGAGGAGACAAACCATGAGAGACTCCTAACTCTGGGAAACAAAAAGGGTTGTGGGGAGGGGAGGTGGGCGGGGGATTGGGGTAACCTGGTGACAGACACTGAGGAGAGCACTTGATGGGATGAGCACTGAGTGTTACACTATATGTTGGTAAATCAAACTTAAAAAAAAAAATATATATATATATATATATGTACACACACACACACACACACACACATATATATATATATATATATATATATATATATATATTTTTTTTTTTTTTAAAGAAAAAAGAAAAAGAGTCGGTATGGGCGTTGGCAGGAGGCTGCTGCAGAGACCATGCAAGATGATGGAGCCAGATGAAGGCCATGGGTGTGGAGGAAGCAGAGACAGAACTGGCTGTGCTGAGATGCTGAGTAGCTGGGGTGGTGCAGGAGGGTGGGGGTCATAGGGGAGAGCAGTTCTGGGAGACTTCCAGACTTCTGACTTGGGTAGAAGTCATTATGTGACAAGGGGCCCAGAAAAGGAGCAGATTTGGAAGGCGGATGACAAGCTGAGTTTGGGGCAGGGTGAGCCTACGAGCCGCAGGCATGCCCAAGTGGAAGGGTCAAGCAGGCCAGCAAGTGGAGGGTTGGCACTTCAGTTGGAAGGGTAGGTGACTTCTACCTGTGTTTCCCTGCATGCATGTCTCATTTCTCCACAGGAGTTCAGTTTTGGGAACTGTGACCTGGAAGCTGCTGGTGCCTGCTCCTGTCAAGGTTATTCTGGTTTAAACTCTTTCTCCCTGTTGGCATGTGATTTCATGCTTTTCACTTCTCCCTTTAAATGGAAATGCAGAAAATGATCTTCGCCCTCCAGTGGGGATTGAGATTTTTTTTCCTCTCTCAGCTCTGACACCTGCTAGTGTTTCACTTGCTATTAAAGGTCTGCGTGACCGGGTGGCATGCCTCAGGCAGTGCTAAATGGGTGTGTGGGAGGGCCGGGAGAAGTGTCAGGAGAGAGGTGTTAGAAAGTGACTCACAGCCCCCCCATCCCCCAGCAAAGACCAGGAGGCTGGAGCTGGGGAGCCAGAGTGAGGTTTTCCCAGTAAGGACCCATGGTATATGCCCCAGAATAAAGGGGCCACCCCTACCCTGGCATCCAAGGCTCTGCAGCTCTTTCCAGGGCCCCTTCCTACCAACTCTTATCCACCTGCGGGGCATGCCTTATTCCACCCTGTGTAAGGTACACAGTGGAAACAGAATACAAAGTTGGGCCGCAGGTAGCAGTCTGCCCTTTATCCCTCCACTACAATGCCCCTGTCACCATGACGAATGATCCTATGAAGGTGAGAATAAAGGGCAAGCTACCTGCTGGCCCAGCCCAACCCTACTTGGCTCCAGCCATGAGTGACTGGAATGCAGGGCTCCATCTAAGGCCAGCCATCAGGAGAAAGATAATGGGGTGGGGTCTTTGGTGCAGCCCCTTGCCCTCCCTCCCCTGGAGCCTGCCACTGCCTTGGGCTTCCCTTCGTCTTCAGCCCTGCTCAGGGTGCAGATGGAGGTGGGAGCCACCTTCGTTCTAGTCCTGGCTTGTTTGCCAATTTATTCTCTTGCAAACAAATCCTGCCTTGTATCGTTGCTGTAATGGGAAAGAGGTTCATTTATTTCCAATTCTGCACTGTGGGCAGACTTTTAAGGGATCTGTCTTCAGCTCCATATTAATCTGCTTCCTGCCACAGCTCCAAATATCTTTTGCTCATAAATGAGGGCCATTTTACTTAAGGGCTAGGGGGTGGACAGGAGGGAATATTTAGCTTGTTACATTTTCAAGTGGGGCAAGGTTCAAGGGACTTGTCCTATCTCGAGACAATACCCGAAGGGATTTGGACAAGATAAAAACCCAAATCCTTTATCTCTGAATATCCTTTGCTCAGCAGAGCTGATAAGAAGCATATGGCCGTGTGTGCGTGTGTGTGCGCGCGCGTGAGCCCGTGTGCAGGTTCCCATGCAGGCATGCACATTAAAGCTCTTTTGAGATCTCCAACTACCCCTCCTTGGTCAGCAGTACTTCCTTACTGGAAAGATGATGCATCTGTGATGTTCAAGGCTTCCTTTTTATCTGGAAACACTGCAACTCTTCGAAGGACCAAATGAAGTGTAGGAGACGCTTCCTCGTGCTCTTGAGGCCATCCTGGGGCACATGTTTCAACATCTTCCTTCCGTTTCCCCCAGAGAGCTCTAGGTTGAGACCCTGCTACTTGGAAATGCTACATCACAAGGCTTTGCGGGCATTTAATCTCGCTAATCCATACGATGCCATGGCGTTACCTCATGTTTAACAAATGGAAACACTTCTTGACCCTGGTGGGCAGACCGGTCAGAGGAGAGCTGTTGGAGGCCAGGACTGGAATCTCGGAGTGGACTGCAGAGTACTGCACCCATCCCCCCCCCAATTCTGCATCCTAACCAGTGTTCCTCTTGTGCCAGTCCCTGCTGAGTTTAAGGAGGTGCAGTGCTAACCCAGAAAGAAAGGTTTAAGTACCCTTAAATCTCTGCCCTGAAACATCGTTCATTAAAACCCTAATATTTCAATCTTTTTTTTTAGATTGCATTTCTTGATTGATCTCCCCCCTCCTCAAATGGGAGCCTGGTGACTTGCAATTACCATTATCTGAGAGGAGATGTGTTTGCGTACATAGCCAGGGGCTTAGATGTGCTTATGATTTGCAGAGTGCGTTTTGTGCTTTCCCAGGTTTTTCCTTGCCTACGTGATGCTACTTAAAATCTACTGTGTAATCTTCACACTCTGGGTCTCATTTGCTTTCAGACTTCTGGGCCTTCAGATCCTTGTGTGGCCTTCCTCTCTATGTATTATTCATAGACACACCTGTTCTCAAGAAAGAAACCAAATAGGGATTAATTTAATTTATTTTATTTTTTGAATTGGAAGAGAAGGAATCACAGTTCTGGTATGTAAACCTGCTGCCCCCTCCACTCATAAGTTATTCCCAAAACACCTCTCAAAAGCCCTTTTCTCCATAGCAAAAGCCTGCCTCCTCTCCAAAGGGGGCCTCAAGAGCCCTGTTTGGGGACCTCTGCCCAGAGACACACCTCTAGCAGGCCTGTATCACTAGAAAGCATTTCATTTGATGTAAAAAAAATTTCCAGGGGCACCTGGGTGGCTCAGTTGGTTAAGCATCCAACCCATGATTTTGGCTGAGATCATGATCTCAGGGTCATGAGATCCAACCCCAGGTCGTCAAGTTGCCACTGGGCTCTGCACCCAGCAAGGAGTCTGCTTGAGGATTCTCTCTCTCCCTCTCTTGTTCTTCACCCTCCAACATAGATAAATAAATCTTTTTTTTTTTTTTTAATTTCCAGAATTTAGAAGATGGAGCACATTGTATCCTAGAAGAATTTTGCAAGGCTTATATTATTGTCAGACTTTAACCTTTGTTATTATTGATTGGTTTTGTTCCTAAAAATAACTTTAAAAAATATTTGAAGTAGTCTTGCAGTTGAAGATTATTCCTAATCTCTTAGTAATTCTTTAGTGTGTCTATTTGTCTTTGAGCTTCTTGGCTGCAGTGGCTTGGATAACACTTCATCCTGTGGTAGATTTTTCTCCCAGCACAAACCAGCTATCATTTTGTCACAGAGCAGTGTGGCAGATGGGCATGACCTGAATAGCAGGGAAACCCAGGAAAGCTCCTGACAGGAAGTTGATATTTTGAAGTTAACAAAACTATAAAGATATTTGTTACTTTGTAACATAGTTTAAATGGTTGGAAGTGTAGTCCTAGGTTTAGGACAAACTCTAGTGTGTTGGTCAACAGATCTGGGACAGGTGATTTAACATCTCTGAATGTATGCAACCTCATGGGGACAATAAGAGAAGGAGAAAATAAAGGATTAAATAAAATATTACATTTTAATGTCAGATACCTTCAGTAAGTGTTTGGGCCTGCATTATTATTGTTGAATCTGTAAACCAAGATTTAAAAGCATGACACTGACTGGGAGATGGAGCACAGGATGGTTTGTGGTGAAGACGGAGATCTCCATGACAACCACAGTGCCCTCCACTTAGCAGGGTTTCTGATAAATCACCCAGGGCACCATTTTGCTTATAGCTCAAAGATTCCCTGGGCCCCTCCAGGAGCTTTATGAATAAAGATTAAAGAAGGTTTTCTTCTTTTTAATGTAAGAATAGGTTTTATTAATTTTAATTTTACAAATAATACAGGAATATATTCTCTTTTAAAAAATTAAACATTCCAGATCAGGCTGATGTCTCCTTTGCACACTATCTTCAGCCCTCATCTCCACTCCTGGGGGATCTCATGCCATCAGTTTGATGCATCATCTACACATTTTACCATGCATCGAATGCCCACAGAAAAAAATACAATATTGTTTAATGTGCATATATAAGTTATATTATGTGTCATATCACAGCTTGATTTTTGTACACACCACAATAGGTTTTGAAGATCTTTCCATGCCAGGATATATAGTGCATTTTTAAAAAACTGCTATACAGATAGGTGTGTGTATGGTATGGATGAACTACACTTTATTTAGCCAATTCCATTTTGATGGTCATTTAAGTTATTTCTGACTTGTTGCTATTGCAAACAAAGCTGCCACAATATCCTTGGACCTACCTTCTGAGCACATGGGTAATTATTTTTCTGGGGGAGATATGGAGAAGCCAAATCACTCACTGACTTGTCATATATGAATGTTTTTCACTTTCATAGATGCTGCCAAATTACTCTGCAAAGTGATCATACCGGTTTACAATCCCGCTTACACAGCATGGAAATTTTTTTTTACCGTTTTCACTTTTTCCAATTTAGTAGGTAAAACAAAAACAAAAACAAAAAAACCCCTCATGTTTGAATTTCCATTCTTCTGATTACCAGTGAAATGGAGTACTTTGGTCACACATTTTGGGGCCATTTATATTTCTTTTTTTATTTATATTTTACATTTTTTATTTCATCAAAATTTTACAGTTATATTTTGCATTTATATTTTCATGCACTAGAATTTTATATCTAGAATATTTTTCTACTGGATTATTTTTTGGTTTTTATTTGATCTGTGGAAGTTCTTTATAGATATTCTAGATACTGATCCTTTGTCACAAGTATTTTCTTCTTTAACTTTATGGTGTCTTCTGTCATTTTGTTTTTGATGTATTCAAATTTATCAGCCTTTCATGTGTTTCTGTGCCTTGTTTAGAAATCCTTTTATATACCATGAAAAAAAAAATCTTCCTGCATCATATTATAATGTTTCCTTGCATCTAGGTTGCTAGAGGTGTATTCTAGGTAAGTAGCACATTATATATGTGGCAGGTGTAGCTACAACCCAGGTAGGAGGCTCAGGCCCTGAGAGCCCAGAAGGGGGACACAACCCTCCCGGAAGTCTTGAGCAATCCAAACAGTTTCCAGCAGAGGGCAGTGTCTGAGCGGGGCGGCCTCCCTATACTGGGGCCCTCGGGGGTTCCCTGACTCACCAAAGGGAACTTTTTAACTGCTCTAAAATTAGCAAGCGCCAGTGGAAAAAAATTTGTCTAGTCAGGGAAAAGACCAGGAGCAAAGTCTGTTGTGAGTGTGCTACACAGTGGGAAATAAAACAGAGTCAAAGGGAAAGAAAGTGTCCTGGTGTACTGTGTGTGCTATGACTGTCCATGGGGAAAGAACAGATCAAAGTTAGCCAGGATCGCAGAGGGTTTTCTTCAAGGGAAGCTTTGATGTCTGCTTAAGTCTAGTCCACACACTTGAGATGAAAGCTCAAGTTTTACAGAGGAAATGTTATTTACTGGACAAACAAGAGGCAGGATGGAAACATGCAATCCCCAAACTTACCCTTTTTGATTCCATCAATCATGTAAGCCCTGTCTCCTTCAGAGGGGAAACTGAGGAAACAGCAGACAGACAGTGCTGTGCAGTATAGTTCCCAGGTGTGGGAACTATACTTGCTTGTTTATTTAACACTGTCAGTGTGGGATTTACTATCCCATTGTGAACCTGGAAGACCTTTGGCAGTGAGATGCAAAGATTTTAATAAATCTCTTGATCCACACAAATTAGCAAATCTGACTCAGCCTCTCAGCTCATGTGCCAGATTCTCTCTGTTGTTCCTGCTCATCCATTTTCTAGCTCTCCCTGCACTGCCTTGTGCCTAGGGAGGAGGCCGGTGTGGACTGAGTCACAGTCCCTTGTCCATTGGTTTGGATGGACCTATGAGAAGCACTTACAAGAAGAGAAGTTTGCATATTTATTCCTCAGACTCCCTCCCTCCTGGGCTGTAGCTGGCAGCAGCTTCATTTCTTTGCAGGTTCCAAGTAGTCCTACAGCTCTAGGAAAAACCAGCTCTCTTCCTCCCTTTTCATGCCTTGGGGTATGAAGCTTTCCAGATAGTCTGGGTGCTTTACTACCCTGTGTTGGCCTCCGTTATTCCTTCATTAATTTATCTTCAATCATCTCTTCTGAATGTACTGTTTGATCCCTGCCCCAAACCTGACCAATGCAAAAACCTAAATCTATCTGGACTCTTCACCCTGAGACAGATCAAATGTAATTAAAATTTTATCGTAGTTTTGATACCCTTTGCCCCAGACACAATCTCCAAGCCCAGTGATGGCTGCTGCCCACATACCTTGTCTTGGAAAGTCACTGCAACAAGTCACTGCAAACCTGCTTAAAAAACCCCAATAGTGGGCTTTATTTTCTGTAATTCTCTAGTGTTTATTTATTAAAGACCCCTTCCTCCAGGCTCACAGAAAAGTCTCATTGCTATAAATACTCTTTAATTCCATTTTGAACTTTAAAGACAAACAACTTGGAAGATGAAAGAATCATAGGAATTAATTTTGATGCCTTGATGTTTTGACTAATTTATTGAAGGATGGGTGTAGAAAGTTGCTGGAGATATAACTTATTGCATTTCTAGGCAGCCCTCCATTTCAGGGAGAGGATTGCTGTTCTGTAAGCTGAACAGTCACAATAAATAGGCAATCCAAGTAGGTGAGGACATTTAGTGCCCATTTCTCCACCAGATACACATAACTGAGTGACCTGGTCTCCTACCCCATCTCTTTCCTTCTCCTTCCACCTGCTGGCAAAGGTATGAGTGAACAAAGCACAGAGATTCCATTAGGAGGAAAGGACCCCGATCAACACATAAGATCACCATGAATACCTGAGAGCAGATTGGACCCCTGCTTTAATAAAACACTAAATGAGTCTTAGTCACTGCAGACTGTTCCAGTTACATCACTTGTCCTTTCTGGGCACATCATTTCTATACTTGAAGCTGATCCACTCTACCTCATTCCCAATCCAGCTCTCACCCCATTGCAGCCCTTGTCTAGTGAACTAAGAGACACCCCTGAAGCTTTTTCCTCCTCTGCTCCATGTGCTATCCATGTTCAAGGACTGTGGATTGCATCCAAGTCTCCCTACTCAGCATTATTCTTCACACCTCCACCACCAGCACTCTGTCAAGACCCCCTGGCCCATTCTCCTAGCTTCATAACTGGCATATCCTCCTTCCATCTGCACTCCCCTCTCCATGGCACAGCCAGAGTAGGGGTTACAACTTGTGATCCTATCCCTGATACCCTTCTGCTTGAAATACTTCAAAAGCTCCCCATCACTTTTGGGATAAAGACCCAAAGCTTTATAAGTCTGTACAGACTGGTCCCTGCCCATCACTCCTGTGTCTTCTGATATCGTTCCTCCCTCTGCCATGGTCTGGGTCTTATCTTGGGTCTTCTTTCTGAGTCTCAAACTTGCCATGTTCCATTTTGGCTCATGTCCTGTGCCTTTGCCTCTAGTGTTCTCACCACCACAGAACCTATTTTTGCCTAATAAGATCCTTTAGATCCTAACTCAAACAACCCCATCCCCAGGGGAGCCTTCCCTGACCTGAGACTAGGCCAGGTCCCTGTTACACACTGCCATGCTCTGCTCACAGGCTGTAATTATACACTTAATTGAGAGATGGATGCCCATTACTTCCATGAGGATGTATACCCTGGAGATCGGGAGTAGTGTCTGTCTTTGTGAACCTGGCATTGTGCATGGCATATAGGACAATCTCAGAAAAAGATTTGCTGAAAAAATTAATGGACGTGGTCATGCTCTTTCCTTTAATCTGAGCTAGTGATGTCAGCACCTTCCCAGATGGAAGAAATGGAGGTCCCGGGTCTGGAGAGATGTAGATATGGTACTGATCAGAGTCAGAGGGTAGACCAGATTGCTTTCTGACAGCCAGCAATTCTCTGATTTGGAGGATGTTCATATCTTCTTGCCTCTTCTGTCTGTGTGGACATTCCTCCAATCTGGCTCTGTCTTGTACTAGTGTTGTTGCGTCCGTGGCTATATACAATCCCCAGCCTGTGACCATAGGAGCCCCTCTTCCTTGTGGCTCCAAGCCCTTGCTTATTACTGGGCTGGGGAACCTGACCTTATTGTTGGGTTGGGGAACCTGGGCCCTTCTGAGCAGATACAATAGAGCACATAAAAGCAAGTTGGTATCTTGGAGCTTCTTTCCTCCCACATTATTGGCAATGCAAATGATGGATTAAAGTATAAGCAAAAAAGGTTTTGTTTCAGAAGTTTTTCAGAACCATCCCCAGGGTAATAAAATGGAAAAGGAAAACTAAGCACACAAGACCGTCCTTCCATTTCCACAGCGTCAGCCAAGACTACAGCCCAGTAAGTGATGTATACGGAGGAAGGGAGCCAGGACTCGGAGAGATAATTGTCTAAACCAGTGGTTTTCAAACTTTAGCCTACATCAGGATCACTTGGAAGCCTAATTAAATCCAGATGGCTGGGGGTCACCTCCAACATTTCTGAGTCAGTTGGTCTAGGGTGGGGCCTAACAATCTTTGTTTCTAACAAGTTTCCAGGTGAGGCAGATGCTGCTGATCTGTGGGGACCATACCTTGAGAACCACTGCACTATGCTGCACTGCCTCCCCCACATTCTCTAGTTTCTATGTGTATTCCAGTTTTGTGGTTGTTGAAGCACAGACTGTAATCAAGTAGGTTATAGTGGAGCTTGGTACCCATGCTGCTGCAGTGAGGACCAAATGCTCAGAAGCAACGCTCAGGTAAGCTGGCCCCTTTTGAGCCTTGGTCCTCTCTGATAGAGATCTCTTCCTTCCTTTATGCCTTCCTAGGAAATCAGGGGATGTTTTGGATGACCTTAGAAAGACAGGGATCCCTGGGTGGCACAGCGGTTTGGCGCCTGCCTTTGGCCCAGGGCGCGATCCTGGAGACCCGGGATCGAATCCCACATCGGGCTCCCGGTGCATGGAGCCTGCTTCTCCCTCTGCCTATGTCTCTGCCTCTCTCTCTCTCTCTGTAACTATCATAAATAAATAAAAATAAAAATAAAAAAAGAAAGACAGGTGCCAGGGAGTATCATTCTAACCTAAGTTTCCAAGGTCTCATTGGTGTAGCCAACAGGAATCCAATGTCTGCATGCCGAGGGGAGCCTTGGTCTCAGTTTCAGAAGGAAACTTGCCCTTCCTTTATCCCCTTTTGCTGAAGAGATCCTTCCCCAGAGTGCTGACAGGCATGAAGAGGAAGTACAGTATAAGAGATATACAGGCATACCTGGGAGATACTGTGGGTTCAGTTCCCAGGCTACCACTATAAAGTGAATATTGCAATAAAGTGAATTAAATGAATTTTTTGGTTTCCCAGTGCACAGGAAAGTTATGCTTATACTATTCTGTAGCCCATTTAAAATATGCAATAACATTGTCTAAAAAACAATGTCTATGCCTTAGTTAAAAAATATTTTATTGCTAAAAAACACATCTTCTGAGCTTTCAGCAAGTCATTTTTGCTGAACAAATATAATTATATGTGTAACAAATATAATGATGATGAAAACTTTGAAGTGTTGTGGGCATTACCAAAATGTGACACAGAGACATGAAGTGACAAATGCTGTTGGAAAATGGTGCTGATAAGCTTGCTCGACACAGAGTTGCCACAGACCTTCATTTTGTGAAAAACATAGTATCTGTGAAGCACAATAGAGCAAAGACCAAAGAAGTGGGGTACGTCTCTACCAGCAGAATCATGCTGCCAGGTCAGAGAGGTGCAAAGTGTCTCTCTACTGGGAGCCAGTTCTCACTGAGGCTGTAGAAAGGGTCGGGGGCAATGTGGAAAAGTAAAACTTTCCTCTTTGTAAAGGAACTGTGTGTTACAGCATATCTTTTAAAAGAAGGAGTTCTGGACTGAGATGTTTAAATCAAATAGCATTTGTAAACTGTTTTTACCATGGTGCTTGGCTTCTAGTGAGTGCATAACGAATGACAGGTATTGTTATTTTTTTTAACAGGAAGCACGAATCATAGTAGAAACAGAATCCTTAACAAGAGGGAACCATGCAGCCTGGTGGCCTGTAGAATAAAACAGCAGGACTGTTGAGCCATTGGGACTTCCTATTCTCCACCTAGCTGGGTGTCTGGCCCTCAGAGACATAAAGTATCTATTTGTTGGATGGAAGGAAGGAATTACACAAGTCTAGATAAATTGGTAGATGGGGGGATTTGAGCTTATGGAAATTTTCCAGAGGGAAAGAATGATGGAGACACCTGAATTCCTTAAAATGAAGGCTTTGGGGCCCTGAGTAACATTGTTCCATTTCTTTATTGTACAGTTGGTCATACCACTACTTTACATGGTTATTATGAGACACACTTGACAACGCATCCCAGAGTGCTCGGTCAATTGTAAAGCACAAATCAAGTATTAGCCACTTTAATCAAGTGGAGCAATCGCCTCACAGATCCTTTGGGTTGTGACAACATCAGTGCTGAGGCTGAGAGGAAAGGCTTGCCTTCCTCAGGCACTTGCTCTATTGGCTTTGCCTTTGGGGTTGGCTCTTGCGTGCTAGAAAAATCTCTGAACTTCTTCATATTATTGGCTAAATGGGGTATGAGCATCTTCAGAAGGCCTGAGTCCAGGTGGGTGAACAGGACAAGCCACGTGAGCAGCAAGGAGGGCCCACGTTGCTGGGTGAGACAGGGTGCCCCTGAGCCCAGCTGGCGAGAAGCAGGTGGAGCGGCTCAAACGTCCCTCCTTCCTCTCCACAGCCTCCTGCACCTCATTTATTGTTAATGCTGTTTCCACTGGCTCATTTGCAAATAGCCTGAATAAAACATCAGAGTGGGGAGGGGAGGCAGTGCTCAGGGTTTTCCATGACTGCCTCAGCCTCCGTTCCTTCCCTCGGGTTCCTTCTCCCTTCATTACTCTGATTAACAGTCGTGATCTAATTGGCTTGTCCTGAAACAGTCAAATAGGCCTCACGGGCTCTTGCAGGGACTGTGAGGAGGACCACTCAGGCCCAGCATTTGTGTTTACTGTTTTCCTGGATTGATGAAAGAAAAAAGCAAACACCCGAATTTACAATCTTAGGAGATCTGGGATCAAGTACTCCCGCACCCTGGGAATGGCCTCAGCTCCCAGGGGGATGGCCAGGGGTCAGCATGGACAGGAGGCCCCATGGTTGCTACTGCAGGGGACACCAATCCAAATCCAGCTACAGAGGCGAATCTGTGCAGGATCCTGAGATAAGGCTGCGTACGAAAAGCAGAGCCATGACAGTGTATCCTGCACAGCAGTCTCAATCCGTTATGCCCAGTTGCACAGGGAGCACGATTTCTGTTATTTGTCTTAGCTTAATTACTGACTCTCCTCATTCTTAAAGCAACCACTTCCTTGTGTTTTCTCTGATAGCTTTCTCACCAAAAAATACATCCCTTAAAACACATTATCATTTGGCCTTGCTAACTTCTAAAACTGTGAAGTGTCTTTAAAATGTAGGTCATTTTTAACCTACAAATTCCACATAGACTCCCTCTTATTTTTATATATTTTCTGTGTGAGAACCTGAACCTTTTAACCTGTCAAGTTTCCCACAGTCTGGATTTTGCTGATTGCATATTCAACAAACAGTTCAATAGGTTCCAACGAGCACTGTATTTCCTGCAAATTAGGAGCAGGATCCAAAGGCATGATTAGGCTTAAGTTTGATCTCTTTGGCAAGATTATAGATGGTGGTGCATTTTTTATGGGGAGGCACAGAACGTCTGCACATCCCCCCATGTGATGTTAGCAGCTGTGGATGGTTAATGCCTAGATCCGTTCATTCACTGGGGTGATGTTCTATCATTTCTTGGTCATTTATTGTTGGAATACTTCCACAAAGAGATGTTTCCTCTCATCTACAATTTGGTTACCCAGTGGTGTAGTTCACAAAGGAAAGGCAAGACAAAGGATTGATTCTTTGTCTTTATCAGTTTTCAAGATAATGAAGAAATGCTTCTCCTCCTCCAAGTAGTGATCAATTAAATTTTTTCAGATATCTTTAGGAACCTATGGCTTTAAACATATTTGATGGATTTCAATACATTTATATAATTATTATCCTTATTTAAGTACAAATAGTCCCATCTTTGGCAGTGGGAGCTTCTTCGATTGGCT
Source organism: Vulpes lagopus (assembly GCF_018345385.1). NCBI lineage: Eukaryota > Metazoa > Chordata > Mammalia > Carnivora > Canidae > Vulpes > Vulpes lagopus. The sequence continues at coordinate 33,231,389 of NC_054829.1, forward strand.
CCTGAGTCCTGGTAGTCTTTGATACCTCCCCTGCGGTCTGGAGTGACAGGCTCATCTGCTACATCTGCCCCAAACCTGAAACCAGCCCTTCTTCCAAGTAGCCCTCATGTCTTTTAGTGGGAAATGATGCTCAGGATGCTCATTGCTAATTTGCTACAATATTTGTCATTGCTTTTAGTCCTTTCAGTGGATAGATGTAAGGAGTTAATGGGGGAAAAATCTATATACAGTCAGCTCTACTATCATGCTTGTTTTGAAAATGTAAACTTGTTCAAACACAATTGGTATATTAAGGAACAATTTGAGTCTAACACAAATTTTGCGTTTGGCTATGGGTGATTTTGTATAGGAGATATATTAGGTGAAGGCAGAAAACTGCACCCAGTTGATCCAAGCTGCTAAAGAATATGCGAAACAGTGAAAAAAACTCAGGAACAATCTTTCCATTGACCAAAGGGAAAGCACATCTATATACAAAGACCGTAAGCCCAAATTGCCAAATCCTGCAGAAGTGGCACCTTTTGCTGCCATGTACAACTGGCTGGTTTGGTGGTTTCGAAAATCTACAGTTTCTAGAATATTCAGCCGTCAGGTGAAGCTACAAGTGCAGGAAGAAAGCAGCAAAAGAATTTCCAGCAATGACACAAAAACTAACTGAAGAACCTATACAGTAGGTCACATTTTCAATGGTGATGAAATAGACAGGTGTCTCTTATAAATGCATGCCTCAGAGGGCCTCCATCTCAAAGGCAGAAAAAATATGACCCAGGATTTAAGGCTACAAAAGATCTCATGACTCTGCTGTTCAGCACCAGTGCCCAACATAAGGTAATGAGCCAGCCGCCCACAGCAGGTATTCCAACTTTCTACCCGGTTTCAAATAAGTTTCCTTCTACTGCTTCACAATAACTAACAAGCCACACCTTTCCAATGCCCACTTCCACAAGCAATCTTCAGGTCCTTTTTGAGGCAAAGTGCCATATTTGTCATGTGTATGTATTTCTTACCCATTTAATATGTATGGAACTGTGCTGAATGTCTCATCCTTTTAAAAAAAATTGTCACTGCTGAGGTTTTAGAGTGCCGTGCCCTTACTCTTATTTTTGCCGTAAGCCTTGTGGTTTTTATTGAATGGTTTTCCATCCTGTGGTAATTCTTAGCAGCACAGATGTCATATTCTACATGTGCACTACTCATGAGTTCATGCTGATACTTCCAATTCCACTTCAGGACCATAAGATTTTTCCTTAACCTCATCTATAGTACATCTGCATCTCCTTTCCTCCATGCAAAATCCTGGTTTTCAAGGATGTAAGAGATGATAGGATAGTCCTTAATTACTTATTTGCTTTATCCCATCTCTCACACACAAACAGCCTCAGAATAAAAGTACAAAAATTGCCACAACCTATATAATTACAGAGAACTCTCCCGGAAAAGAGTTCTGACTAGTCCCTTTCAAGGGTGAGCAGGATAGACTACTCTGGGCCCCTCAAGACCTCATCCAGATCCCCTTGCACCCATCACTATTGGATTGGGCGAACCCCCTCCTCAATTCCACTGTTGTCCTCAAGTCGGTCTGCTTGAGGTCTGATTCCCCTCTCTCCTTCAGCTCCCTCTGATACACCTGCTAACACTTTGCAAATCTTGAAGCTACTGGTGGCTTGCCCTGCCTACTATTATTTGGGGTTTGTGGGGATATCTTGTCACTTAAACTTGTTGTAAATGTTGTCCACGGCTTTTTAATTTTTTGCTATCTAGCTACTCCGTCTGTTTTGTGTGGGAATTCTGGGAGGTTTAAAAACCATGTCACTGTCGATTGCTGTCTTCCCAGAATCCCTCATTTGATAACCATTTTTTCATAGTTTATCTTTGAATATTGATATTGATTTTTTTACATATATACAGATGTTTTAAATTTTTATTTAGTCCAATCTATTTGATCTTCCCCTGTTATTTTTATTCTTTGCCATATGGATATTAGATAAAAAATCTTTTAGAAATTTCCTATGACATTTTAAGTTTCATTGTGTATATCTACTTCTTTCATCTCATTGACACTGATTTTTTTATATATATATACAGATGTTTTAAAGTTTTATTTAGTCCAATGTATTTGATCTTCCTTATTATTTTATCCTTTGCCATATGGATGTTAGATAAAAATCTTTTTACAATTTCCCATGATATTTTAAGTTGCATTGTGTATATATACTTTTCCATTATATCTCACTTATTTTTTTTAAAGATGTTATTTATTTGACAGAGGAGAGAGGTTACAAGTAAGCACAAGCAAAGGGAGTGGAAGAAGGAGAGAGTGAAGTAGGCTCCCATTGAGCAGGGTGCCCAATGCAAGGCTCGATCCCAGGACCCTGGGATCATGACCTAAACCAAAAGCAGACACTTAACCAACTGAGCTACCTAGGCCCTCTGTCTCACTCATTTGAAATTATTTTATAAAATAAGTGGGAGGAATAAATTAATTATTTTCCTCCTCAAACATCAAATTTCTCCAAATCCATTTGTTGAATTTGTAGTTCTTCCTTTATTGTAGACCAATTATAAATATCAAGGTCTATACCTAGGTTGTACCTTCTTAATATGTTTATTTTTGTAATTGTACCAAAACGCTTATTTATTTCATTTATTTCAACTTAATAGCATATTTTAAAGTCTAGGGCATGTCCCCCCTCACTATTTTTATTTTATTTAAAAAACAAGAAGCTTAGTTGCTTTCATCCACATTATTTCTTAATGCATTCCAGCAAAAGGAAAATACAAAGTTAAATTTTGGGGCAGCCCTTTGGTTCTCTGATAATTTCCTTACTTAAAATGTAATCATGTCTACTTGTTTGACCTCTTCCAAATGTTATGTAACGTCTTAAGAGATACTCTCAGTGGTTGCATTGTTGCCTCTCAGTATAGGTTGGCAAGGCTCATGAAAGCTTACTCAAGGCTGGGCAAAGAAGTGTTGGGGAAGGTTTAGGCCTGATATTAGACCTGCTCAATAGAGTGATAGCAGAGCCGTTGAGCTGGGGGATGTCATCTGAAAATCAGGATTCAACGAGTCAGACAAGGCTTCTTGTGCCAAGAGATTTAACCTTTCCAGTTGTGATTCAGGAAAGTGCTCAATGTTGGTAGGTGCAAGATAGAGAAGAAGTTCCATCCACAGGTAACAAGATCCCAGTAGCAAGCTCCAGTTCAGAGCAAATGCTTCTTACAATCAGTAACACACGTTTGTTAAGAACTGAGTGGAGATAGGACTGTGGTATGAAGCCATGAACAGAACAAAGCTAATGGAATTTCAAGAATGCTAATCCATGATCTTGATCTCTCAAGGTTGCAGAAACCGACTGAATTTCACTACCACAAGCCAGCAATAACAGATACAACATATTTGCATTCTAGAATTGATTTTTTTTCTAAAGGTAGCTTTCAGCTCTGATTTTGTGAGCTAAGGCTTTGGTAGTTTATAAATGCCTTCTCCTGTCTTCCTGAGACAAAACCAAAACCAAAACCAAAATTAATATGCCCAATAAATGGAATGTAAAGACTCTTATCTTGTAAATAAACTTGGAAAAATATTCTGGAAAATCTTCTATAAAACGTTAGCCTAAAGCCTCAGTTGAAATTAAACAGATTTTACTTTATGTGCAGCCTGTGGTTTAAAGGAGTCAAAGAGTCAAACCCAGCCTTCAGGAAGATGCAGAGATACTAAACAGAAGCAGGCAGCTCCTGACCGTAGGCAGTGAATCCTCAAGCGACACAGACCTATTCATCTTTCTCAATGTTTTCCCTTTCCAGCAGTCAGAACCTTCAGTGTGCCTGCAAGAGAGCACATTCACTGATTCTCTTAGCTTATTCAAACTTGGAGCTTTGAGAACTTGTAAGGGTGACCACTTCCATCTCTCTCATTTTGCAGCCCAGAGAGACGAGGCCAATAACCTGGGGAAGTGGAGGGACTTACCCAGGAAACTTGTCTGCAGAGAAGCGAGACCTGCCAGGTCATTGCGCACGGTAGCAGCTGCTCTCATGATTTCACTCTTCTCTTTTTATAGATGGGCCAAACAAAGCTGACAACAGGAGACTTTTGGACAAATTACCAAGGGATATTCTGGGAATCTGACTAGTTAGAAAAGCATCAGGCTGGCTCCTTAGAAGGACCAGAGCTTATGAGTAGTCATTTTTACACGAGATGCCCATATAGCTCTCTCAGAAAGTGCAGCCCTATAAACACCCACAAACAGAACAAATAAACGGTGATCTAAAGAAATGATCTTAATGATCTAAAGAGAACAATAAGGCATGGCTTTAAGCTAGGAGGGCTGCCATAACACTGTAAGTAAAGTCAATACATTGCCGAGTCCATGAATTAATTAGTGTTTAAATAATAGAAATGACTATCAATTACAAAACATTATCACAAATTACTTGCTGTGCAAACTGCTTCTTTTGCTGTTATTAGTAACTCTAGCTACTGATTTTCTGTAATTGCCAGCCACAGTCTTCCTTTGGTTGAACAGCAGAGTAGAGCTGGCCTGTAGAGTCGGATTCCCACTCACACCAATAAAAATCAGTTGGTGCCCATGTCCCCTTCCACTGACCCTTTAATACCAGCTTACTTCTCAGCCCCCCTTCCCTGCTGTCTGAGAAACCTGAGAGCCAGTCACTTGGTATTTGGTATTTGCTCCTTGTGGTCTGAACAAGCTTTGATATTAAAATCAAACATCCAAAGAATGCCTGAGGCAACATTTTCTGTTTCTGCGTGTGCCTTGCTTGATGAAATCATTCCACCTTGTGTAAGCAGCTCAGTAACGGTGGAGGGCAGATCTGGCTGGGTGGTGGATGACAGGGAACACTGTGATTTATTAGAAGGTCCGGGGCCTGTGGTTCAGAGGATCAGAGTTCAGGCCCCTACTCTTCAATAACCTCAATGTGGGATTTGGGACCAGTTATTTAACCAACTTTGAGGTTTCATTCTCCCCATTAGGAGAAGTAGACTGTGCTCTTTGCCATCTATTCCATGAGGAAATGAATGAAGATTATGGTGTTTAAACCCTGAATAAGGCCTATGATAAATGAAGAAAAACTCGCTCTTCTTTTCCCATTTAAAATGGTCGTGCATTAATTCTTGGGCTGATTCTGACGGGGCCAACCACCAATCTTGTCTGAATAGGGCCTGAGGAATAAACTCACAGGCCTTGGTGTTCTGTACCCTCCCTGGCCCCTCTGACATTCACTCACGACATCCAGTCCTGCTGCACTGTGTGAGCTGGTACTTCCCGAGAGCTCCTGGTGGGCAAGCACCACCCTCCGACTATATATGGGTTTTCTCATTTGATCCCCTCAGCGATCCTATGAGGCAAATCGTCTTTGTGTACTTTGTACAATGAAACAGAGACCAAAAATGTTATGGCCACAGAGCTAGCAAATGACAGAGCCAGGATATCAACCCAGGAAGATTTTTTTTTTTTTAAGATTTTATTTATTTATTCATGAGAGACACAGAGAGAGAGGCAGAGACATAGGCAGAGAGAGAAGCAGGCTCTCTGCAAGGAGCTCAATGTGGAACTCGATCCCAGGACCACAGGATCACGATCTGAGCTGAAGACAGATGCTCAACCACTGAGCCATCCAGGTGCCCCCACTCCCACCCCAGGGAGACCTTAGTACCCTGCTAAAAACATCTATTACACCACTGTCATTCTCAGATTAGGCTTTGACCTTTCTTTCCCATTCAGCAATGGGGATCTAACAATCTAGAGGGCAATTGTCTCACATCAAAGGGACCTTCCAAGCAAAAGCCTCTGCTTCCTCCAGGAAGCTCTTCCTAGCACTTTCGTAGAACCCTGGGCCCACCCCATTCTGGCTCTCAGCTCAGTGACCTCACAAGATTGGGAGCTTCTGAAGGATAGGGACAATTCAATATTGGGTCCACAGGCTCTCAACCAAGGTCTGTCACTAAGTAGGTAAACGATTGTATAACAAATGAGCCTTTTGCTCTCGCACACCTCCAACATAGGCACTTGAGGACCCTCAACCTTCAGCTGCCCAAAGTCCCAGAATGCCTCTTCAGAACCCTCAGACTGATGGTTCTTTCCATACCTGCCCTCAAAGATGGCTACTGGGGGTGGAGGTGGGAGAGAATAACGGCTCTGCTCTAATTCTTCAGGATTGGCCTCCACTCTGGTGTGCGGTTTCTTTTACCTCTTAACACATTCCCCTCTGCACCTTCCTCCCCTAGGGTGCTTGATGTCTTTTTCCAGACCCTTCCTCCAGGGCATTGGATGGCGTAGGCAACAGATGGAGTCCCATAGAGCAACAGGATGCTTCTCTTCCACGCAGTCACACCTGTACCCACTGCCTGCCAGCCGCCCCCACCCTGCTAACCACACCACCCTATCTTGAAAGGTGACTGCAATAAAGCAGGAAATATAAAGCAGAAAGCCCGTATTCTTTGGCTGATCGGTCTTAGTAATAAATGCTACAAGGTGGAACAGAAATAAATTTATGAACTATCTGAGCTGCTATTCTTTGATTTCAAAGTAATCCAGTCATGGGGAAATGTCAGTTCCAATTGAAGAAGAAAACAAACTTCAAGTGTCTGGTGTTCGCCAGTTCGAGCGTCACAAATATGGTAACTGTCTGAGAGCTGGGCACTGGGGCCACGTGTGTTCGTGCGAGCACTGTGCAAGCCTCTCACCGCTTAACACGCCCACTCTCACCGCCCCTCCAGTGCATCCTCCGGCCCTCCCTCGGAGGAGTGTTGATATTTCTGCCCGCAGCGGATGTGTAGAACTCACGCTCCAGAACACAAGGCGAAAGAGCCCACTATGCCGTTGGAAGCAGGCGCTGCCATGGGTCCTGACGGCAGAAGCCAGGCTGGTTGGATTAGAGGCTTCCAGGGCATTCAGAAAATTCAGTCAATGGGAAATGAGTCAGAGGAACTTTGGGCAGCCCTGATGCCTATCAGACACTGCTTCTCATGGACTTGTCAGGGTTGCCAAGGCCTCTGGGTAGAGTGGCATGGGTCACTGGTGACCTGCTTCAGGAAAAGCGAAGTTCTGCTCCGAAGCACTGCCCCCTTGGAGGGACTAGGAAAGGATGACTCAAAATGCCCTGAATCTTGTTTTTGCTCCCTTTTGGAACATCTCAGTGAATCTCACCATCTGATCTTGGCATTAGGGCTTTGTTGACTCATCCACTATGGGATTGTCTGAAATTTCTTGGGTGAAAAACTCTTCCCTTTCTTTGTAAATTAGGTGAATTCTTTGTGGTTCCTTGTAGATTCTTTGCTTCTTTCCTCACTGGTTTTCTGTGCAGTAGACCACACCCTCCTTTTTTAGAGTCCTCTCTTGGCTCCCAGACACTACATTCCTAGGTGTTTCTCCTTCTCTTTGGCTGCTTTTCCTTGATCTTTGAAGATTCTTCTTCTTTTGTCCTTGAATGCAGTTTCCTCAGAATTCTATCTTCCACATTTTTGCTCCATACTTTTTCCCTGCAGGTCTCTAACCAGACTCCTAGCTTCGGTGACCACCTGTATGTTCACTTATGGCCTAGCTGAGACCTTTCCCAAGGTCTAGACCCATGTCTACTGGATCTCTCCCTTTGGACATCTCACAGGTGCCTCAAATTCAACATAACTAAACACATCATCTTCTCCCTGTGTTCCCCATCTCAGTGAATAATTATCCAAGGAAGAACCCCAAGGAACTTTCATAGTAACTCCTCTATAGACCTACCTTGTCATAACAATTCTGTTCTCTCATATCTTTTGATTCTATCTTGTTTTTTCTCATCCCCGTCCTTATCATCTTGATTCAGGTGACCATAAGCTTTCTGCTTACAGCTTCAAGAGTCTCCTAATACACCACACTGTTTTTAGTGTGGCCCTCTTTTAGTTAGCAGTTGTCACAATAATGCTGCATATTGAAGACTCTCAACATCCCATAAAGACAAAAACAAAAACATTAATTTCTCTCTCATGAGTTTGTGGGGGAGCTGAACCAGCTATGCTTTAGGCCGCAGTAGCTGAAGTGGTTCTGCTCCACTGTCTCCACTTATTCTCCTGGTCCCAGTGGACTGACTAGGGCATGTTCTTCTCAAGGCAAAGGCAGAGGTACAAAAAGGCAGTCGAAACACCCAAGGCCCCTTAAGGCCTGGGCTTAGAAATGGCATACAGTCACTTCAACCTCATGCCATTGGCCAAAACAAGTCACATGGCCTGGCCCAAAGTCAAAAGGTGGAGAAGCACACTCTGCTCACTATGAGGTCATGGCAAGGGTGTGGCTGCAGGGAGCAGTAAGCAATAGGGCCAATAATGTAATCTACCACTGGACCACTCTAATCCATTTTTCATCCTGCAGTTAGATTTCTAACATGTGAATCTGATTATGTAACTCTTTGTTGTCCTTGAGAGTGTAAATTCACAATATGACTCTAATCTCTCTTCTCACATCACCAATCACTCTGGTCCTGCCACATTGAATTACATTTATTTTCAAAATTTGCCTGAGCTTTTGCCTTTAAGTCTTTTCACAGCTAGTTCCTTTGCCTTGAATATTTCCTCATCCTCTCCTCACTCCTTAACCTAGTCCCCATCCCATACATCATTTGGCTAACCCCATTTGTCCTTCAGATATCTCTTTAAGTGTCACCTCCTCCAAACATTCTCCATGACCCTGAGGTAGGGCTATCCTTAGGCACATTTCCAGTTTCATGTACTTGCACCTGTTATAATACTCAACTATCCTTAGTGTAATTACCCTTTTGTCCTTGAACGCAACTTCCTCAGAATTCTATCATCTACATTTTTGCTCTATCCTTTCTCCCTTAGGGTCTCTAACCAGATCCATGGCTTTGGTGACCACCTATATGTTCATTTATGGCTCAACTGAGACCTTTCTCATGTCTACTAGATCTCTCCCCTTGGACATCTCATAGATGCTTCAAATTCAATGTAACTAAACACATCATCTTCCCCTTGTGTTCCCCACATCTTAGCTACTATGCCAGGGATATTGTAGGCATGCAATAAATAACTTGTAATGGGGGTGCCTGGGTGGTTCAGTTGGTTACATGTCTCCCTTCAGCTCAGGTCATGATCCTGGGGTCCTGGGATCAAGCCCTGTGTCAGGCTCCCTGCTCAGTGGGGAGCCTGCTTCTCCCTCTCCCTCTGCCCCTCCACCCCATTCATGCTCTCTCTCTCTTTGTCTCTCTCTCTCAAAAAAAGAAAAACTTGTAATGGATGATTACCACATGGGAGTATGTCCCTGAATACAAATTTTAATGTCTTTGTTTATTTTTAACACAAAATTAAATAAACTTAGAGTAACTGTGTATATTAGAACCATAACTGTTCTGGTCCAGTTGATGAGAAGATTAGCCTAATAAGCATCTCAGATCTAAACAAAAAACTTGCTTTATTCTGAATGGTGATCTACCTATTTATGTGTTAGCATGTTGAAAAATAAATAGCATTAGATATTTTTGAGATACACACCATTGGTTGCCAACACAATAGCTATTTCTCTTCTTCTGTTTTAGCAGTGCCCTAGTTCTGCTGGGAGGGCCAATGTGCTCACCCCCAGGGGAAGAACTCTTGACTAGTCTAGGCCAATTTTGGAATCCCATTCCTCTTTGCCAGGGAATAACTTATAAGTGGACATGTGACCTAATTGGCCAATGAGATCTGAAGTGAAGTCTACAGGCTACTCCTGGGAATGTTTTCACATCTGATGAAAGAGAGTAGGAGGAGAAGAAAGGGTCCTGCATGCTTACCCCTTGTGCTTGGAGTGATGTTTTGTAAGGACATGATTCTTGAAACTGTGGCAGCCATCTTACCATCATGAGGGGAGATGTGACTGACCCCCTGAAAAAGGTAGAACAGTAAGATGAGAGAGTCTGCATCTCTGCTGAGCCCCAGTTGCTGTCCTCATATTGGAGCCACCTACCTATGAGTTTTCTGTGACATAAAATAATTAAATGTCTTCATTGCTTAAGCCACTCATCTGTGGTTATTCTGTTATTTGCAAATGAAATAATTCCTGACACAAATAGCTTTGAAATTTACCCCAGAATACCCCAAATTTGTTATTAGCAAATATCAGAGACTTCCCTTCACTCCAGTCTGTTATTTAACATAGTTTTCTTCAGGCCTGAAATGTTGTCACAGCTGGCTTTTATTGACTATGGCAGCTGATCTGCTGGAGAAGGGGACTCACTGGCATGAGGATTCTGCTACCCCCTGTGTTAATAACCCGTGTTCCAGTCCTCACTTCTTTCTTATTATATTCCCTGAGTCCTCAGAGGAACTGGCAGGTGTGGAGCTATAACCTCTTCACCCATTTTTTTTGAGACTCGTCCTGGGAATAATTTACCAGAGCAGTGGAGAAAATAATGCAGTCCCCACAAAGTTGTTCATGTGTTCTAATCCTCAGAACCTCTGTGCACTTTACAAGGCAAAATTGACTTTACAGATGTGATTAACGTGAGGTCCTAAGATGGAGAGATTATCCTGGATTATCTGAGTGGACCTCTATATAATCACAAGATTCCTTAAAAGTGGAAGGGGGAAACACAAGAAGAGCATGGGAGGAATATGTGCCTGTGGAAGAATGAGCAGAAATGAAGGAAGGGGGCATGAGCCCATGAATGCAGGCAGCCTCTAGAAAGAAGAGGCAAGGAATAGGATTCTCCCCTAGAGCTTCCAGAAGAGAAGACAGCTCTTCCAACACAGTAGTTTTAGCCCAGTGAGATCTGTTTCAGATGTCTGACCTTCAAAACTATAAGATAACAAATTTGTGTTTAATTTGTGGTAATGTGTTACAGTAGCCATAGGAAACTAATATAATGAATTGGCCTAATTGGCTGCAAAACTGAACACCTCTGATTTAGGCAAGTGGCTGGGTGCTGTCTGACTTAGGGAGAAAATGATGAAACATAAACTCAAGCCAAAGCCAGAGGGATGGCTGGGCTCTAAAGTGGGAGTAGATATAGTTTGGGAAGTGTCAAGGAGTACGTAGTTCTCAAGGGAAAAGAAAGTCCCTCATGAGATGAAAAATGCACAAGCCCACATAGGCCTAGAGCTCTAAAGTGTCCTTTAACACTTTGAAAACAAGGACCTTGTGTGAGTACTCAAAGCACATTACTTAGGTCCTATGAGCAGTCCTGTGTGTGGTCAATAAGACCCTCAACCCAGATTATAGTGGGAGAGTGTGCTCAGACTCTGATCCACTGGAAAGATGCCAGCCTTTTCTTTTATCAACAGCAAAAAATAATGGTCATTCTGTCAACAAATATTAAGTAAGTGCCAATTCCCTGCACAATGTGAGATGCTAAGGATACAGTGTAGATATGGATAAGGATAATATTTATTTAACATATCTAACAATAAATATGTTCTCCATATTCTCCCCCAGTAGGCTTGGACTACTATAACAAAAATACCATAGGTTGGATGGCTTAAACAGTAAACATTTACTTCTCACAGTTCTGGAGGCTGGAAGTCCAAGAGTGCCAATATGATCAGATTATTGTGGGGGGCTTTTTGACTTGTAGACAGCCACAATTTTGCTGTGTCCTCACATGGTAGAGCAAGAGCTCATCTCCTTATAGGGAACCAATTTCATCATGGAGGTTCCATCCCCATGACCTCATCCAAAACTACCAACCTCCTCCAAATCCCACCTCCAGATGTCATTGCACTGGGGATTAGGGCTTCAACACAAGAATTTGGAAGAAGGAGGGGAGGACGCAAACATTCAGTCCATAGTATGCCTCTAAATTCCTCTGGGGAAGACAGACATTAGAGCAAAAGACAATGAATAAGTCTTTAACACTTATGATAAGTGTGATGAAGGAGTAGATTCAGATATTAAAAAAAAAAATAGAAGGAGGAACGAAATTTAGATTGGAGGACCAAGGGAGGTATTTTTGAGGAAACCATATGTAGATTGAGACCTGAAAGATAAGTGGGAATTTATCAGGGACCAGCTGAGGGAAGAGAGACCTGGGCCCAAGGAACATCATGTGCAAAGGCCCTGAGACAAGAAAGAAGTAAGGAGTTGCTGTGTCAGTTGTATATATAGAAAGAACAGAGCATAAGAGGACCTGACGCCTTTTAAAAGCTTTTGGTGGTTTCAGGCTAAGGTTCTGTCTTCCCTTCGTCAAGCTTTCTGTGGCATGAACTATGAGTGCCCATGTACTGAAGAAACACCAGTATAGCTCTCAAGCTCCACAGTCCCAAGCAGCCTGCAGCTGTCCTCTCTCTGGATGGTACAGAGGGAGGCAGAGGTGAGGGGAGTCAGCATCTTCCTGTCATTTCTGTCCATCTTTCTTTCTGGCCCTACTTCTTTGCCGTGACCTCTGGAGATTTTCTAAATTAGAATCATTACCTATATGGGGAGCCTGCAATGCAAATCAAATGAAAGGCTGCGGCAAGCTAATGAAGGCCAGTGACCCAGCAATCTAATGGAGAGAAACAGCTCTGGTACAGGGAAAGGATGCCCCCTTATCACGTGCCACTTGGAGCAGGGAAGGAGGTGAATTCAGGATTTTTATTGTGTTCTACAAGGCAGGTAAAATTGAAATAAATATCTCTATTTCCATTTACATCTTGCTCATCTCTGTTTACATAGATACCTATGTATCTATGACCATCTATATATCATTTATCTATAATATTATGCCTGTCTATATATCATCTATCTGTATCTATATCCATATGTGTGTGTGGCATAGAGAAGAATATAATATTTATATGTCTTGGGCAGGCAAAGGACTCTTCTTATGTGGCCCAGTTAATTGTGTTTTCCCCATTCTCACCCAAGCACAGATGATGAGGTCTTAAAGGTCAGAAAAATGATCCTCCAAAGGAAATACAGAAGAATATACTTTGGAATGGCTGAGCAAAGTATGGACATTCAAACTAAGGTAAAGAACTAAACAGACAGATAATAGAAATTTTTTTTAAAAAGAGCCACTTGTCCTTTTATGTGTAATGAAATATGAACATTTTATGTGTATATACACTTACAAACTTTGATATTTGCACACTATGTAAAGCTAATTTATTCATTTAAAAATCATGTATTGAATGCCTCATATGTCAGGAAGTATTCTATGAATAGATTTGGATTTTCTCAAAATTGCATGTTTGAAAATCATAGGTAGTTTTTGAATATCACTTAATTCCAAGTTTTGTGACAGTGTGGGAAAATGCTTTCAATATAACTGGTAGACCATCATCCTCAGAATCTATTTTAATGGGTTTTCAATTTAGGAACTGAGATCCGATGCTAGTAGCTCTGTTTTTGTGTTTCCCCACTAATGTAGTAAGGTTACAGATTCTTGGGTTCTGGTAGTTCGTTCATTCAAGGAATTCTAGTGAGTGTGCCCATTAGGTGCCAGGCTAGTATGGTGAAAATGTTGATCAAGGTTGCAGTTCTCCATGAGCCAACAATAGAATAGGAAGATTGGGGATCAGTTTTCTCCTTTGGGAGAAAAGAAAAGCTTGGAGGCCCAGAACTGAAAACCACTGATACAGAGTAAATCAATTAAGTTTGTATTTTCTCAGCTCATCCAGTTTTGCTGGATGTTGGTTTATTTGTGTTGGTTAATTTTCATGAAAATTCAGCCCTGACTTTTATTCTCAATAAGTTAATAGATTTTATTTTTATATCCTTTTATCCTGGCAGATAATTCTTTATGTTCGTAGATCAATATCGGGGGAAATTTCTTTGCCAAGTAATGATCCATGTAGTCATAATAAAAGGGAAAAATTTCAAAGGTTTTCAGAGCCAAAAAGAATTATTGCAGATACAAGTAGGTCTATAACTGCATTGTCCAAATGTTCCACCAAATTTATTAGCCATTTTTAGCTCTTTCATGATTGAGAGTGAACCTCTTGGTGATTGAAGCCAGAAATTAATCTGTTGACTATTAGAACAAGAAGTATCTTAGATACCAAATAATCCAATTCAGGCACTTAAGAATTAGGAGAATGAGGCCAGCCTTATTGACAGCTCCTACCCATTCAAAGTCTCTAGGTTAGGGTCATTGATTTCATAAATTATACACAGGATTCTTGCTTAACTGCTTGCTAGACCCTTCCTACCAGTCTAAAATTGTTTCTTGAGAAAGACTGAAGCCAAAAGAAGTTAATTTGCTTCAGATGATGTGGTCATGATAGAATTTAGACTAGAACTCAAGCCCAGGACTAATTTTCATGTAACCAAAAAGCTTGTGTAAAATGGGGATAACAATTCTTCCCCTGCTGCATTGTTATGAGGATTAAACAGGATGAACTATGTGAAATCATTATATTTACGTGGAATTCATTTTTCGCATGTAATTCGTCTAATCAAAAAGGTGAGTTTCTCTGGGGCACCTGGGTGGCTCAGTCAGCTAAGCACCCAATTCTTGATTTTAGCTCAGGTCATGATCTCAGGATTGTGAGATTGAGCCCCACTTCAGGCTCCATGCTCAGCTGGAGGTCAGCTTGGAGGGTTTCTCTCCCTCTCTCTCTGCATCTCTCCCTCCCCCTTCTCTAAAATTAAAAATCAAAAATAAATCTTTAAAAAAAAGTGAGTTTCTCAAATCACCTGAGGGCAGATTTGCAGGGCTTCAGGAAAGGACTGGAATCAGGGAATCCACCAGGCTCTCTCTCCATGTCTCCTCTCAGTTTCTCCCTTCACATCTATTTGATTCTTCTTTACCTGCAAACAAATCTGCTTCCTGATCCATAGATCATGGTCACCCAGTTGACATGTGGAAGAGACTGAATCTCTCTGTTTCCACTGAACATTCTCCGGGAAGAGAATTTATGTGGCCATGGTTAAGTGTGGACCAAGTAACTGGGTATGTTGGGGGTGGAGCATAGAGTAGGGAGAGCAATAGGGTTACCATAGTTTGGGAAATGTCAAGGAGAAGGTAGCTTTCCTCAAGGGAGAAGAAAACTCACAAAATGTGGAAGATATGACACGTGTTCACCTGGTTTAGAGTTCTAAAGTTTCCTTTTGCACTTTGGAAACAAGGACATAGCACTCTGCTGATTTTTCATCCTGCTCCCTATTCCCAACTCTTTCTTCCTGGCTAATGCTGATGTGGGTGACTTGGGTGCATCACTTACTTCCGTCCTGTGAACAGTTCTGCCTGTGATTAGTAAGAACTTGTCTTAGTCAACTTGGATACTATAACAAAAACCATAAACTAGCTGTCTTATAAACAACAGAAATTTATTTCCTACAGTTGTAGAGGCTGGAAGTTCAAGATCAGAGTGCCAGCTCAGTCAGGTTCTGGTGAGGACTTCTTCCTGGTTGCAGACTGCTGACTTCTCACTGTGTCCTCCCAAAGTGGAAAGGGACAGGGGAGCTCTCCAAGGCCTCCTGAAGGGCACTAATCCCATTCATGAGGCTCCACCCTCATGACCTAATCACCTCCCCAAGGCCCACCTATGAACACTATCATATTGGTGGTTAGGATTTCAACATAGGAATTTTGAAGGAACACAAACATTCAGTCCACAACAGAACATCAGTCCAAGTTGCAGCATAGAGAGAGGGCTTAGACTCCAGCCCATTGGAATGATGTCAGTCTTTTCTTTTACAACAGTAGTAAATGATGGGTTCACTCAACAACTATTAACTAAGTGCCAATTTACTGCATGGTGTGAGACACTGGGGATGCAGTGTTGTACAAAATAGTTTTAGTCCTCATATTCTTCTTCTAATTCTCCTGCAGAAGACAGACATTAAACCAAAAGACAAAAAATACATATATAATAACATTTATGATAAATGTGATAAAGGAGGAGAATAGGATACTAAGGGAGAATAATAAAGGGGGATGGTTTATACTGGAGGACAAGGGAAAATAATTCTTTGGAAATGATATATAAATTGAGATCTGAAAGATAAGTGGGAATTAATCAGGGGAAGAGTTAGAGGAAGAGACATCTAGGCCCAGGTAATAGCACGTACAAAGGTCCTGAGGTAGGAATGGGGGCTTTGGGCCTTCTTTGGGGACATATCATACAGAATGTGATTCCTGAAGGTGGGGAGAAATGGTACTCAGAAAAAATGGACTGGCCATTAAGCGAGGTGTTCCATATTACTATAAAACAGTGGAGACCAGAGGCTTTTATTAGAATATCTATCCTCACATAGGCAGATCCATTATATAATTAGCAGCCTTACCCTGGGACTTATTGGAAGCTATTGATACAAGCAGTACTATGCAAGCAGAGAGAGACATTCTGTGGGCTACTGTTGGGGTCACTGCTGTGATAGAAGATGGCAGGACCCTATAGGTTCCAGGACCTAGCTCTGGACTTGTCATTGGCCCTGTGGGACAGAGGGGAGTGGTTGCCAATTTACTCATCAAATAAGTCAACAACAGTTTGGGGTTTTGGTCTCTCACATCTTTTCTTTTTATGAATGTGGAATAACTTATTTCAAATACAAAATATTCTGTATAGAGCATATGTCTATTCTATTACTAGTCTGGCATGTAAGAGGAATGCCACTAGGTTAAGGGCAAGAAAATGAGATAATCTAGTTCTTTTGTCTCCATTCCTCCCTCGCTCAGTTTAACTCTGGAGTTTTCCAACAGGGTTCACAGTGAAGGAGATTGCTGGCAGAGCTATTTCAGCATTGAGCAAAAAATAGCCCATGGGCAAAATCCAGCCTGTCACCTATTTTTCGAAATAAAGTTTTATTGGAACACAGTCATACCCATTGATTTACTTATTGTCAATTGCTCTTTTTCCACTTTACCAAATGACCCATAAAGCCTAAAATAAAGAGAGAGAGAGAGAGAGAGAGAAAGGAAGGAAGGAAAGAAGGAAGGCAGGCAGGCAAAAGAAAAGATCTGTTCCTGTCTGATCTAATTCTCTTATCTTATTAATGAGAATGTGGAAGCTCAGAGAGGTAACATGTCCTGCCCGACATAATATGAGTAGTGACCCAACTGCCTGAATCATGAGTTATTCCTTACTCAGTAGGGCCTACTACATCAAAATGCTATAGTTTTTTGCTCTAACCTTCATTGTTTATAAAAATTATATATTTTCCTTACTTGAGAAGTATAGGAGTTAATAGCATACAAACTGGCCCTTTGGATAGTCAGAGAGTTGCCTGGATCCCTGAGACACAGGCCGCTTTCACTCTTCTATGTTTACAAAAAGGAGGAGGGAGTCCATTCAGGGACCAGGCGCCTAGGGTCAAGGGTGGCAATGTGTGGGCTAGGCAAGTGTGAGCCATGACAACATTTGATTTGCCGCTTCCTTGACTCCTCACACGTGTCTGCAAACATTAATCAGGCTTCCCAAACAGAGCTGATGGGTCTGAATAAATAATTTCAAGTACACTGAACACCAGCCATCTGAAAGCAGTCGAGTGGAAGACTATTGGAGCTTGCATTCAGCATATGCCACTCAACTCCTCTCATCTGCCACTGTCAGCAGCATGTCAGCAGCTGGGGGTGCTTAATCCACTTTCTTCAGTCTCTCTCATTTCCTCTCAGTGCTGGGAAGGGTTAAGTGACCTCCAAAATAGGTCTGGCCAGACTGCATGAGGCTAGACTACTTGGCAGAGTATCTGTTCTCTGAAGAACACGTTGCAAGATGGAATCGGGCTACGCTAATTCCCTCCTGGTTCAAAGGCTAATGATCCAGCTGGGGGCAGCCTCACCCCAGGTGAGTCCCATAACCCAACACCAGGCCATCATCTCATCATCGAACTCTCTGCTATGTCTGCCCTCCGCCCTCCAGCGGGGAGACTAGGGCTCTGAATATATGTCCTGGTCCCCAAATGGTCACAAGCCCTTTTGAACCCCCAGATGTTTGCTTGACCCTTTCAGCTTATGGTCCTTTCTGTCAGGTAATTCAGAAGGAAGCCCTCCGTGTTGTGTCAGACAGCATTTGGGGCTGAGCAGCCATCCTAGCGTCTAGGTCACCGACCCCAAAATGCCCTGGCATGTGCTCTCATTTCGTTTTAAGGCTGCTCCTTTACTGCCCCCTCCCCACAACTTCCGAGACTGGAGCAGCCCACGTGTATGCTTATAAGAGATGTGATCAACAAACAGGAGAATTCAATGTGACCATGGAGGCACCAGGAGCTGGAAGAGGCAAGAACAGACTCTCCCCTAGAGCCTCTGTGGAGCACAGCCATGCTGACATCGTGACTTCAACCCAGTGAAGCTGATTTTGGATTTCTGGCTCCTAGAGCTGTGAGAAAATAAATTTCTCTTGTTTTATTTTATTTTTTTTAAATATTTTATTTATTTATTCATGAGAGACACAGAGAGAGACACACACACAGGCAGAGAGAGAAGCAGGCTCCTCACAGGGAGCCCGATGCGGGACTTGATCTGGGACTAGAATCACGCCCTGAGCCAAAGGCCAACGCTCAACCACTGAGCCACCCAGGCGTCCCAATTTCTCTTGTTTTAAGCCACCAAGTGTATGGTGATTTCTGATAGTGGCCACAGAAAACAAATGCATCCACCACTTCTCAGAGTAAAAGCCTCTAATATTCTAGCTCCTGTTAACTTCCTGACCGCCCTCCTACCTCTCTCCCCATCTTCCTCGGCTCTGGGCACAGTTCTTGTCCTTAAACAAACTATGACCCCACTCCCCAAGGTCTTTGCTCTCGTTGCTCTTTCAAGATGATGCTCTCGGACCTTCCCCATTTCCTTCAAATTTGCTCAAATGAGGCTCTCCAGGCTACACCATTTAATACCTCAACCCTTTGCCACCCACTCCTGATCCTCTTCATCCTGATCTATTGGTTTATTTGTTTTTTTCTAAGCACTCATTTCCTTTTAACCTGCTGTGGAATTTATTTATTTGTTATTTATTTATCCTTTATTATTCTCTTCCCCTGCTAGGATACAAGATTCTGAAGGGCAGAGCTGATTACCTGTTTTATTCTCCGCTGTGTCCCAAGCTCATAAAATAGATCCTGACATATGCAGGCATTCAATTAATATGTGTGGAAAGCATGAATAAATGTCCTTGGAGCTCCTATGGCAATGACACAAATTAGAGATGCCCTCTTTTCTCCTCATCTCCTCCTTCCTTCCTTGGTCCTCACTATATTGGCAAAGCCAATAAACACAATAAGACACAGAATATTCAGTTCACAATGGTAGAGAACAGCTGGGTAGGTTGAAGGCAAAAGTGCCAACTTTCTCTTCTGACCCTGGGAGCCTTTTACACACATTGATATGAAATACTCATGACCTAACAAAATTTTGATGGTTAGCCTAGAGACTTGTTTATATAGCGAGGAAAATAATTTCAGGCCACAAATTGCAGGTGTCCAAAACATAATTTTTAAATTTCTCTGACTTGAGTCCCATTCCACATGGTAGCAGGAAACACAGTCTCACCAACTCAGAACAAATTTGGTCACTTCAGGTTTACTTCCCTAACCCAGTTTCCCTGGCATGGGCTTTATGCCTAGGGGACTAACAAGAGTTTTGAGGCATCAGGAGTTGGCCATGGAGGTACCTGTACAAGCTGTTATTTCCCAAAATGCCTATCCTTTTTGGGCCCCATCAATTACAATTCACACTAGATCCATCAAGGGCATCTTCTTGTCCCAGTTAAGAGGCCAGATCTAAGAATCACACCTGTGCCACTCAGCCACAAGAGAGAATAGCAAGCTGCCTCAGCTTGGCTGCCCAAGCAACCAGGTGATTTGCAAATATTTCTGAAGCACCCCCATAACTCAGGTCCTGGGGACAGCAGTGCTCAGGTCTGAGAGTCTCCGCCCTCAGAGATTATATTCTAGAGGGAAGAGCCAGGTCATAGGCACAAAAATAAAACAAATAAGAAGGGGTGATGTGGGGTACTATGAAGGGAGCCAGGGGTGAGAAAGGGGTGAGAAAGGTCATGGCATTTGAGCTGAAACAGAATGATGTGAGGGAAGCAACCAGGCAAAAATCTGGAGGAATGTATTCTCAGCAGGAAGAAACAAAAGTGCAAAGTCTCCAAAATAGGGATGAATTTGCCCTGTTCTATGGAGTAAAAGAGGATAGTATCGTTAGAGTGTAGAGAAGGAAGAGACATTGGAGAGAATTGCAGGAGAGAAGTGGCCATAGTCACATCAGCTGTGAAAAACTTTGGAAACAAGCAAAATTGATTGCTGGGTATCCTAACTATAGGATTCTTGTGGTTCATCTTTCATTGTCTATAAATTATTTTGCAACTCTGTCAGGAGGTGGAATACTGATAGCAATACAAGTGATTCTTGCCCATAGGAATGCTAACTGTGTCTAACAAAAAGGCACGTGATTGTTGCCCTGTAGGTATTGACTGGTTTGGTATCTATATTTCCAGCATTCTTGATGGTTTATGTATTTTAATCCTCCTTTGAACTAGTTGTAACATCTTATTAGTTCCCTCATTAATAGTGACACATTCATTTCATATCTGTGTAAGAGGGGAGATCTCCCCCTTTATAAAGAATTATCTTTTGGAAACCTTAACATCCTTTCTCTTCCTCCTCCTCTGACACTTTCACTTGTTCTCTTATTCTGAACAATCACATGTCTTGGAGTAAGTCAGAAGCAGATGACACTCTCTTCTGTGTATAGAGGAAACAACCGGGCTTTGGAGAAGTGAATACTTACCCTTGTTTTGCTCACTTCTGTTCCAGTTTGCACACATAGGAGGGAAAGGAGTACCACCCCCTATGAGTTCTTTAGGAAATTCATTGAAGCAGTTTTGGGAATGGAAAAGGGTCTATTCCCAGAGATATCAATGTCCTGCAGTGCACAAAATAGTCCCCTCAAAGGAAAATATCCCACCCCAAATACCACAGGCACCCCCAGGGAGCAACGTTGCATTTGGGTGACTTTGATCGACAGAATGTTGATCTTGCATATAGCGGCCTTAATGACTGCCCCCAAGAATACTGCTGAGACCCAGACAAACATTCTATTCATTTACCAAATCACTAAGTAGAAACTAGTTTTATGGTCATATTTCCGCCTCTGGCATGCAGAAATGTTTATGGCGTTCAATAAAGACTGCTCTCTATTGAGAACTGAATTGAGCATATATTGTTTTAAACTTCGGCATCCTCCAATAAGATTTATATTCTTGTTTTGCTTAAGATTCACATTTTAATGTGGCAATAAAAACTAGTAAGATTGTCTCATTGTAAAAGATTCTATTTAGTTAATTATCAGGCCCCATGCCACAAATCACCATATTGGGTTTCTTGTACCCAGAGAAGGCTGTTATTTTTCCCTCTCCTCACATGAGTCACATGGTCATAAGTTGTATTGACGAGCAGAACTGAGACTAGAGGTGGTAAAGAGAGAAGAGAGGAAAGATATAACTTCCCTATCTGTGAGTCCTCCTCCCTAAAAGCCCACTATGCATGCATTAATTCAGGAGGCAGTGTAGTGAATGGTCAGTGTCCAGATTTTGGGGTCAGATCTTGAATCCCAGACCTGCCACTCACCAGCTCTGTGACGCCAGGCATGATATTTAATGTCTCTAAATCTCTGGTCCCATATAGGTTATAATGATGCTATATTGACCTCCTGCCCTTGTTCTGAAAATTAAATTAGATAATGGATTTAAGGAGGCTGGCAAGAAAAGCAGGCAATAAGCGTTGGATCTTTCTTTAGTAGAGGCTGACAACCTTGAGAAGCATCTAACATAATGGGCCTGACACTTGCCAGAGGTCATCAGAACTGCAGACAAGTATCCAGATGACTGGGAGTAGACAAGCAGACATCAGGAGTTTAGAGATTCAGGTGAGAGTTTGAGCAGCAAGGAGCAAGGTCTTAGGCAAAGGTCAGGGCCAAAATGAGGTCAGAAGCAACATGTACCAAGAAGGATGATAGACACACAAGTAAAGAACAAGAATGGGGCTTGTTATTAAACCAGGTAACTTCTGGGGAATTTCTGGACCAAGAGCAGGAAGCCCAGGGACTGTGGGTAGTTGACAAGAGGCTGCTTCCCCTGAGAAGGAAAGTGGGGTGGGCAGGATCGAGGACTGCCAAAACAAACCAACTAAGTCCCTCTGTGGGGCCCTTAGGCAGAAAGCATGGTCTTCCTTGAACAGACTTTGGTTTTCCACCTTCCCCACCCTCAGGGCAACCAGCTAGTGCTGAGGGCACTCCTGACAATCCAGGATGGAAGCTGTGAGGAACCGGTGATTCAAATATCAGTTCAGGGTGAGCCTCTGGGCCCCAACAAGGATCTGAATAGCCTCGGAGATTTCAGATGGATTTTATTTCTGGTGTGAACAATTGGTAATGGCTGCCCGGAACATTGTCTTGAGAAATGTTTTGAAGGCCACATTTGAGGAAAATGCTGTGATTGATTATTTATGTCTGCCAAGGGTTTAAAAATTATGAGTGAGGTATACTTGCTACCTTTTAGCTGGAAGTAATGCAGCCAATTCCTCCCAGCTGATACCCAGCTGGAGCATGCCTGCAGGGTGTTGGTGGAGGAACTTACTCATTCATGTATTCATTTATTCAGCATTCCCAGAATAGCCTCCATGGGCAGTACTACCGTGCTGGAGAGAGACAGGGTGTGCTGTCAGAAGAAGTTCCAGGGACTCTCAGAGCTGTTTTACAGACCCAATAATGCTTTGGCACTTCATTTAGATTCAAATCAGCAAACAATCCCCAGGAAATAAAAATTATTATCTCAATTTTTCAGGCTAGAAAAGTGCATTTCAGTTTTGGTAATACCTGGTTTAATAATACCAGCTGTAATAATTGTCCCATCCTCAAATGCACAGTCTTCTTCATCTTTCACTGAAGGCCTGGAAAAGGACAAGATAATGTGAGTGCAAAGCCATTTGCCCTCTTTGTCATTTAACAGCAGCCTGGCGGACACACTGGCCAGCCCTCAGCGGAGCTCTGAGGGTTACCTAAACTCAAGGAATGAGTATTCGGTGAATTGGCCCATATTTTATCTCCCTACAAATAGCTATTTAAATATCCCCTGAGTATGCACTTTCTGAATCATTAAGGTCTCAGGGTGCATCAATTACACTAATTTGGGAAAGTGATCACATTCATGCAGGGTTGTTATTTTTAAAGAAAAGACATTTCAGTGTATTGATGGGGAATTGGTGTCCGGAGTATATAGATTTCCAGTTATCCCCTGTCATGGCAAGAGTCCATCGGTTTCCTTTAAGAAATGAAGAACACATTATGCCCGGTATTAACAAAGATCAATTTCAGTAAAGGAAGACATCCAACACAAGGGAATTGAGCTGAGCTGGGAATAAATGACGTAATGTTTGAAGCGATAAGGGATAAGTCATGCTGGGACTACAAGTTCTTGTATAAATGATGATTAAATGGAATTTGTGTCTATGCCTTTTGCTAAAGGTAATATTTCTTTACTGTAAAGCATAATGTATCTCTTTCGGCATTGTCGGTGAAGTATGCAGTTAATAATTGGCCTTCTTAAAGATTTCAGAATTCTTTGGTCTTAACGTGAAGGGAGGGCCTTATCTTTACTGCCAACTTTTTTCGGCTCTTCAAACCGAAGTGACAGTCTTTTATAAGAATTTGGCTTTGGGTGTTATCTTGCAAGAAAACAGTATTCCAAACTTCAATACAGTGAATAGAGTCGCACAGACACCCCATGAGGATAATATGGGAGATTTGGGAAATAAAGTAAAGATAAACCCTCTGCCGAGGTGTGAGATGCAACGAAAGAAAAGGAAATGATGAGGTGAACAGGAACAAGGCTGGTGCAGGATTTCTATTGGTGGCTCTAAAAGAAAAAAATTACAACAACAACTAAACTAGACTTTTTATTTTCTTTTGGGGTCCATAAAAGCTATTTAATTATTTAGGTCTATTCAATCATATATATGCTTAAAGCTGGAAGAGACTGCAGATATTTCAACAGATGAGAAAGCCCAGAGAGGCAGTGTGACTTACAGAGAGGATTACAGTCTCCCTTTCTCCTGGCTTGTAGGTATTTCTTGATAGCTAAATTTTCGTTTCTAAGAGGAAATCTTCATTTTAAAAAAGCATCATTCCAGTTCTTTTGATTTTGTTTTTGATAGTGGTACTGACTTTTGAACACGTACCAAACACTAGCACCATGATTGAATGTCAGAAATTTTAACTTGGAGCTAAAGCGAATGCTGAGATTCTGATTCCGTGTTGCTTGCAGGCTAGCACTTATGACATCTCCAGCTCAACACAGGGTCATGGAAGAGCCAAGATCTAATGAGGAGAAAAGAACCAAGAACCTCATTAAAAAAAAAAAAAAAAAAAAAAAGGCCATTTCATCATTTTTTCCAGGCTAACCACTAGGTGGGTACCTTTAAGGACAACCAAGAATGAGGAAGTAGAATAGGAGTCAGGATTCTCAACCTCATAGAGAGATGCATCCCAGGGTTTTTCTGGATGGTAAGAGGCTACCATCCTGACACCTAGAATCAAGATCTAAGTGAGACTTCTCAAAGCTTTCTTTGATGTGAGCTGCTGCTAGCACAATAGCAGGAATGATGGGCAGTGCCTATTAAGATGAAACACACAAAAGATGGTAGCGGTAGCCCTGAGGCCAGGACTCCAGACACAGCACTGCTATTCACCAGCTCCATGTTCTCTGGCAAGATGTTTCCTGCCATTGGGTTAACTGACCTCAAGGTCCATCAGGACCAGTCATATATCAGCCTAGTCCAGACCCCTTAGTCCCTTTGTCCACCAACCGCCATACCCTAAACAAAGTCACCCTCTCCCTTTCCCTTCATGCTACCTAAAATTTGGAATTTTCGCTCTTGGCCATTTCCCTATTTCTCTCACACATGTCACCAGTCTCAACCAAACATGCTCTTCCATCCTTCAAGACCTCTGCCAGGCCTCCCAGTCCATCAGGGTTTTCTGGCAATCCCTCCTTTTCCACCATTATGTGTTTCATTGGTAGTCACTTCACTGACACTTCCCAATACCCTCCTCTGCCTACTGAGTGTCATCCTTCCATTGATAATCAGCACCCTGATTATCCAAACTCCTGAAATCCAACCACCCACTTCCTCAAGTTCTGTTGCTTAGTGGTGCCTATGAAATCCTATCGTGGGGCCATCCTTATGCATTATAGATGCCAACCCTTTGGCACCTGAAACTTTTTGGTCTGGTTCCATGATGACTAATTTAATCCTTTACCACTTCCCCCAATTGCTCTACCCTGTCCCTATTCCTAGTTTCCATCCCCATCATTTGCAACAGATGGCTTGGCTTTCTGTCCCTGAAAAGGACATCAGTAGGGCAGCTTCTAAACTATCCTAAAGTTTCATGGAGTCTGAATGACCTGAACTAGGGGGACCAAGGGCAGTATAGACAACTGTAGCGTGAGCCAGAGGGAAGACAGGCCAAGCCATAGCAGAGAGTGGAAAACCAAATGGATAGTCAGGGTAGGTTCTGATGCAAGAGGTCCTGAAGCTGAGGTAGCAGGATGCATTCAGACCCTCTTGTGAACAAGGACTATATCTGTGCCTCATTGGATTTCTAGTTCATTTCAAGTCTCAACTAAGGACATTAGTGTCTCCTCAGCCTGAAAGTCTTAAATCATACAAATCACAAATAAAATTGCTCTGAAAAGCATTTTTAGATATAGAGTAAAAGATGCTGTGTAATAAAGTTGTATTCTTCATATTGAGTTAGGCTGAGGGAACTCGTCCCTGAAATTTTGAAACTCAAATAAAGCTCCAGCTCAATTATTTTCCCATTTGTTTTCATCATCTGACTTCCCAGCAGAATTTTAGCCTGGGGAAAGATTTTTGGTCAGGAATCCTGCTCAAGGTATGGAGTTGTAAGGATACTGACAGATCAGGAGTATGCGAGGTTGAGTGGCCCTTCTACAGTTGGTTTCACTGCCTCGCCCTTGCTTTATTTTTACTTGTTTTTGGTGATTTATAGAATCCCTAAGCAGGGTGGAAGAAACTAATGACCCAGAGCAAAGGGCATCTACCCATTTGACTTCTCTTGGTCATAAGATTTTGATGTCTTTTGGCTCCTCCTTGATGCAGGAAGGTAATCAATAGTGAGTTATTGTTTAGGTGCAGATCTTGGGAATCAGTTTCTCATTGTGGAAAAATCTCAGTGGACAGACTGGCCCCAGGGACCCTCCAGCCAATGTGAAGGGCATAGTCCAGCATAAATGATCCTGGACAAAGTGCTGTTGTTGAGCTTTTCCCTAGGCAGCAGCAGGAGCATATGTAGTGAGAGAGGGACTATGAAGTGGATAAGAGGAAACTTCTATATAGGAGAATGGCAAGATTCTATCCAACCTCTTAGCTGAATCAGCAACCCTGAAACTCTAGTTGGACCCCTGGGCATCTTTTTAAGAGCTGAAGTGAGGAATAGATAATGGGTTAGTGGGCAGTGGGCAGATAGACCTACCACCAAAGAGAAGAACTACAGGTCAGTGGGAAAGCTGTAAGCCAGGGCTTCTTTCCAGGTTTGTTTATCTAGCCATTGGTATGTTTAAGTTTTCAGAACAAAGGCAAGTCAGAAAACCCTTTAAATAAGTGTTTATTCTTGAATAAGCCAAAATGTTTGTAATTTAAAGAAGCATGGAAAATTTATTCTGGGAAAAAGGTTAATAAATTCTGTTATGTCAGTAAAAATGTCTACCTTTTGGGTTAGTTGATTTATAATAGATACCTTCACCTACTTCCAAAATAGGCTTATGGGCAAACACCAAGAAATTTATGGCAGCATTTTCACCTCCTAACCTCTGTTTTTGAAGTAGGGCTGAGTTCCTTGTCCAAAGTGACCCTGAGTGACCCTTCCTCCATGGCTTTAGCTCTCACTGGGCTCTGGTCACAAACATAGAGGCAGTAATGGCTTCCCATGCTTCACAGTTTCCGGGTGTGTCAGCATGTCTCGCTGTCTCTCTTAACCCTGCCCACACCCTTGTAAGAAGGCTTTTGGTTAGAGTATCTTCATTGAATTCTGTTTCCTGCTGGGGCTCTTGTTATTGCAATCTCCAACATGTTGGAAAACCTATATGGTTGTAACACTGAACCTAAAATAATCTCTGTTTTCTGACCAAGTATTATCAAAGAAACTAGCCCTGGTGTGATGCTTAGCACTTGCTCAGTGTGATGTTTCTTCAGGCTTCCATTCAAGAAACATCCCTGGGGAAGGAAGTAGTGTAGGCATCATCAATCCTGTCTTACAAGAAAGGAAATGGAGTCACTGGAATTTAGGAATTTGTTCCAGCTCCATGACTAATTGGGGTTCCAGTGGTCAAGATCTCAGCTCTCCAACAGGCTCTTCTAGCCCAGATGGTTCTGACCCACCAGCAGCCAAAGGAAAATGGAGCCTTTGCTTTATTATTTACCCTTCTTCAGTTTCTAAAGACTTGAGAGAAATGTTTCTGCTGAAGGGCCACCCTTAGCACCACTTCCAACTTCAAAACAACAGATCTGCTTTCAAGACCATGTGTGATCTTCTTTCCCTTATTTCCACATAAGAGTCCCTGCTGCTTTTATAAATCATCAACCTTTTACATTAGGCTCTGTTTCAAAGATCTTTCAGAAATCCTGGCTGAGAATGGCCAAGCTGGGGTTAGCAAATGAAAAGAGCTCTCATTTAATCATTTCAAGTATGTTTCTCTCTTTCTCTGTTTTACTCTCTGCCTGGTTCCCTGTTTCTCTGTGTCCCTCTCACTATCCTCCTCTCTTCATGACTTTCTTTCATAAGAGGCTTCATGGGACAGGCTGATGGTCCTTTCTATGCCAAGGTACCTAGACACTAACACTGGGAAGTCATTGTCACTTCTTGGCCTGTAATCACAGAGGCATGCTTGCTTGGCCCCTGCCAGAACTGTGGCACTGAAGCAAGGGGGAACAGGGAAGAAAGGCCCCGGTCTTTCTTTGTCCTCTACCAGAAGGTCTCCCGCTGGTGTTTCCCAGTGGCCAAGACCAACTGTGTGCCAGAGGGCAAGGGAGCCTGGGCGATGCTGCCTGTAGGGGTAGCTTTTGGGTGAACAAAGTAGAGACATCCAGTGGATGGAAGCAATGGAAGAGGGCAGCAGGTGGGGAACAAATAGAAGATAGCCAACATAGAGGTGACTCTACCCACTGACAACAATGAAGACTTTGTTGGTGGGATGCGTGAAGATATTTTAGTTCATAGCTTTAGCCCCCTTCCCCCTTCCAAAATGGTGTCAAACCCTTTCTTGATGAGTTTTGGTATTAGTGATTAGGTCACTCTCTGGACATTTCTGTTTTCTCCACTCTCTCTGTCCCTTTGCCTTGTACTCTGTTAGGTAGAACCATTGAAGTCATATTGGGAACTGTGCCTTTTATTTCCTCCTGCATTCTTCTCTTTTGCTGAGTGCTAGAGAGGAAGACCAATTTTCATGGATAGACTTCCAAAGTAGCCACAGTAGAGGTCTACCCAAATGGCAACAACAGATGAGGCAGGCTTGCTTCCATCCAATTATCCATCACCTGATAGAGGAGATACTCTTACCATGAAGCTAATGAAATTTAATTATCGGCACCCTCATCCCACTCGCATAGGCCCTTTGCAAAGGCCCAGAAATTTCATATTCATTATGCTGTATTCTTTTTTTTAAGAGGGCCTTCACAATTGTATAAACTTCAGATCCAAAAAGCCTGGACCTGTCCATTCCTCTCTATCTTTGTCCCTTAAGATACCTTTTCTACCCATGACTAGGCTGGCAATGTTTACAGAAGCCAAAGAAGAGCTAGTTAATATACAATAGATCTATTGGCAGAGACTCCTCAGACATATGGTCCAGTCAATGGGCCCAAACAAAGGAGCAATTGCAAGGTGTCACCACATTCTAATAAAGCTGTGGCAGTGAAACATGGTCAGTGACACAAATGACAAAGGCAGGCTGCTGA
Source organism: Vulpes lagopus (assembly GCF_018345385.1). Lineage (NCBI taxonomy): Eukaryota > Metazoa > Chordata > Mammalia > Carnivora > Canidae > Vulpes > Vulpes lagopus. Next base: position 33,260,269 of record NC_054829.1, read on the forward strand.
GGATCAGCCAGTCACAAATGAAGCTCTGATGCTCTGCAGCTTAACAAACCTTATGTGTAATACATAAGAGGGACAATCGCCTCAGCTGCTGGCTGGCTCACTGGCACACCTGCTTTTTGGGGAGGTGTGGTGAGGAGAGCATAAGCAGGCTTGCTCTGCTAGCCTTTCTAAGACAGACCCTGGTGCAGGCTGCAGGGGAGCCAGCAGGGGCTCTGCACCTGGGTATGTGTGTGAATGCCAGCCCTGGGACACTGTGTCCTGGGCTAGGTCACAGAGATGGAGCGTGGCTCATTAGTTCCAGCCCTGGCTAACACTGCCAAGTCCTGGGTTAAGTCCTGGCCAGTCAGCCTTCTCCTCGTGCACAGTCACAAAGTGCCTGTAATGCCCTCATCCCGTGGGCCTCAAGAGTGACTGGGTTTGAGATGCAGATGCCTTAATAATGCTGATCCTTCCCTCCTCAGAAAAAAATAGCCAAAAATGCACTCCAGGTTGATAACTCACTAGGCAGCAGCACTGGTGATGAAGAAAAAAAAAAAAGCAATGAACATTTTCTTTATATTGACTTATCATTTCAGTACTTACCAGAGCCTTATTTAGGGACAGAAGGGGAAGAAAAAAGCCGGAGGAAGGAGGGAGGAAGGATGAAAGAATGTGACACTCGCAAGAGGGATTAAGAACAAAGGCTCTGGAGGGTTCAATCCCAGCCACATTACCAGCCCTAGGACCCTGGGCAAGAAATTTAAACTCTCCTGGCCTTAGTTTGCCAGTTTTATAGAATAAGAATAAATACAGTGCCCACTCCCTTGGGGGGCTGTGAGGATTAAATGAGTTAACGCATATAAAACCCTGCAAGTGTTCCTAGCACACGGGATGAGCTCAGTAAATACCAACTCGTAGGAATCCTATGTACTCACAGAACCCGTCAGGCTAGGAGCAACATCTTTGGTGGAGAAAGCTCCGTTTTTGTGTGGAGAGGACCAGAGCTCTGAGCTTCCCAGCCACGGGCGCGGCCTCGCCTCCCTTCACCTCCGCATCTTCCACCTGGAAACTGAGAACACCGGTAACCTCCGTCTCATCGAGTCTGTGCGCAGAAGCAAAGGAGGCAAGAATTATGCCTGAGCTTCTCTCCTGTGTGAAGGACAGTTTGTGTTATTTGGAAACCACAAGATTACCCAGACACTTGGAGCTTGCCAGCGTGCCTGGCTCACGCGGGAAGCCCTGCCAGTCCCCTCCCTCCAGCCTGGGATGGCGCTGCCGTCAGGGATGGTCAAGTTCCCCCCAGAAGAGCCGGTCCCACCCCCGCAAGCTGCTGCTACTCTGAGGGCCTCCAGCCCCGAGTGAATTCACTCCAGAACCATCACCGCTCCCCCGCCAGGTGTGCTGAGGCCAGTGCAAGCTGAGGCACCCTGGAGGCTTCGAGGGCCTGCTGAGTCTGCGGCTCTCTAGCAGCCGGGCCCTGAGGAGGGCAGGGAGCGGCATCTGGGCTCTCGGTGTCCAGGACAGGGACAGACCGCCCGCACATCCTTCACCTGCCACCTTCCAGCTGGCAGCTCTGTTTAATGAGCTGCACGCAGGGCCACAAGGAAAAGAGGCTCTTTGATGGGCAGGGTTATGAGTGCTCTCTTTTTATTATGCCTCCTGGTGTTTTCTCCCCTGCGTCCCCCCTTTCTACCTGATGGCCCCTTTCCCTGTCACCCAGATACTGACGGTGACAAGCACACTGCAGTGCTGTAGATGGGGATGAATGTCAGGCCGACTGGAGCACAAAGGTCCTGAGTCTTCTCTTACTTGTGTCAACAGAGTAGGCCTCTCTGGCCTGGCCTGCTGGGGCGCCCAGGAAGTGGCTCAGAGCTGAGATTCGCTGATGTTTGGACAGAACCTGATTCCTGACATCTGGTGCAGATGGCCCAGTCGGCAGAGGAAAGGAACAACTGCTCAGGGGCTCCTCACGGTCGTGTGGGCAATGCGATAAGAGAAGGGAGAGAAGACTCGCACCTGGCCCTTCCAGGTAGCTCCTCGGGCACCTGGGGCAGGGGCTCAGACAGGAAGTGTGAGGGGAGCAGGAGGGAGAGACCGCTCCTGGACTCCTGCCCGACCCAGGGCCAGAGTGCAGAGAACTGTTCTCAGGGAACGAGGAAAGAATCTCAAAAGTCAGAGATTATTGAGGGAGCCTCTCTTGGTGGTGAGCTCTCTGCACATGGGTCTGAAAAAAATGTTTTCTTTTCCTGGATTCTCAAAAGACACTTTCACAGGGTATATATACCATTTTTGATTCTAAGCCTTTTGGAGCTGGGATCCCTCTCCTTCCGGCTTCTGTATTGCTATAGAGGAGGCTCATGCTATCAATAGCTGTTCCTATGATCCAGGTTTCCTCTCTGGCTGTTTTTAAGATCTGTTCTTTGCCTTTGGTATGAAAACAATTTTACTACAGTGTATCAAAATGTAGATTTCTTTTTCTTTCTCTATTAGCCTGCTTGGGATTTATCATAATTCCAACTCTGGAAAGTCCTCAGCCTTTCCTCTTCCAATATTGGCTCTTCCCATTGTCTATACCATCTCTCTTGGGAACTCTGCTTGAATCTGTGGCTAACCTTCTCTCTCCACTATGCCCCCATTTCTCAGGCATTTCTCTGTGGGAATCCCACCCAGAAGATTGGGGCTGAAGTATGTTCCCCCAGAAAGAATTTACATTTGTTTCTGCCATCTGCCAGGGGTGCTTTCAACATTGGGCTGCCCTGAACTAATTTCCTGGTAATTAATCTCAGTACTTTTTGGGATATAAAGATAGTATGAATTCAAGCTCCAAACCTGCACAGAAATAGGGAAATTGGCATATTTATTTGGAAGAGATTGTTCTTCTTCAAAGGACCAAGGCAACTTCAGACAAGTTTCCTCATTTATGTCCTCGTGAGCAGAATTCTCCCCACCTCTGTGCCACCCCCATCCCTCTACTGAGGGTATAGTGTGTGTGGAATCCCTGCCATTCCAATTCCCCGCCTCCAGCATGGTGAAAAAACCCAAGGCACTGGAATAGATGACAGGAGCCAAGAAACCCTTGAGGGTAGTTGCTATATTTCATGGTCACTTTATTTTTGTATCCTGAGTCTTTCTCTCTTTCTTGGGAGAGTCTTCTCTCCCAAGGGTTCTGAATTTTTAAAACATGTTATTTGGTATTTTAAATTGCTGTTGTTTGCTTTATTTTAGAATGGGAAGGTTATCAGGATTTCTAGTCCATTATATTTCCAGAAATGGAAGTCCACATCTTCATGTATAATCCCCTCTCTGAAGAATTTGCCAACTCCTCACTCTCTTGATCTTCCTTTTGTTCTCTATAGGCTGGGGTGGATGTAGCTGAAGCACTTCTCTGTTGGCAGGGATCCATCCTCACCACAACAGGAGGCATGAATAGCAATCTCCTATCACATGGACAGAAAATATGGTGTTAGAAGCTCTGTATGTTTATCTCATGCATTACTTATGGAAGTGTATAGTCATGAGAGGTTGGACACTCCACTACCTTTTGAAGCCATTGGGAGCCATTCTCTATGTTCTTATGATTTTCATGGCTGGAGAGAAAACATTCATTAACAACTTTGCATACACTGAACTCTACTTCTTCAGTCCAAAAACAAAAGGTCTGGCATGGGTTATGACAACAAACTGTGTGTCAGTTTGGGGAGGGAATGTGCTTGCCAGGCTCAAGGCTGGGACACTGTGGTTGAACCCTTGGATAGCCGCATTCTCTGAGATTCATTTCTCCTCCTCTGTTATACCCCCGTAGTTTCTCATCTCAACATTTTTCTTTTCTGCATATGTTTTTCCACAGCTCTTTACTCACTCTATGGACATCTCAAAGATTTCATTCTCTGTTTAAAGAAAAAAGAATTGAATTGACATGATATGTATATACATCTCAATCTATGTATCTACATATATCATGTCAGTTGAGATTATCTATCTATCTATCTATCTATCTATCTATCTATCTATCTATCTATCATCTCAGCACCTACAAAAGCAATTGACAGCTCATGGCCACACTGGGAGCTCACATGGGTTCTCCTCCTGGTACCTTGCCTGGGGCTATGTTTGCTCTGAGCCTCCACTGCCTTTTCAGCTCTCCTTGATGCATTTCTTTGGCCTGTGTTTATTCTGTCTGAAGACAGAGAATATTTTCAGGCCTCTGAGGATATATTTCACCCTGGCAGTGGGCACAAGCAATTGCCAAATGACCACTGCCAAGAATGTCTACCAACAGGAGTTAGAGAGTCAAAACTTTCTTCCTCATTTTCAAACCGAGTTCCAGTCTTGAAGTACTTTCCTGATGATGATTCCAAATGGGTCAGATTGCAGGCAAATGCTCAGTCTGGAGCTATTACTGTTTACTGTCTTAAAAGATAATAAACAGAAGGCCTAGATGGCAAATAATATAAAATGTATTTGTATGTATACAAATTGGCATAATCCACAGAATTCATGAAGTCCTAAGAAAAGTTTTAAGTGCAGAATTGTGATACTCTGGTTTATTAGTATGGAGAACCCACGGCACAAATGAACAAGAAATTTTGTGCTTCAAGGCTTGTGTGCACTGTTCCCATCATCACACAGACACATGAATTGTGGGCATGTCATAGTTGGGTCATTCCCCAAGTCATTCAAGGCTGAATCTGCTATCATTTTGTCCTCAGAACCTTTGAGAAGTCTGGGTCCATTAGTGTTGATGAAAACAGGTTGAGACGGCACTATGCCAGCAGCGTCATCATCTCCTGTGCGGTCAAGTGAAACAAGCTGGGTCTACAAATAGGCCTGTGTTTTCTGAGCAAACAGCCCTCCCCTATTTATATTTTCTCCTTAAGGAGGATATTTTTTAAAAGCCTATTTCACAGAATCAATTTTAGTAGGCCCTTTAGAATGGGAGGTGAAATGAAGGTAGTTCAGTTTGTTTTAACAATAACTTCAGCTTATTGAGGCAAGCATTAGTGGATCACATCCCCATATGGCAGTCATTAGAGACAGGGAAAGCTTGAGAAGCATATTGCTCTGAGATAGCTAGTAAAAGAATTGACATTTTTATAGGACCTAAAGATATCACCAATAGAATAAGGACAAAAACCCATTTGTAGATGATAGGCAAGAAGAGGAAATCTTTGAAAAGTCAAAGTATTCCCTCTCCAGTATATAAGATGGAAACACTTTCAGGTAAAAGGCTCGTGGTTCATGTGTATATTAATTTAATCATTTGCCTCCTCAGTCAAATCAGTCAACCAACATTGATTGAGCACCTACTATGTTCCCAGATGTGGTGGGTTCTGAGGAGATGAATAAGACACAATCCCTGCTTCAAGGACTTGCATATGGTTGATAGACTAGGAAGGAGGTCACTGAGTGCAAGGGGAGGAGGTTAGTGGGAGAATAGGGAGGGGATGCTGTAGGACTTTATTAAATAGGACTTTATTTACACCAGAACTCAAAATGATTCCTTATTCTAAGGCTGACAGTATTATATAGTTCCTTTTTTTTCAGAGGAAATCGTTTTTAAAAAATAATCCAGTATCACACACTAAAGTATTTAAGGTTCAAAGGGCACGATACCTGGAACTGACTTTCAAATGATTTAGGAAAAAATAATAAACACGTGTGTGTGTGTGTGTGTGTGTGTGTGTGGGTGTGTGTGTGTGTGTGTGGAGAGAGAGAGAGAGAATGCCAATGCATACCAATGCATGTGGGGGATACAGGGATGCTTCCTACCTGACCTGCTAAGGCAAGGCTGTGGTGTGGGTTGTTCTAAGCAGGCAGAACTGGAGGCACAAAAGCTGCAAGAAGGAGAAAACAGGTGGTCCTTGAGCAACTGCAAGTAGCTCTTTGTGGCTTCCACTAAGAATGGCTTAGAGCCAGGAAAGTGAGGATGGAAGGCAAGTTGGGAGCCTAGAAAAGTAATCAAGTTGAAGGATAAAGATGGCCTGAACTAGGGTAGCTACTAACATGGAATAGAGAGCAGTGAACAGACTGAAGATATGTTAGGAAGGTAGAATTAACGGGACTTGAGAATGAGTTGAATGTGAGAAGAGGAAGCAGGAAAGAAGCTAAGGCTAATGCTTATGTTACTGGGTGGGAAAGATGGTACTGGTCTCTGACATGGTGAACATGGGGGTAAAGAGGGAGTCTAAGGGGGACAAGAGTGCATTAAATTTTAGAGATCTCACATATGTCTCTGGGATATTCAACAGACCCTCATATATTTGTATCTGGAGCTCAGTACAGGGAACTGACAGGGCTTACAAATTTGGGAGTCAGCAGTCTATTGTTGGTAATGGAGATGATGAGAATGGGATGAGATTATCCTCAGTAGAGGATAAAGAGGAGAGGTCTGAGGACAGAGCCTGAGGGAACCAGCCAAACTGGAATAAGGATGAGAAGCCCACGAGGCAGCTGAAATGTCAGCAGAGAAGTGAAGACTTAGGAAAGCATGATGCCAGAGGGTGTGAAGCGGGGTGAGGAGGAGGAGGGAAAGAAGGGGAAGAGAGGTGGGGGAGAAGGAGGACAAAGGTGAGGAGGAGGATAGGTGTCCATGATTCAATAACTAGCAGAGCACTAGTGGCCTGAGTGGGAGCATTTTCAATGATAGGACATGAGAGCAATTGCAGAGTGAATGGCAAATGGGAAGTGGGACCCAAGAGGAGGGTGAAGCTTCTCCTTCAAGATTCTACCTGTGAAGGGAGGGGAGATGAGGGGGCAAGTGGGAAAAGGTGATAAGATACAAGAAGCAAATGATAGGAGAGACTTGAGATGATTCCAGTGCTGATGAGAAAGAGCCAATAAGGAAGAAGAGGCTCGTGAAGTAGGACTTGGGGTGATGATTAGTGAGGGGTCCCTGATGAGGGGCTTGCCTGGATCTAGAGTGCAGTGGTCCAGGCAGGGGGAGAAGGCTTTAGACAGGAGGACAGGCCCAGTGCCAGTGAACCAGCAACCATAGAAACCCAGTAAGCGTTTATATTCCTACTCCTGGAATCAACTGGGATCAGCTAAGTGGCTCTACTCATTGATCTTGGGTGGACTCACCTGTCTGAGACTCAGCAGTTGTCAGCTAATCAGGATGAGTCTGTGGTAACTGGGGTGACTGAAGTGCCTGGGCTCTGCTCCACATGACCCTCAGCTTCATCCTGGGACTGTGGGCCAGCACAGTTTGTCATTCTTCCAGTGATTGCAGAGGCGCAATAGAGCAAGGTCCAATGCCCGCACCCATTTGCAGCCTGTTTGTCTTGTGGGCTAACATCCCTCTGGCCAAAACACATCACATGGCTGAGCCCAGTCTCAAGTCACACACACACCCTGCCACACACGTAGCAAAGTTAAATGGCAGAGAGCACGGGTTCAGGGCCGGATGAAGAATTTCTTAACACAAATAAGGAGAAATACAGTTTTGACATTTTGTCAAACACAAGAAGAAAAAGAAGTTTGCAGGTATTCAAGGGAAAAAAGACAAATTAAAGCCTTAGCCATTCCCTCTTCTGTTCGGGCCAAGGTGCTGCTGTATTATTTATGTCTGCAAAGGTTAACACTCAGCTGTGGTTAATGAGTAAAGCAGTCGGGAGGAGAATACTCCGTGATAGGGTCAGCGCTCCCTCATAAAACCTAACGACAGCAAAGTCAGCTTTATTGCTTTTGTAGAGAGGGGACAAGCCCTCTACCACCTCAGTGGAGAAGGGGGAATCTGATTTGGGGCAAAAGAAAAAAAATATTCCCTCCAAATCTTGCTTACAAGAAACGAATATTGAACTGTGAAAAAGTTTCAGAGTGCATGTAGGGAGACAGGAGCATTTACCAGAGGGAGAACAAGGCAAAGGTGAGTCACATCCATGTTATATCTGGATGGGCAAGAGATGATTTTCTGGATCCACAAAACCCGATCCCCCAGGGCCAAACTTAAGGGGATGCCCAGGGGGTGGGAAGGTGAGTCTGTGATGAGGATGCTCTCCCCATCTACTTCAGCCATCCCAAGCGACCATCACCTGCCCTTCTTCTTCCTTTCTATTTCCAGGCAGATCCATTCTACAGATACCTCCCTCTGCTTTAGAAGCAGGACTGAAGCACTCCACTGTGAGTTGTCAAACAATTAGCCAAGGTGTACCTGGTTGTCCCCCATGACACAAATCAAGAGTCTACGTGTGGTATCCCTTCTCCTTTCACTTCAGCGTAGTGTGAAATAAACCCTGTTGGGGCACTGATGGAATAGAGTATCCATCTCTAAACTAACTCTCAGAAGAGTTAATTTTTACTAAACTAACTCTCAGAAAATGAACACCTGGCTTTAAAATTTTCCTGCAAAGAAATAGCAGTGGAAAGATTTGCATGGACAGACAGCGCGGAAATGGCCCGGCTGACAGTTAGCCAGCACGTGTTCAGGCTCTGGGTCATCCACACTGCGAGGTGCAGCAGTGGTGATCTGATCACTTCTGATGAGAAGTCAGCCAAATGAAAAACATGGAAACTATGATCCTTGAAAATACACATTTACATCCAGTGTCATGAATTATCATGAACTTGCCCCAAGTGTGTCCTGTCCCTGAGCTTATGACACATGTGAGGAGGAAGTTACCATGAGTAGTAGAATGCCCAAAGTTAAGCATTTAGAGCCCATACACAAACTTCTACTACAATAGCATTGGCAATATTTTAGGCTGGGTGACACCCAATCTAGTATTTTTCTAAATGTCAGCGTACAACAGTAAAAAGGCATCTTGAAGGATTTCTTAGAAGCAAAAAATCACACATCTTCTTTCTGTCTTCTCCCTTCTGTGGTAAAAATGACTGAAACAGATGTGGAAGAGAATACAGCCACAAACTAGAATGGATTCCTTCACCAGCAAATAATATTGACAGATGCGTAGAAAAATGGTTGAAGGTTAGAAGAAATGTGTACAGAACAAATGATCTGAGTGGGAGGTTTGTTATGCTTTGGGGTGAAAGTACAGATGTCTGAGTTAATGGTATTACTAGGTTCTTTTTCAGTAATAACTGAACTATTGTGTGTGTATGAGAGAGATTGAGAGTACTAACAGAAAGAGATGCTGATGTATTCTCTACAGAAAATGACTTCTCAAAAAACTTAGTGAATGTTGCCACCAAAGGAGCAGATGGAAAAAAGAATTTTGATTTGGAGGGAGAAAAAAGATTCACAAGTCAGGCTACAGATTTGCCCCATTTGTGAAATTCTTTCATTCATTTTTCCTAAATAAGGTATTGCAGTAAAGAAGTGGAAGCCACAATTTCATAGGACAGTTCTCTCCAACCTGAATGTGTGAGTGAGTCATCTGAAGTCTTGTTAAAATGCAGATTTTGATTCAGTCATTCTGGCCTGTCCTGAGATTCCCCACTTTTTTTTTATAATAAATTTATTTTTTATTGGTGTTCAATTTACCAACATACAGAACAACACCCAGTGCTCATCCCGTCAAGTGCCCCCCTCAGTGCCCGTCACCCATTCACCCCTACCCCTCGCCCTCCTCCCCTTCCACCACCCCTAGTTCGTTTCCCAGAGTTAGGAGTCTTTATGTTCTGTCTCCCTTTCTGATATTTCCCACACATTTCTTCTCCCTTCCCTTATATTCCCTTTTACTATTATTTATAGTCCCCAAATGAATGAGAACATACAATGTTTGTCCTTCTCCGATTGACTTACTTCACTCAGCATAATACCCTCCAGTTCCATCCACGTTGAAGCAAATGGTGGGTATTTGTCGTTTCTAATGGCTGAGTAATATTCCATTGTATACGAGATTCCCCACTTTTAATGTGCTCTCAGGTGATGCTGATGCCGTTGGCCAACAAACCACATTTTGAGTGGTGAGACCATAAAAAAATAGAGAATGTTAGGGTTGGTATTAATTTTACAAAAATACAAAAATTACAAAAATCTACAATGTAGTAAAATATTTTGTAATGACATGTGGAGTGATCATGCAAATCATTTGTATGTGAAGAGGTTTGCTGGTTATCTTATAGCAAAGTCCTTAAGAGCGCTCATTCAGGAAGATGTGCTGCTGATTGACAATTTTGTCCAATATCTGACCTTTTAAATAATGAAAAATCATGATTAGATCTCGACCTAGCAGGTAGAATGCATACAAACATAATACACACATATACCTATTCTGTTCCAAAGGTAAATGTGGCAATTTAAACAATAAGTGAGAAAGTAACTGCCCTTCAGGGGCACCTAGGTGGCTCAGTCAGTTAAGCATCTGCCTTCAGATCAGGTCATGATCCCAGGGTACTGGGATCGAGCCCCACATCCAATGGGAGTCTGCTTCTCCCTCTCCCTCTACCATTCCCCACCCCCGTTTATGCTCTCTCTCTGTCTTAAATAAATAAATAAAATCTTAAAAAAAGAAAAAAAGAAGAAAGTAACTGCCTTTCAGAAGCAACTGGTACTATGGAGAAAACATTGTTTTCATCATTATGTGATGTCATTAAACAGGACATAGGCACTACCTATGAAATCTTTCATCTCTTCACACTAAGAAACTCAATTTTCTAGCATTTAAAAATCAATCACACAGTCAATCTTGAACACATTTTATAAAAATATAAAAACATAGTTATATCCCATCAGTGCCCCTTCTGATTCATTTGTAAGAAAATCAAGTTGAGATCAGAGAACATAGAAAGGCATTAGCTGAATTTCCAGAAAAACATTTGCATAATTGGTGAACATGATTGAGTAATGAATACCATGATTTGTTAAGAGAGGCTGATGGTGTAAGCCTCCCATTTGGATCTAGGAAGTATCTCTTTTCATTCTGACAGCAACAAAACAACCAAACTCAGAACTAGACCATTGAATGATTATATCACACAGTCCTAAACCAAGATTTTAAAACATAAAAAGCAGCATATTCAAATGCATTGTTCTCACAAAGAATGTTAATAATATGTAAAAGATTTTAGGGAGAATAAAACTTTATCAATAATAAAATAATTACCTAAAAGCATTACTTGTTTATCTTCTTTTTTGAAGTTTATATTTTTGTATATATTTTTATGTCCAGAAATCACTGGTACAGTAGTACATTTGAGTAACTTATAAATACGTAATATACAGAGCATGCAATACAAAAACATCAGCCACATTGATATCATCACCCACATTGATATAAATTAATACTATGAACTCTGGTCATTTTCCTTCATTCATTCAATGAACTTTTTTTACTCACAAATACTTTCTTAATGTGTGTTGAGTTAATATATATCCAGAAGACATTTAGCTTCAGGGTGATCACATTTTGTGGACAGTATGCAAAAATGTGAGCGGGCCATCACCATAGAAAGAAGTAAATAGTCACCCTTTAGGTTGAATTAGGCAGCCATGCTGCGAATGCCCTGACTCTGGATCATTCCTGTATGCATTTATTGTACCCCTAGCATGCCTGGTGAAGGAATGTAAGCTGGTGAGAGGACATGGTCCTGGAGATGTTAAGGTGACTTACAGTGGAGCCCTGCTGCTGACCCACCAGGTCTACCCTTTGGGACCGGCACTCTTCAGAGGAGCTTAAATGCCCAATCAGGAGCTTTGTCTAAATGTGGCTTCATTTTTCGTTTAAGAACGCTATCTCTTTCTATAGAAAAAGAGTTTCTAAAGAACTCTTATCACAAAAACACTTTGTATAAACTGCCTCTTGTGGAAACATTGCTATGGCTTCACTAAGATAAGTCCTATTGTACATAATCACTAGTTTAAAGAAATCCCAATGAGAACACTGAATAGAGGGAGATATTTGATTCTTATTTAAGGACAAGTAGAAATTACTTTCTTTGTATTAGAAAAAACCTGGGGCAGAATCATGTGTTCAGGATAACGGAATAGGTGTTTTTCTCTCCCTACCTAATTCTGATACAGGGAAGAGAAATAAAAGAGCTAGGGCTGAGAAAAGGGGAGTTGAAACACATGGGGAACGAAATCATCTGCAGGCTTTAAATGAGGATAGGGCAAGCACCCGAGAGAAGCCACAAAGCTTTGTGATCTAAATCTAGCCTGAAGGTCCAGCTCCACACATCAGCCCTGGGGCATGGTGACTATAAGGTGGAATCTGTAATAGAGTAAAAAGAACATATCTATGGGAGAAGAATCATATTTAATAATTAATAACTAATAAAACACTGAGAAAAAAGGTGCTTCTCTAAGAAAAAAAAAAAGTCTGTTCTCTAAGAATAAACAGCTTTACTTATTGTCAATTGTTTCAAGTCAGCAATTTAAAGAGGTATACTGGGGTGCCTGGGTGGCCCAGTCAGTTAAGCATCTGATTCTTATTTTATTTTATTTTATTTTATTTTATTTTATTTTATTTTATTTTATTCATTTATTCATGAGAGACAGAGAGAGAGAAAGAGAAAGAGGCAGGGACACAGGCAGAGGGAGAGGGAGAAGCAGGCTTCATGCAAGGAGTCCGACATGGGACTCGATCCTGGGACTCCAGAATTATGCCCTGGGCCAAAGGCAAGCACCAAACCACTGAGCCACCCAGGGATCCCCTAAGCATCTGATTCTTTATTTCAGCTCAGTTGGTGATCTCAGGGTTATGGGATTGAATCCCCAGTTGGGTTCCATGCTGGTCAGGGAGTCTACTTCAGATTCTCTCTCCACTCCCCCTCCCTTTGCCCCTCCCTCATGTGTATATGTGCTCACACTTTCTCTCTCAAATAATAAATCTTCAAAGTAAAATTAAATTTAAAAGTGTACTAAATAATTAATAATTAAAAGGTAGAAAATAAGTTACTATAAATCTGTTAGTTTGGACTTTGGCAAACATGATTTGAATCTAAAGAAAAACATTGCCCAATACATTGCCCAAAATGATTAAGACATCTACTGCCACTTGGTGGCTATGTGTGCTAATTACAGGAAAAGAACCCACTTTTTTTTTTTAATCTTAACTTTGAGAATGGAGATTCATTTTTTTGTTGTTCTGTCTTCTAAGCTGATATGGATTTTCAAAGCTGTGAAGATAAACACTGCATGGTTAATTTCTTCAGCAAATCATTATCAAGCACTACATGCCATCAGGCACTGTTCTAGGCACTAGGGATATAGAGGTGAACCAGAGAATCAATGGCTATGCTATCATGGTGTTTAAATTCTGGTGAGGGGGCATCTAGGTGGCTCAGTCAGTAAAGCCACCTGCCTTTGGCTCAGGTTGTGATCCTTGAGTCTTGGGATTGAGCCCAGCATCTGGCTCCCTGCTAAGTGGGAGCCAGCTTCTCCCCAAGTCCCTCCCTCTTTCTCTACTCTCTCTCTCTCTCTCAAATAATATCTAAAATAATAATAATAATAATAATAATAATAATAAATACATTCTGATGAGAAGATAGGTAATGTGTGAATGAATGGTTTCTGTTAGTGCTAAGGGCTACATGAGGATAAGGCAGGGTAATGTGATAAGAAGTAATTGGGAGAAGTACTTGGGGGAGGCCCCTTTAAGGAGCTGACATTTATACTTAAAGACAAAATAGAATTCAGCCTCACAAAGATCTGAAAGAGGAGCATTCCACGCAGAGGAAACAGCAATACAAAAGCCCTAAAGGGAGAAGTGTTTGTAGTGAGCCAAGGAGAGATTGGTAGTGGGTCAATTTAGAGAGAGGCAAGGTCTAGATTATGCAGAGCCATAAACCGTAGGAAATTTGAACTTCATGCTAAGTGCAGTTAGGGGGCAATGGGAAATTGGAAAATAAAGGCATGATATTCTGCAGCTCTTCTCTGTAAGAGTTGGAGTGTATTTTCCCATCTCTGAAATCTGGGCTGGCCTTGTAACCTGCTTTGATCTCAGAACGTGGCAGGAATGATGTGTTAATTCTAAAGGCTCAGCCTTGAGAGGTCTTGTAGCTTCCACCTTCACCTTGTTGGAATGCTTCTGCCACCACATAAGAAATCCCGGGCTGGGCTACTAAGCAGTAAGTGACCATACAGAGAACATGGCCAGGTCAATAACCAGCTCCTAAGTCCCAGATGTGTGAATAAGGGGGATTTACCCTCGTGAGTCCTGATAGAGTTGCAAAATGACCGCAGGGACATGTGTGAGCCCAGACAGTCCCCACAAAAGAACTGCTCCCATTGAGCACAACAGAACTACAACGATAATAGTTGTTTTGAGCCGCTGTGTTTTGGGATGATCTGTTGCACAATAGAGAGCTGAAACAGAACCTCTGGAGAAAACTGTAAGGAAGCCTAGGGCAGCCATGGAAATAGGGCAGTGCCATGCTCCTGAACAAGGCTGAATTTCAGTAAGAACAACTCCCAGCAAGAAGAATGGACTTGGTCAAAGCCCATGAAGATCTCTGTGTCTGACTGCTTTGGAGCAATCACTGCCCAGGGTGCTGAAATGTACTGAAACCTGACTGTGCCTTGGAGGCTTTGGGTTCCTGGACACTGAGGGATGTTGAGTTGGGATTCTTGGGTCCAGAATGGAGTGGATTTTTAGATCTAGCCACTTGTAAAATGAAAACAGGTTATACTTAAGTTAGTCTCATTCAGAACTGAGTGTAGAGTGGGGGATTCTGGACTCCCCATCTAAGCTTTTGGGATCTGGGAATTAAGTAAGATCCAATTCCCTTATTTCTTTAATTCCCTTATCTCTTAATTACTACGCCCCTGTGTAGAATATTTGTCTTTTCCCTAGTTGATACTCCACGTCTATGGAATTATAGATATTAATGAGCTAACCCAGCGATACTGGATATTCAAGAAGAACCCACATGCCAAGGTGTCTGGTAAAGCCCAGATTCTTCTTTTATTGCTGTTATTGTTGTTGTTGTTTAAGTAGGCTTCACAACCAGTGTGGAGCTCAACATGGGCTTGAGGCCTGAGCTGAGATCAAGAGTCAGATGCTTAACCAGCTGAGCCACCCAGGTGCCCCAAGCCCAAGTCCTTCTATGCTTCTTGGAAGACGGCCATGAACTCATAAGGAGCCTTCCTAGCCAACATCTCTGAGAACAGAAGGAGGGTCTCAGCAGCAGGCTGATGCATACCAATCTTTCCTGAGAAGATTCCCCTTGCCTGTCACACAACATGGAGGCTGTGTCTGGAGGCAGCTGAACTGCAAGGAAATTTACTCTTCTGTGAGCCTTATTCACAGAATGTCTTTTCTGAAGCTAGATGGGAAATTCCCATATCCTAGCTTCCTTGATATGGCAGGTACCATGCCCTTTGCACCCCTCCTAGGATGCCACAAGATGATGGGGCTTGAGTCTTGTTTTGTCTCAAGCAACCCAAAGAGTCACATCTGCTGAAAGCAGAATCCTGACATCATTAATAGCTACAGCCAGTTCCCAGTCATTCATCATTTCAACCCAAACCAGAAATGACTCCTTCCTGTCCCTGGACTACATATTCTGTGCTTGGGCTGGAAAAGGTGCACTGTGTGTTCCCTTGCCCCAAATGTCTCCCCCACTCTTTTCCAGCTGGTCCTTCAGTCACCTCACAGAAGTGTTCCCTTCTCCTCCAATGCAATGTCAGGAGCAAACTTCATGCTTAGGTCTGGCCTTGGGACCTCTGGGTTTGACCCCATATCTCCTACTCCTGTCTCTAGGGTATTATCTCTGGCTATGATTCCACTTCAGTGGTTTCTAGCCTCCTCCTCGACAGCATGGTTTATATTTAGGTTTGGCTGCAAATGAGCAGACGGATGATGCAGAACCACCTCTTCCCCGGGGATGGGCCCTGCTTTGTCTCTCTGACATCCTCTCTAGGAAGCAAAGTATTGTCTGGTGGCCAAGAAGCAAGAGAAGCATGGTGAGAGGTGAGAGGAGTGTTTAGTAGCTAAAGGAAAGGGCAGGGAGATATGAGAAGGGAAAGAAGGAAGTGAAGCATTAGGGACTGCCTAAGCACAAACTGTTGATCTCAAAAAAAAAAAAAAAAAATCCTGTGTCTTTGGAACTTGGGTTGTGATACAGACTCAACTAATCATCGAAGCTTCATCAAATATCCACTCTATATCTAGCATAGTCCATGCTCTTAAGAGCTTATGACCAGTAGAGGAAACACATTTAAATAAAAATTATGATGCAGAAAAAACAGAGGTTGAGTGACTTCTCTGGGAGCTCAGAGCCAGCCTGATACAGTGAAAGAGGATGTGTCCCACAGATGGATGCAAGAATCGGGTCTAGGACTCACCATATAAAAAGTATTGTGCATCATATTAAGGGATTTAGACCTTATCTTGTA
This sequence comes from Vulpes lagopus, assembly GCF_018345385.1. Taxonomy (NCBI): domain Eukaryota; kingdom Metazoa; phylum Chordata; class Mammalia; order Carnivora; family Canidae; genus Vulpes; species Vulpes lagopus. Next base: position 33,276,485 of record NC_054829.1, read on the forward strand.
GGGAATGGGGATGGAGTCATAGTTTATAAGCAAGGAACTGACATAAATAAATATGTGTTTAGGAAGATAAGTCTGTGACAGCATGCCTTAGAGGCCAAGAGTTGCAGTCAGGGAACGACTTGAGATATACTCGTGCCTCACAGAGGAGCATACCTGTTCTAAACTAAGACCAGGATGGTGATTCTGGACCAGAGGGAATAGATTCTTGCGATTCAACTCAAAAGCTAGAATCAACAAGATTTGTTCTTTAAGCGGGTCTGTAAATTCTGGGGGAGGCACAAGAAAGGATGGTTTCATGGTTTCAGTTTTGGGCAATTGCTTAGACCTTTATGCCATTGACTAACACCTGAGATACAGGAAGAAGTGGAGGTGGTTGAGGATATTACTAAGTCACTTTTCCCATGAGCAAATAGTTCAGAAGTCCCAGAGTTAAAAAGTCCCATTTTTGATGGATGAACATGCCATACCCCAACCCTATTTCTGACTCATTTTTCTCTTAGCCCCCACCCCATGAGCAAACTGAAGCATAGGCAAATGTGAATGTTCTTTTCATCCAAAGCATTCATCCATTTATCAGTGGAGAGGAAATGCATGCTCAAAGTCTCACAAGCTTTCCAAGCCATCAGCAAACCTGTACTACATGAGAATAATCCTTTTCTCATTCCTCTTGTTCAGTAAACTACATCCCACCCCCACTGAAGTCAGGAGGGATTAGAAAAGGAAAGAAAAGGAAAGACAGACCAAATGTGTCTGCAAAATAGGGAGCAGGATCTGTTGGGGTCTGTTTCTCTTGTAGCAGTCAACAAGGATGAGGCAAAGATTCTCTAAGTTCAAGGAATACATCTCAGGATAGGATTCTCCTTTCTAGAGCTTTAGAGATGTGCTCCAAAGGGACAGCCTCCCCATCTATACCCTGATGCTTTCCCTCTGGAGTCATTTTCCCTCACTTCCATGTGTCTTTGACTTGAACAGGCTCCCACAGGACCCAGGCCAGGGCCCAGGAAGTGAGAGTCCAGATGGAGGAACTATAAGGTGATAGTCTTTTCCTCCAGACCAGGCCTCAATACAGTTCATGGTGATTGGCACTAAGAGAAAGATCTCCTCACTTAGACTCATCTCCTCCCTCATACTGACACCTAGCAAGTGGCCTATGGGATCAAGGAAATAGCAAATTTAGTTTTACAAATTTTATATATATAATACTTTTGAATATTAACTGGTGTTATTTTCTTCCATCTCCTATCATCCAAGAGACTCCAACCCACCCTACATTCAGCTTTCATTCCCTTGGGAAAGAAATGTAATAGCTGAAAGCAGAAAGAGGAAAAAACAAGGACTTTTTCAGACTTTTGAGTTTTAAAAGCCTAGATCTTAGGAAACAAGATGGGATTCATGTCACAGATGAAAAATTGGGGAAAATATATTAGTTAAATATTTCCTGGGCTGAAGTTGGGGGTAAGAAAGGATAAGGAGATGAGCAAATTGTGGGTACATATTTATTGGTGGGTTCCTACAAAAGGGGAGGAGGGGGAAACACCCAAATGAAGTCTGGTTATTCAAAGAAATGGGGGCTTTGCCCCTGGCCCTGAAATTTAGAGGGAGAAAAAAACATAAGATAGTGATGTTTAAAGGTTTTACCAGTTTCAAAGCCCCCCTCCACCCCCAGCAAATATGACATCCACCCTCAACCTCTCCAGTGTGAGATCAGCTCATTTTTTGCCTGACTTGCCCCTTGCCACCTCCACCAGCCAGCCAGATAGATGGCTAAAATGGGAGGCCCTAAATGAGAAGGGGGCAGAACACTCTCTATGCTTCTGGGCCATGTCCTCTTCCTCCCCTGCTTTCCTCACAACTAGTTAGCTCCACTGACTGACTGCAGGATGCATCCAGTGTTTCTGCCCACATCACTATTTATGACCCAGATTTTAGGGATTTTCACAGGTGTCCTCTCCAAAATCGGTGCCCAGACAATGAGCTAACTAAGCTGGAATGGGTGTTGCTTCTCCCCAGGTGTGGGCCTGACTCCAAGCTCAGCTTCCCACAGCATCAGAAGCTTCTTTGCCTCAGAAGGGGGTCTGTGATAGTCCATGAGCCCCACATTTTCCAGTCCTGAGCAGTTGGGATTCAAAGAGAACATCTGTAATGGCTGCGATCCAACCCCATGCTGCCTGGTACAGCACTGCCTGTCTGCTCCCCAATTAACAAGGTCATTCCTCACCCTTGAACTGTGAAAAGGCAGGGGTAGCAGAAGATCAAGGTGTCCTGGCACCAACTCATCTCTGGTAGATTGGTGATTGACAGGAGCTCATTCTTTCTCTTCTGCTGTTTATCTGAAACTCTTCCCTTTCCCACAAAAAAATTATTCCTTATCCCATGACAAGTGATGTTGAGCAATTTGTCCCAAATCTGGTGCACAGCAGGTAGTGACCCAGATGGGACACAGCTGGTGAGAATGCTGTGCTTAAGCAATTAAGAAGTCATGAAATGTAGATGAAGTGGCACAGGCTTTGAATCTGGATTTCCATGACAGCTCTGCTGTCTGTTAGCTGTCTAATAGTGGGCAAATTTACCTCCCAACCTCCATTTTCACATGTAGAAAATGGGCAAAATTAATATCACATTCAATAAGATTGTGGTGAAAATCACATAGGATAATGTCCCCAGCATGCTTGACTCTATAATGTCCCCACTCCTATTAAGAAGTTGGCAGTGGAGAAGCATGCTTCCATCCAGGCATGATTCCTCCCTCTCCTGGGCTTCCTCTGAACTGCCCAATTTCTACTATGTTCTTTATTAGAAACTTATAACTGTCCTCCTGGTGATCAGTTTACCCCCCTGTGAAATTGGCACACTTTAAGGAACCGTTAGGAGTCATATGCAGTCACTTATCTGAGAATGTGGTCTCTCACCTGGTAACTTTGTCCAACCAGACCCCAACCCAGACTTTGGAAGGCAGTGACAAGGGCCTCTGAACAGCCAAAATAGGTGTTCCAAGGTCCACCCATTATAGCTCACACAGGTTAGGAGAAAAAGTTCCCTGGGTTTGGAAGAAAGAGTTTCTGGCTTTAAAAACAGATTATTTCAAATCCAACTTCAACTATTTGTGTGACCTTGGAAAGTTGCTCACCTGTTTTGAGGCCATTTCTTAAATATAAATCACGGTGACAGTATGTGGTAAGGATTAGAGATAATGTTCCCAGACCCTAGAGTTTCCTTAATAATTGGGCTATTATTATTTCTGTAAGGCCAGGCTCCTCCAGCCCTTGTTGATGTTAATAATGGTTAGTAATGCAGTTGCACAATGGTGAATAAGTGTGCTTCTCTGGTCACTGAACCAGTAGGTTCGGGCAACTAGGAGAAAGTCTCCAGACAGCAGTGGTTCTCAGCCCTGCCTGCACATTAGAATCTGGGGAACCCTTAACTATCTGGTGCTCTCACTACCCCCAGACCAATTACATCCAAGCACTGTGGCTGGAGCCGGGCCCTGACATCGGTATTTATAATGCTCCCTGGGCGATACTGACATGCAGCGAAGGTTGAGAACCACTGGGCTGCTTCTCCAATGTCAGTGTGCATATGTAGCACCTGGAGAAGTTATTAAGATGCAGAATTTGATTGAGAAGGCTTGGGGTGAGGGCCAGATTCTGAATTTCTAGAAAGTTCCTTGGTCATGTTGTTGTTACTGAGTAACAAGGGCTAGAGGAAAATTTCTCTCTTTATCAAGATAATGACAGCTGAGAGCCTAGTGTCATGGGAAGAAAGGCAGAAAAACTTTAAGATGGAGTCTTGAGCTCCAAAAGCCAAGTGGCCTCGGACTGTTTAAGCAGAGATGTGTAGTCCCATACTTGTTAGCAGTCCCAAGGAGTATCACTACATTGTAACAAAGTCCAAGCTGATGGTCATAATTACTGCCCCAAATCTCTAAGAAAATGTTGCATTATATGTAGGAACATTTGTTTAAGAGGACCAGGAAACGTATCATATGTATTAGAGAATCTCATAGCAAAAAACATATCTTCAGTGATAAGAGGTGAGCTTTAGACAAATCTTCCAGTGAAAAATAATCAATGTTTTCTTGGTACCAATTACCAGGTTACCAGAAGGTTGTCATTCAAAAGGCACCTGACACTCAACCCTAGTCAAGAACTGACATAGGCAGTATCACTGTTCCCAATTATTCATTCTTCTGTCCCCTTAAAAAGATTATAGTTTCCCACCCCATGGACATAGGGATTGGCCATATGACTTTTTGGCCAATGGAACATGAGCACTTGAAACACGCTATGGGCTGCATCCAAGCAGAAGTTTCAAGAGTGACTGCATGGTTCCTAAGCCTCTGCCACAAGACTTTATTAGGGGGTACTCCTTCATTCTGGATCCTAGAATGAAGAAAACACAAGCAGGGCTTGCAGTTGACATATACAGGAGTGAAAAATAAACATTGTGACAATTGACTAATACATGAGCAATGCAGAACACGGAGAAGGTGCCATTCCTCCCCACATGCACAGTGAGGGGATTTGGGTATGAAATGAAAAGTGAGTGTGGCCAGTAGTGAATGTGGCTCTAGGTATGCAGCCCCTAAAGGGATGTGCAAATGTAGGGATAAGGAGAAAACAGATACTGTCTGGTAGATTTGGCTATGTTTCTTAGAGAATACTCTCTGAAATGAAGGGATGGTCTGGAAGAAATTAATATAGTGAATTACCCTAAAAGGTGAGAGGGCTTAGGTTAGATATTAGATCTGAAGCCCAACTTTAGAATTAGATTGAGGGAGGGGGCAGAGGGGGACAAAAAAGGGTGAGGGCTTTGCTATAAAGAGTGGCAGGGGCACCTGAGTGGCTCAGTTGGTTAAGCATCTGACTCTTGATTTTGGCTCAGGTCATGATTCTCAGGGTTTTGAGATTAAGCCCCATGGCTGGCTCCATACTAAGTATGGAATCTGCTTGAGATTCTCTCACTTTCCCTCTGCCGCTCCCCCACCTCTCTCCTCTTAAAAAAAAAATAGTTACAAATTTTTTCCTATTAGAGACACCAAGCCTTCAGGATGATTCTTTCCTGGTCTTCCTGGAGAAGGTATCTGGGACCACTTTCAACAGCTCTTCTTTATTCCCCAGAGAGAAACCATGAGTTTGAGAGGCTAGACTCTTAGGCATTGATTTGCCTTTTCCTTGCTTTCTCTGGTTCCATTTTCTCTGGTACTGATGGATGTATGTGGTTTGTGGTTTAAATAACAAGGACACTTAATGCTCTAGCCTAGGTCAAATGAAGTACCCCAGGACTTAATCTAGTTCCCTCAAGTTTGGCCCCAGGTGAAGAAACCCCCCCTGTAAGTAGGATCAGCCCTAATCCAGAGGCAGCCCATCCAGGTGCCTTCCTGAAGTTTTAGCAACAAAAAGCATTCTGTTTGTGATAAGAAAACCATTTCCCCCCACACCCTGATTGGAATGTCCCTGAATAGGTTCATGTTGACCTTCTGAGAAATCAACCTGGATGCTATGCGACTCCCGCGGTTCTTTTGTCTTTAAGCGAGTTTTTTTCTTTTGCCTTTAAAAGATACCTGTAATTGCTAATCGGGGCTCTCTTCCTCTTCGGAGGCGGAGAGCCCGTTTGCGCAAACGTCCAATAAACCCTCTTGCTAATTGCATCTGCCTGTCTGGGGTCTGAGTCTCTGGGGCGTCCACCGGGACACGTTGGCACCCGTGAGCCAGGGTCCAACATTTGGGGGCTCGTCCGGGATCCGAGACGCCCCAGGCTCAATCCTAAGACGGGTAGGAGGTAAGACCGAGCTCGCTAAATGTCATATCTGTCTCGTCTGTTTGTCTGACTGGCCGGGTCTGTATTGTGCCGGGTCTGTATTGTGCCTGCAGGACGCTGTACTCTGTATTTGGACCAGCGGGGGAGGCAGACGTGCCCTGAGACCCCTGGTCCCCCTCCGGAGTCGGACTCCCGAGTGGTCTGGAAGAGGAACGGAGCCCCGGCTCTCCCTCCTCTTCGGGGAGGGTCGTTGTTGGCGACCGCTCCCGTCTGAATCCGCCGTGCCAGTCCTGTCAGTGTGTGCGTCTGTCTGTTCTGTGTCTTTCTTCCTGTCCTCCTCCTCCCCGCTCACCTCTTTTCTACACCCGCGGGGCAAACTGTAACCACCCCTTTAAGCCTCACTCTAGATCACTGGAAAGAAGTCGCAAGCCGGGCACACAACCTTTCGGTCGAAGTCAGAAGACGAAAATGGGTCACCTGCTCCTCAGAGTGGCCGACTCTCAACGTCGGGTGGCCCAGGAATGGAACTTTTAATATTGATATTATCTTGCAGGTGAAGGCCCCGGTCTCTCAGCCAGGACCCCATGGGCACCCTGATCAGCTCCTGCAGACTCTCCTCACCACGGAGGAGAGACAGCGCGTCTACAGAAAAAGGGCCCCGGGGCGGATGGGAGGCCGCCCCAGCTGCCTAATGAAATCAGGATGTTTCCCCCTTGGTTCGCCCGACCTGGGACTACGACACTGCTGCTGGGAGGGAGCGGCTCCGTCTCTATCGCCAGGTACTCCTAGTGGGTCTCAAAGGGGCAGGGCGACGCCCCACCAATTTGGCAAAGGTACGTGCTATAGTGCAGGGAAAAGATGAGACGCCGGCAGGTTTTCTGGGAAGATTAATGGAAGGCTACCGTATGTCTACTTAGAGAGAGTGAGAGAGAGGAAATGCAGTAAAGAACTGACTGGGATACTGGCCACCGTAGTACAGGGCTCAGGGCAGAGTAAGTCAGGACAGAGTAAGGACCTGGGAGACAAAAGAAAACCACGGGTTGAACGAGACCAGCGTGCCTACTGCAAGGAAAAGGACATTGGGTTAAAGATTGTCCAAAGAAGGTCCTAACGCAGGGACCTAAAAAGAAGCCCATTCCCGTACTGTCCCTAGAGGATGAAGATTAGGGATGTCAGGGCCAGGAGCCCCCCCCCCCCCACCGAGCCTCGGATAACCCTTAAAGTGGGGGGCCAACCAGTGACCTTCCTGGTTGCTACGGGAGCTCAACATTCAGTTTTAACTGAGGCAGAAGGACCCTTGAGCTCTATCTAGAAGATGCATTCTTTTGCCTAAAGTTAAGCTCTCAAAGCCAGCCTATTTTTGCCTTTGAATGGAAAGATCCTGAGACGGGATTCTCAGGACAACTCACTTGGACAAGGCTACCACAGGGATTCAAAACCTCCCCCACCTTGTTCAACGAAGCCTCGCATCAGGACTTGGCAGACTTCCGAGTTGGCCATCCGGACCTCGTTCTCCTGCAGTACGTGGATGATTTGCTCATAGCAGCTAAGACAGAACAGGATTGTGTAAAAGGTACGGGGGCCCTGCTCGAGAGACTGGGAGGACTGGGGTCTAGGGCCTCCGCCAAAAAGGCCCAAATAGGCCAGAGACGAGTGACCTATCTGGGATATCTCCTGGAAGCAGGCCAGAGGTGGCTGACGGAGGGCCGCAAAAAGGCTGTAGCCCTGATCCCAGCACCCACTAGTGCCAGAGGGCTACGAGAGTTCCTCGGCAGTGCCGGGTTCTGCCGCCTCTGGGTACCCGGGTTTGCAGAGCTGGCGGCTCCCCTATATCCTCTCACGAAATCCAACACCCCCTACCACTGGGGAAAGGAGCAACAATTGGCTTTTGACAAAATAAAAAGGGCCTTATTGACTGCCCCTGCCCTGAGCCTCCCAGATGTAACCAAGCCATTTGCGCTATATGCTGATGAACACCAAGGAATAGCCAAAGGGGTCCTAACTCAGAAACTGGGACCCTGGAAAAGGCCCGTGGCATACTTTTCAAAAGAAAATTAGACAGAGTGGCTGCAGGATGGCCCCCATGTCTCCGAATAATAGCGGCTGTGGCAGTCCTGGTAAAAGACTCAGATAAGTTGGCCTTCAGCCAACCCCTTACTGTGGTGGCCCCCCCCATGCCATAGAGACAGTCATCCGCCAGCCCCCTGATCGATGGCTCTCAAAAGCTCGGGCCACCCTTTATCAGGCCATGTTACTGAATTCCGAGCGGATACGGTTCGGAACGGCTACATCCCTAAACCCAGCCACCTTGCTTCCAGAAACCGAGTCCCCCTCCCTGCTAATGCATGATTGCCACCAGATCCTAGCCGAGGTCCATGGCACCAGAGGGGACTTGACGGACCAGCCTTTGCCAGATGCTGAAGCAACCTGGTACACCGAGGGGAGTAGCTTTCTACGAAATGGTGAACGTAAAGCCGGGGTGGCCGGGGTAGATAATTCACTGTCCGGGGCATCAGCGAGGCAACGACCCAGTAGCAGAGGGGAACAGGATGGCCGATGAAGCAGCACGAGCCGCTGCACTAGGCCCACAGGAGGATGGACAGAAGCATCCCCCACCAAACGAGAAATTGCCCAGGTGGTTGTCAAGAAAATCCTAGAAGAAATTTTCCCCTGGTTTAGACTGCCCAAGGTAATAGGGTTGGACAACGGCCCTGCCTTCATCTCCCAGGTAAGTCAGTTGGTGGCCAGATTACTGGGGATAAATTAAAAATTACATTGTGCATACAGACCCCAGAGCTCAGGGCAGGTAGAAAGAATAAATAGAACAATTAAAGAGACCCTAACCAAATTGACATTGGAGACTGGCACTAGAGACTGGGTCCAACTCCTCCCTATGGTTCTGTTCCGAGTCCGGAACACTCCCGCGCGCCATGGGCTAACTCCTTACGAGATTCTCTATGGAGGTCCCCCACCAGTGACGGACTTACTAGATTCTGCTATTGACCCTCTTGCTAACACTCCCGGTTTACAGGACAGGCTAAAGGTGCTCCAGATTATCCAGCGCCAGATCTGGAAACCCCTTGCGGCTGTCTACCGCCCCGGAGACACAACCGGCCCACACCCGTTCCAGATCGGTGACTCCGTCTACATCAGGAGACATCAGTCCAGGACGCTTGAGCCCCGCTGGAAGGGCCCATACACTGTACGACTGACCACCCCAATCGCCTTAAAGGTAGACGGTATTGCTGCTTGGGTCCACGCCTCACACGTCAAGCGCGCCCCATCAACGAGCACCGCTGACGCCAGCCAGGACGGTCGGGAGGAGCCACCTCAGTGGAAGCTCCACCGCACCCAAAACCCGCTCAAGATAAGACTTTCAAAAATTGTTCAATGACAGTTGTTATATTCCTACCTCTCCTAGCGCTCTTCACCTCCGCCAAAGGTGACCCTCATGCCCTCAAAATGTTAACCTGGCAGGTACTAACGTCTGGGGGTGACGAGGTCTGGTCTATAACTAAGACCGCCCCCGTGGGAACCTGGTGGCCTAACCTATATCCTGACCTATGCAAGCTAACCATAGGGGCCCCTAGCCCATGGGACCTAGAGGGATACTTGGACACCTCTAGAGCCCCTAACCGAGAAAGCCCTCCAGGGCAACTGGGATTAGACCCATGGGGAGGATGTGGCTCGCCTGACAGAAGGGCCATGCTAAGCACTCTTCCCTTTTATGTCTGTCCCGGGTACCACAGAGATCGCAGGCTAAATCCCACCTGTGGAGGGGAATACTTCTATTGTAAAAATTGGGGGTGCGAGACTAGGGAGACACAGGATGAGAGGCCCTCCTCCTCCTGGGATTACATCACTGTCAAGGCTAACTATACTCACCCGGGGTTACCAGGGACTCTGCAATACTACCGCCCCGATTTTAGGGACTGACTCTTACCTGGAGCCCCAGCCGGGAACTTGGTGGGCATGCAACAAAGGCCTCACCCCGTGTGTCAGCTAAGGTTCTAAATAGCTCAAACGACTTCTGTGTCATGGTGCAGATCATACCCAGGGTGTTCTATCACCCTGCTGAAACTCTAGAAAATCAGTATGATGAACATCCCACCTGTTTTTGGCGCGAACCTGTCTCCCTAACCCTAGTCGTTATGTTGGGACTAGGGGTCGCTACTGGGGTGGGTACTGGCGCAGCTGCTCTGATCCAGGGCTCACGACGTTATATAGAACTCCAGGCAGCTGTAAATGAGGATCTATGGGCACTAGAGCAGTCCGTTTCTAAGTTAGAACAGTCCCTCACCTCACTTTCAGAAGTAGTACTTCAAAACAGGAGAGGCTTGGATTTACTACTCCTGAAAGAGGGAGGCCTGTGTGCGGCCTGGGAGAGGAATGCTGTTTCTGTGCAGGCCATTCTGGAGTCATCAGAGACTCCATGGCCAAACTCAGGGATAGGCTAAATAAAAGACAAAGGGACCGGGAGGCCCAGCAGGGCTGGTTTAAAAGCTGGTTTAATCAGTCTCCCTGGTTGACCACCCTAATCTCTACCATTATGGGCCCTCTAGTTATCCTGCTCCTGCTGCTAACTTTCGGCCCCTGCATCCTTAACCGGCTGCTCCAGTTCATCCGAGAAAAATTGTCCATTACCCAAGCTCTGGTATTAACAATGTCGGGCCCTCCAAACTGAAAAAATAAATGTTCCCTAAGATTTTAAGGTTAAAATCAGCCCAAACAAAGAGGAGGGAATGAAGAAACCCCCCCTGTAAGTAGGATCAGCCCTAATCCAGAGGCAGCCCATCCAGGTGCCTTCCTGAAGTTTTAGCAACAAAAAGCATTCTGTTTGTGATAAGAAAACCATTTCCCCCCACACCCTGATTGGAATGTCCCTGAATAGGTTCATGTTGACCTTCTGAGAAATCAACCTGGATGCTATGCGACTCCCGCGGTTCTTTTGTCTTTAAGCGAGTTTTTTTCTTTTGCCTTTAAAAGATAACTGTAATTGCTAATCGGGGCTCTCTTCCTCTTCGGAGGCGGAGAGCCCGTTTGCGCAAACGTCCAATAAACCCTCTTGCTAATTGCATCTGCCTGTCTGGGGTCTGAGTCTCTGGGGCGTCCGCCGGGACACGTTGGCACCCGTGAGCCAGGGTCCAACACAGGTTCTAGAGTAATAGCCTCAGCTGTTGTGACAGGTCTGCTTGGCCAGCCATTGTCCTGTGCTTATATCTCCCTTGCACACCTCACCTGCAGAGAGAAATAATTAATGTGGGCAGGCTTCAAGTATTCCTGTGTTCTCTGGCCAAAACTCCATCTTTAATACCATTTTAATGCCAAACCCCCTTCTGACTTCTAAGACTACCTATCTTACTCATGTCTGTTATCCTTGTGGCTATCACCTGATGCCCAGAGAGATATTTTCAGCCAGAGTCAATTTTTAAATAATTGTGTGTGTGTGTTTGTCTTTTAAGAGCACCATGACGTGCTGTAATTATGATAATGGGGGGATTATTTCCTAAATTTTCCTCACCATTTATCAGATTCCAAATAACAATATAAGATCTAAAAACAAGTGAACTCAGCTCAGCAACTAAAGAGTACCTGAAAAAAAAAAAAAAAAGTAAATCCCACAGAAGTAGAAATAACTACAGGAAAAAGGACAAGTATGAAGAAAAGAGAAAGTCTTAAAATGAGAAAGTCAGCTAGGGACCAAATGACCTGAGCATCTCCCCCCACTTCTTTCCCCTCATCTCTCCTCCATTTGATGAAGCAGCCAATTTTAGCTCCTAAGATGCTTGGGCTGAGGTGGATGTTTCTTTGTGTTGCAAGCCAACAGAGGAAAGAGTGTTGCAAATTCATTTTCTTTCTCTTCTCTCCATGTAAAATCCTTTATAAGGCTGAGGCCATCTACTCTAGAGAAAAGAAATGTATTTACATAGAAGGCAGAAGAATGTCTTCACACATGTACACAAAAGAGAAGGCCAATTAAAGCCTACAATAGAGGAGAGCTTTGTGCGTTTCTTTCTGTTAGGAGCAAAACCTCCCGGCCATCGACCAGCTTCCTTTAGACAAGCAATCAAATCTGACACATAGGGATAAGAGACCTGGAGAGTTGGTCAGAATTTGACATCCACTGGCTTGTACTCCACCATCTTCCTATAGGACTCATCATGAGGGCACCAACTAGAATGGCCTAAGGGAAACAGAATTCTCCTGGTAGAGCAGATATCTTTAACCACCCAGAGCCATTAGATCAAGAGGACACAGTTTAATTCTGTCTCTGTTCACAGAGCTACTTACTTTTCCCCTCTGCATTCCTCATTCTCTTTCTATTTTTCTATTTTCTGGGTTTCTTTTTTTAATCCTCAAAAAATAAAATCTTGCTTCCCTATAATCACTACTATCTGCAAATAACAACAAGGGCTTTCCCCCAATTAACTACTGTCCCCAGAGTAAGATGAACATGTAGGAAGCCAAGCTGGTGAAGCATTAGGAGTAAAGGTAGGGCAGGACCCAGGCGGAGGGGCAGAGAAGGATAAGGCCAGAGTTGAACTTGGGGAGAAGACCAGAAGGGGGCAAGACTTGCTGGGGAGCACTGAGGTGCTAGGAAGGGAAGATAAGAAACCTATGACTCATACTTCATACCAGGCAGAAGCGGGGCTGCTGTCTCATACCAAAGGAAAGATCATTGTCATGGCAAAGGAATAAGGAGTCTGACCCGAGCTGTTGAATTCTGACTGCTGACAGCCTCACGCCTCACGCCTCCTTCCTCCTCTTGTGACCACAGCAGCTGATAAGAAAGCCTGGGTGCTCCTTCTTTGGTGAGGGCAAGGGATTCACACTCAGCAAGCCCATGCCTGTGCAGGAATTCTTACCCTGGCCCCATTGCCAACTACGACAAAATCTCTGAACTGGATGATTTGTCTTCTTTCTCAGGCATCTCCCCTGCCACCCTGCCTGAGTGGCCTGCCTTGCTCTCCTCAGAGCCTTCAGTTACATAATCCAAACCTTTTCATACCCTCTTGGTATGCAGGGGCCATTGTCAGTCTCCATATCTGAAAATTCGAGTAGGTGTCCACTTGAGTCTGAGGGTAACCAGAGAATAGACCTAGGAGTATACTCTCATCATCCATGGTAATATCTGGTAATGATATATTCAAGAAAAACAACAACAACAAAACAACTTCAGAAAAGCTGGGCCAAGTTGACAAAGAGAAGGTCAAGTCTAGAGGTTGATACAGCTGATGGGGGATGGAGATGGAGATGGCAGGGATTCAAATCAGTATTTCTAATCTCAGTTTATTGGTCAGGGACTATCCGCTGGGCCACTTCCATGAAGTTAAACTGCCTATAAAATCACATGTTACAAGCACATACAGTGTGAGCTGGAAACATTGACTGTGGCTCTAGGAAAATTCCAAACCTCCATTTATCTCTCTTGTTCTGACCCTTCCTCTCTGAGTTTTCAATCTCCATCTGGTCCTCTCACTACCTCCATTTTTTATTTTATATGTTCATGATTTGAGTATTTGCTTTGGATATAGTCTGACTTGAGCTGGTATTCCCCCTCCCCCAAGATTTCATTCAAAATTTGATTATTGCTACCATACATTAGGACTCTAAGTCAGCAATGTCTCTACACATACAAAACACACACACACATACATGTTCATATACTACACACACCAGGAATGAAACATTGACTAGTGAGAACAAAGAGCTAGTAAGATATATTCAGAATCCAAGCTTCCCAGATATATTAAACACCCCACCCCATGGTTTACATCAGACTATACATTATGAGGAAATTATATGCATATAGAGTCTAGCAGCAGAATCTTATTTTCTCTGAAATTAGGGCAGGACAGCTAAGATCATTAGTGAAACAGTGATTTGGTCAAAAAACAAGATACAAAACAAAACAAAACAAAAACAAGATACAAGTATTTGGCCCAGTAGCATCTATTTTTCAGTTAATCAAGGATTTGTGGTTATACTGAAAAGTGAGGTTGAAAATATTAAATTTGAGTTGTATACAAATAAGCACAAAAGATGCTCTGTGATAGTGGAGAGAACCAAACTGTAAGTTCCAGTTTTAACTCTGTCACTCTCTCTCTCTGTGATTTTATATAAGCCACCTCATTTTTCTGGGCTTTGATTTCCTTTTCTATAAATTGGTGAGTTTAGACCAATATCTAAGGTTCTCTAAACTCTAAATCCTTAATGGATATGTTAGGATAGTCTAAGCTATGCTGCAGTAACAAATAAACTGAAAATCTTAGTGGTTAAAGCTGAAAGTTTATTTCTCACTTATGCAAAATCTACTGTTGTTCTTAGGACTCCCGAGGGAAGTTCTTTCCCAAAGATTCAGGCTGATAGAAGCTCTATCATTTAGTAGTTGTACCATCTAGAATACAAGGCCTCTAAGGCCTTTGCAGCAAGCATAAGAGGAAACTGAGGATCAAGCACTAGCTTGCATATAAATGTGTGACATAAACTACTTCTACTCATAGTCAAGTGACCAGTTAGCTCTGTCCAACTGCAAAAGGACTTGGCAATGTGGAAGAGCATATCTCTGCTCTGGTGGGTTTAGGACTTTAGGCCAAGGCCATAGACTCCCATCATGTATGGCCCAGCTACCCTGACACAGAGATTTTCCAAAGGCCACAGACAGTACCTCCAAGAAGGAGCTGCTATCTTCCAGAAATGGCTCAGAGCTCACAAGTACACTAGCATGTGAATGGCCACAAATAGCTCGTCACCAACAGGACAAAATCAATTCAAAGCACAAGTCTTCTGACAGTGCAACAGGAAATGTTCAGATGGTTTGTTTGAGACCTAATAGGAGGTGGGAAGAGGGTCCTGTGTGTAGGAACCAGACCATATAAGGATCGAAAGTGGACCCTCATCTCATGATTCTTGTATTCTACTTCACCTAGTACACTGGCCCAAAGAGTGAACAAAAAAAGTTGCTTAAATTGTTCTCTCTGATGCAGCAAAACAGATTCTAGTTGCAAACTAAACAAAGCTGAAGGCACTGAAGGCATTTGCACCCAACAATCACATGCCTACTACTGGTTTGCTGCCTGGCCAACTCACTCAAACTCAGCAGTCAAGTCGTAATTCCTCTATGCCCCCAAATAAGCTGAAGAATCTTGGTTTCTTCCAGATTCTGAGTGTGTTGTGAAGCCTGGTGAATTTCTTGGGGCTCCTCCTTGCAAAATGAGTCCAGTTTGCCGGAGAAAGGATAGAGGATTGAGCAGATCCACCTGCAGCCTAGGGCTACCACAGCTTGGTCATAGATTATGCAGGAGTCCTCCTTCCAAGCCTTGTAATAAATCTTGTAGGTTACTGCCTTCATAATCTGAACAAATTTGGCTTTACAAAGCACTAAACGGCCCAGGAGATGAGGAGAGGAAAGGAAGAAAAATAGAATGGTTTTCCAGGTAGTAGTTCAGTTTTTCTTTAGTCTGAGAGCTCAGCCATCTCTGCGTCATGCAAAGATCCACTGGGGAATGCTTTCAGAGGGTAACTTCTGCTTTGCCTTACTGATTGGCTATCTAGAAAAATGAACGTCTCACTAAGCAACACCCAACTCATCTAGATGATTCCATGTGTAGCTTCTCTTGAGAAGCTACTTTTGTAAAGCAGGGGGAAATTCTCAAATGCTGGGCCGCTGAGCGACATTTGTGGAAGCAGGAGGCTCCTGTGCTCTCCTTTCTGCTCTTCCCCCTGCCCTAGCCCTATCCCATTGCTTAGAAGGTCCTCAATCCATTGGAAACCCAGGTGGGTCCAAATCCTGAGGTTAAGCTATGTCTGTCTTATAGGGTGGGCTTATCAGAAGTCTCTTAAGAAGTATCATCCATTCTAGAGTAATGCAGGAGCCACAAACGACTAGCTTACCCCTATAAGAAAATCTTAGTATCCAGAGGAGGCTCTGAGTTCATCTTAGAGCTGACTACATGATTTTATTTCCCAACCAGCTGTCTTGAACTCCTATTGGTTTGATAATATGAATAAGAATCATTTGCTGACCAAAGTTATGTATCCATCACTATACCAGGTGCATTATTATGTATGAATATGAACTAGTTCTTAATAACATACCAAGCATGCGATTAAAGATTGTCAAGAAGCCAAAGTTGGATATTTATGAACTAAAATGAGCAGTTTATGGAGTTTTCTTCAGTCCAGGAGAGCACCAAGAAGTCTGGCTGCTGCCATGTACACTCAGGAAGGTGGGTGAAGTTCAGATGGTGCCTGTGAATTTGCAGAGAACACAAACCTCCTGAAACTCTGGGGAGGACTGTGTGATCAATCTGGCCCCATTGTTGTCTGGAGTGGGTCATAATTTTCAATTGCTAATCTTGAATTCATTAAGAGATCTGCAGACTCATACTTGTTAATCATTTGTGTTTAACTCATGCGTGGTACATTCTAGTTGTTATTATGTTCTCACAGGTCTTATCACCCATCTTCATGCCACCTGAAAGTAGGACCAAGTCAGACAGATGCTCTTGTTCCCATTTCAGGGGCTGGTCTCCAGTGATAAAGGAATTCCAATGACACAAACATGTGTAAACAATCAGGTGATCTGTTTAGACAAGAAGAGAAGTTGCTTGAACCAAAAGGGAACCAATTTTGACCACTAAAATTGTGAATAAAGAGGCTCTGATGTCAAGACCCACAGCCCCACCAGGCAGCACGTGCTACCAGGGAAGGACCACCACCGAATCATGGAGTGAAAACTAATGGTGTGAAAGCAAAACCTTTTGCAGGGCACACAACCATTCCCTCTACCTGCAGAAAAGGAAAGATCACACATAGACCTAGACAGATGCTTCCCACACCCCCATCTCACTTTCCACTCATTGTCATGCTGTTCTCTTTCCCTCTACCCTTCACTCAGTGCCATCTGGTCCCCTTCCCAACTTTTTGGACCAAATAGCATCCTCACAAACCCTGCTAGCCACCTCTTAACTGCCAAACCCAAGAGTCTCTCTCTCTCCATCCTTGCTGACAGAATTGAATTCTGTCTCGGTAAAAGATATATTGAAGTCTCACCTCCAGTACCTCCGAATGTGACCTAACATGCAGACCTAATTAGTTAAGATGAGGTCAGTCTGGAATAGGGTGGGCCTTTAATCCCATTTGACTATGCCCTTGTAAGGGAACAACATGTGAAGACAGAGAGACACACAGAGAGAAGACACTCATGTGAAGACAGAGGCAGAGATTCGAATTATGCCGTGCAAGCCAAGGAACACCTGGGGCCAGCAGAAGCTAGGGAGAGGCAGGAAAGAATCCTCTCCTGGAACTTCCAAGGGCACATGGTCCTGCCAAAACCTTGGTTTTGGACTTCTAGCTTCCAGACCTGTGAGAGAATAGATGTGTGTTTTGAGCCACCCACCTTGTGCCACTTTGTGTCATGGCTGCTTGGGAACAAGTGCAGTCCTCCTCTTGCATTTTCAACCAGTGCCTTCAACCACTTCAACCACTTACCTCTTCTCTGTCTCAAAACTCTCCCTTGCTTTGATGGTCTTACTTCTTCACTGCTCTGCTCTCTTCTCCTCTCTGGCTGCTATCTCTGGATGCCTCACCCTGAATGTGCATACATTTTCCTGGTGGTTTTCCTGTTGAATTTTTGCTCTTTCTGTGATAAGCCTCCCCTTAGGTGTCAGCTAGCACACTCATGGAGATCACTCTACAGTTGGGATCATTCTCTTATGGAGCACCTACTCTGTGTTAAGCATAGAGCTGGATGCTACAGATGTGGGAGAAAGCAGCACAACTATGGGACTAGTGAACTATTGAATCTTAATTTCCTGTCTTCCAGCTCCATTTACCTACCTCTCTATCTAGTATCTCAATTCACCAGCCTCCCCAGACTGTTCCTCCACTTGGTTTACTGTTTTGGTTAATTGTTCCATCAGTCTTCTATTTCCCCAGGCTGGTGACCCCAGCTTCTCTTTGGTTGTTCCTTTTCCCATAACAATCAATCCATTACCATGTCCTTTGGGTCCTGCCATTATCTTGTTCCTCCACAACCACCCTTGTTTAAACCCACATTAATTCTCATCTGAAATAGTCTGGCAACCTCCTCTCCAGCCTCTCTACTTCTTGTCTCTCTCCCTTCTGAGTCATCTTATGAGAATAATTCCTTTTTTCTCAAGCACAGCTTTGATTAAACATTTTTTAACCAAACCCCCAATGTCTCCCCACTGACTGACAAATTGA
The DNA here is from genome assembly GCF_018345385.1 of Vulpes lagopus. Classification (NCBI taxonomy): domain Eukaryota; kingdom Metazoa; phylum Chordata; class Mammalia; order Carnivora; family Canidae; genus Vulpes; species Vulpes lagopus. Next base: position 33,294,470 of record NC_054829.1, read on the forward strand.
GTGTAAATTACTCACCCTTACATCAAAGGTCTTTTATGACAAAGCCCTGCTCTACCTTGTCTTCCAACTCTTCCCCTCTGCACCTTACACATCAGTCAAATTAGTTGACTTCTGGTACTTCTCCATCTTCATATACTTGTGTATGCTATTTCCTCTACCATAAAAGTCTGGAATGCTTTCTTTTCACTCCTCCAGCCCCACCTGATAAAATCTCACCCATCATTCTCCAAGGGCTATATTGGATGCCACCTCCTTCATAACGTCCTTCGACCAGGTGAGACTCTTTCTCTCTTTGATTCCCATTACCTATGACTTGTACATCTCTTGACTTGATTGTGTTTGTACCATTTGCATATTTGTCTTGTCCCCACAGCAGGACTGTGTCCTACCCAACATGACAGATTAAATCCTCAGATTTTTATGGAGAATGCACCAGAAATGGATGGTGTGGGTTTCATTACAACTTTATTGACTCAATAACACACTAGGAGTGATAACACCTTGGCATAAAATGATATTTCTGAAAGCTCTTCATTAAAACACAGAGAAAAGATTTGACATGGATGACAGACGCCACAGTGACCGTCCTTTGAGATTTAGTGGGATCTGAAAGGAAAGAAAAATGGAATTAAAAATAAAATGTGTGTCTAATAGGAGACTGGCATCTTCACAGTGTAAAATTATAAAAATAACAATCAATATTCATATGTCACTGACTATGTGCCAGGCATTGTTCTAAATGCTCCATATTTGTTCATTTATTTAGTCCTCACAAAACCCCCCTTTCTGATGAGGAAATTGAACACAAAATGGTTAAGCATCTTGCCCAAGAACACATTAGTGATGGAACTGAACCCAAGCAGATTGGTTTCCCAGCGCCTGCTCCCAACTACCATGTTATCTAGCCTGCCTCTCGTTGTGCTATAGGGACAGGAAGTGGGCCTTCTCCCTTGAAGCTAAGCTGAACCCCCAGGACACACCCACCTTTTGACTTGCATGATTCTAACAAGCCACCCACACACATACACCAGTGTCCCCAGAGTCTCCTAGAAGCTATGTTTCACACCAAGAGCCTTGAAGGGTCACCTCCTCAAGCATGGGGCTGCTGCATAAGCTTTTTTAAACATGGAAATGGTGCCACAATGCCTGACCAGAGAAGTCATGAAAGGTGTCAGGCTTAGATGCTCTGAAGAAACATGCCTCACTGTGTCTTGAGGTTAAGATGGCTGCCTAGCTGCTCTCTTTCCTGCAGATACCATCTGGCCCTCCCCATTTCAGTTACTGCCCAGCGGTATGAGGAGGGCTATTGTGATATTGTGATGAAGCCATATTCCCAGTTCTCCATATCCACTCCAGTTTCCCATTCCCTATCCCTTCCACTTTAAAAGCTTCATGCTAAGTGATGAGTCATGGGAGGCAGAGTGTACAGATGCCATGGCTGGGAGGGCAGGTAGTCAGGAGGAAACACATCTGCTCTACTCACCCCTGGGATCATCCAGGCCCACTTGGGTTGAGCTCCCATTTTGTGCCAGCTCTTTTTATATATTAACTTATTAATTTTCATAACCACTGCTCGCCAATGGTCCTCCTTTTTAAAAATTTTCATTTTACATATGAGGCACAGCAAAGTATGGTAATTTTACCGGGTTACACAGCTAATTAGAGAAAAAGTCAGGATTTGAATTCATCTATATCCCTTGCCCTTAACCACTAAGCTTCACTGAATGCCCCCCTCGAAAAGGATGTGGTTGTAGATATGTGAAATAGCCCTTCAGAGCACATTAGAATCAGTTAACAAGCTTTCCGAAACACCAGAAGCCAAGCGCCACCCCCAGAACTTCTGATTTCCTTGTTCCAGAGTGGAACCTGAAAGTGCATACAGATAAAAGAGCTCCCCCAGTGGATTCTAAGGCTTTAGATTTGAGACGGTTTTGGCATCCATGTAAAGTGCATTCATTCTGTCTTTTGGCCATCCAGTCGTCAAACATCATATGTGCCAATGTAGAAGAAAACCCCCAAATACACACTGAAAGGAATCCCACTGAGATTTGAGCAAATTAGATATGTGAATTTTTAGAAATATAAATAATATAATCAAAACTCTACTCACATTTAATTCTTTAGTCACACTTATACATTTAAAATCATGCATTATGCAGAGTAGCAAATTAATTTAGAAACATTGCTTTTTTCCATTCTCATCTTCCACAAGACAACCTTAGTTTGACTTCTCACATGCATCCATCACATTCTTGTCTTCACATCCCCGAAACCTCATTTGGTGACACCTGCACAGGTTTCTGGCACACATCACCTGCACGGCTCTTCACTCATTGAAATACACGGGTTTTTCAATATCAGAATCGTGTGGTCACTGGAAATTTTATCCCAAACCACAGAAAATACATTTACATAACATCTAGGCAGTCGGTTGCCTGTGTGTGTTGTGGGCAGGGCCGGTTGTCTGCTGGTAGGCGAGGCTTACCCCTTGTTTCATTCTGATTGATCTGCACTTTGTTCCAAGCAGTTTTTAGATATTGCAAATATTATTCCTGCTGGTGAGCATATTCTTGATATTTATAATCTACCAACCCCTTGCTGCATTGTCTCTTCAAGTGAGTCTCGAAAAAACTTATTTACAAAGATGACCACACTTGCAATTGTGAGGTTACCCACGCAGCAATAATAAATGGAGCTAGGACTAATAAATAACAGCTAAATAATAATGGAGCTGAAATTGTGAGATTACCCACTCAGCGATTTAATGGAGCTGAAACTCCATTACATTTCTTCGTCTCCTGTTTCTTCACCGAGTCGACCAGAGGTGACTCTCTGATGTTGGTTGGGGCAGTTTCTCCAGTGTTTGGGGTTCCAAGGAAGGTACTCAAAGGACATGTCCTCTGATGTGAGACACTTTGTAAGGGCTCCATTAGAAGGTGATGGACTCTCTTCCAGAAGGTAATTCAGAGCAGAGAGGATCTAATTTTTTATCCAGACATAGACAGTTTTTACGAACACCAAACAATAAGGCCCTGCTTCTTCTTTTTTTTTTTTTAAATTTTTTTTATTGGAGTTCAATTTGCCAACATATAGCAAAACAGCCAGTACTCATCCAGCCAAGTATCCCGCCCCCCCCCCCCCCCCCCCCGCCCCAGTGCCCTGCTGTTTCTATCTCTATGCTCACTGGCCTGAGTGGCATCACGCCTTGGGCTGCTGTACCTCCTGTCCCCTGAAGCGACAGAGGCAGGAGAGCTCTCCCCCTCATCCCACCACGGCCCCCTCCCGCCCCCTTGCACCCCCTCCTGGCCTCTCCGGCCAGGTGTCCGCTCGGCCTCTGGGCCTCTGCGAGGCAGCCCTGCAGCTCTTGGAAGGCCCCAGTGTTTGAACAGGGATGAGACAGGCCTCCATAAGCTGCTTATTCTAAGTTGGGGATTGTTCCTCCCAGTCAATTGATACTGGAAATAATTACTTCTTAGAATCTTTGAAAACCAAATGTGTAAAGAGAAATTAAAATCTAATTAAATGGATGTAGGCAGTTCTATCTGAGCTGACAATTCTTAAGCCACTGCAGTTTGTCAAAGGTTCCGTTATCTGTCCCTGGGTGCTTCTGTCTCCACTTGGCTCTGAGCCCAGAGCTCTGTTCCCCCTCCGACACCTTCCGTAAGCCCTGTCCTGGGCCGGGGACCCTGTTGTTCTTGGGCAGAGATGCTGGCTAACAGGCCATCTGTCAGTGGGGTTGCTGCAGGGCCTCCTGCAGAGGATGGCATTCTCCTTGATCTTGAAGCGTGAACAAATGTTTGTCAACAGGGGTGCTTCTGACATTAAGGTGAGACAGTTCCTTTTCGTGCCTCTCCAGCGGGGGCCAGGGCAATACCACCCCCAGTGAGAGCCCCCTCTTCGCAGCTGTAGCTGGCAGCAGATAACGATAAGCCTTAGACCCCTTGACTCCATTGTGACCATCTCTTCGACCAGATCCGTGCACGTGTTACTAACGGTGTGAGATTCCTGGGTTAAGTGGTTAGTTTTTCCAGCAATTTGATACTGCCACCACACTGCTATCACATTTTACAAATTAGAAAATCAGTCAGTAATGGATTGGAGTGGAAAAGAAGTGGGCAACCACCACACATGGTTTGGAGAGTTGTGTCCTGGGCCCTCCTTGCCTATTCTGGGCCATGCTCTCAACTTCAGCTTCTCCAGGCTCTTGACCAGGGGCTACATCTTGTTGCTTGAATGTGATCTTTTTATGGCTTTATTTCAAAGGTGGTTCTTTCCTCCCCAAACTACTTTTTTCCACAGAAGCATTTTCGGTTGCCAGAAACAGAAGTTTCTTCATATCACCTGGAGCAAACGTGAGGTGGGCATGGTCATTGCAAAGGTTCACCTGGAGAGAAGCTGGATGGGCATCTGTGAGAATTGACAGGATCCAACGAGGTGATATCTGGGAGCAGTGGCTCTCTCCTCGCCCACCAAGGCTGCCTAACTCTTCTCAGCATCTCTCTGCCTCGTGGTTTTATTTTTTTCTTCTCTCTCTCTCTCTCTCTCTCTCTCTCTCCAGCTGCCTCCTCTGTGAGCCTCGTGGTTTCTGCTCCTTCTTCCCTCTGCCCTGCATTGGCCTATCGTAACCTTTTCCAACCTCATGACCTTGACTCCACCTGCCTACAGCCCAAGCATTGACACCTAGTTTGAGGTAACACCAGAAGGAAATCTGATGGGCTCTGGGCATTTTTTTCCTGCGAGGCCTCAGTCTGAGCAGGCTATATAGAGACTGCACTTAGGTCAGTGGCCTCTTCTGGGCCTGATGATTTCCTCCTAAGTGAAAGGGAACAGAGCCAGGTGGTAGACTGCAGACAACCTAAGCAGCAGGGACCATGGAAAGGGCAGTTTCCCAGGAGGGTGTCCTGGGTTCTGTCCATCGAAAGCCTTCTTGCTTCATCTCCACTTACCCAGACTGGGCGACACCAGACAGTCTGGTTGACTCCTTACCCACCCTGGTCCTTGGGAGGGGTGACTCTGGTGAGTACCTGACGACTACAGGGGCCTCACCTATCAGACTTTGTGGGTCCATGAAATGAACCTTCGTGAGCATTTCTCACCTTGGCACCATCACTGATGGAAGGGGCATGCAGAAGACTGGCTGGAAGCATTTCCCACAGCCCAGCCTCGGCACTAGATAGCTCCGCAGGGGTTCATTGGTTTTTGGCTGATGAAATCATGGCAGAGTTATTCACTGTCAAAACTCTGATAGCATAACAGTTATGACTCCCTGGACACTTCCCCATTCCCTTCTGAGCCATTTTCATTCTCAGTCTTGTCAGAAATGAGCATTTGCATCAACATGTCAGTGCCCCCTTGTAATAATGCCATAATGCTATTGTTTTCACACCGCTGTTAAGAGTGGGTGCCACAGAGGCTGCCATCCGTGCATACCAGTTTTCTGGCTGAGCCCCACTGAGACCCAGAGCCATCGCTTAGCAGGGTGCCTGGTGAAGAGGCCCTTCTCCTCCCCCTGCCATGGGCCTTTCCAGGTCCAGCGGCCGCAGGGGACCTCTTGACCAGTGTGGGTGCTCCTGTCTCTGGAACCAAGCACCAGGGACAAAATACCCCTGGTGGGCAGAACCCTACTTAACAAGCCCCAGGCTCCTCCACAGGTTTAAGTCTCATTCTAGCCCTGGGGGAGCTCAAGGGCTCGCTCACTGCATTTCCAGAAGGACACTTGCTTTTTGCCTCTACTGATAAAACTTTGAGGATTAAGATCTGACTTTGAGCCTAGAGACAAAAGTGAAAAACAAGACCCTTTTACTATGTTTGGTCTGGGCTACAGGGACCTGCAAGAGCTTTGGCGACCAGTCAGGGGTTGATTAATGTGACACAGAGGTCTTTTCTTAAAGACCTCAAGGGTAGGTGTGACTCCTCCTCCCGTCTTCCCTTTCTGTATCTTTTCACCTGGGAGATAGTAACTACTTCCGCCCCACCTCCCTTCTCCTGGCTTGGACCAAGTTGAAACCTGGGTTACTTTTGCCACCTCTTGGACCAGTACATTCCATTCTGGTTCCTTCCCTTGAAGGAAGTTAGTCCTGGAATGATCTTTTTTAGAAACTATCATCCCCTAAAATCACTCCCTAACGCAATTCAATGCCTAACCTTCAAATAAGGACTTATGCTTTCCTGGATTATCTTCACACGGCAGTAAAATGTGTACCAAAAGAGAGCTGAAGACACTGAGTCTTAGCGTCAAGCAGTTGCTTTCTGCCTCAGCTCATGGGATACCTCACACACCTCTGCCGGATGCTGACTAGAGCAGCGAGTGTCAAGAGCTAGTGGCTGAAAGTACACTGGGTCTCTGTAAGATTATTTCCTCACCCAGACATCGGTTATCTTGCATCAGGCTAGCAGAGATGGGAAGGACACAGCGCTCTGCAGGGGAGCCCTCCCCAAGGACAGGAGCTAGTCAAGGGCACCAGGCCAGGTAATCTGTTACCTCCGGGCAAGGTATAACAGTGACTAATCACCCCGAAGGTTATGGATGCCTTTATACATCTGATATTAACACCCAGTACATTATTTATAAGCCCAAATATGAATAATTCAGTGTGTCCATATTTAGCAGATTTCTGCCTGAAAATCAGCTGTGCACTGGAGTTGGGTCCTGATGGTGAAGCAGGAAGGAGTGGGAGAGAAGCAACCCAGCTCATGGGCCATGCTTAGGGAGCCTGGACTGCTCACTGTGGGCAGCCCAGGCCCTACCCTGACAGGAGGCGTTCATTTAGCACTTCTGCTATCCTCTCTTGGTTTACTCATCTGTGTAATTAAGATAGTTGTTGGGCTTGAGGATCTCCAACATTCACTCCATTCTCAAGATTCTAAGAAGGAGAAAAAGAACTAATGAATGAGGTAGGAATAGATGCAACATTCATCATCCAGAGTGGTTGCACTTGGGCTGTGAGCTGTGCCCAGGGTATTGGTTTCAGGCTATGACCTGCCAGTGTATCCCAGGCACAAAGTCGGGTGTGTTTGATGTCCCAGTTCCCTAAGTGTCTACATGTTTGCATTGTATGACCCTATGACCCTCCTGTTTGTGAGCTACCTGAGACCAGAGATTTATTTAATATCTTTGTCTGTTGCATCTCTGAGGACAGGGCCCATCATGTAGTGGGTCCTTATATGTGAATATTAAATGGAAGGACTGCTAAGACTGGGATGAGGTCAGTATGACTCCTACTCCTTTGCCAGTTCAGCGCATCTCCATGATGGGGAGGGAGAAACTTGCCTGTGGCCTTCCAAGAAGTCTACATCTTTGTCCCATACTCCAATAGTGCCAGTCTATTCCTTTTTACTCCTTTAAGCTCAGGGGATGGAAAAAAACAATAACCTAATAACCTTGTATCTTGCAAAACTCATTCATCTTTTGCCTGTGGCTAGAACTGAGCTGAGCATCATTCTTCCAAAGAGCAGATCTTCTGTCCTGTGTCTATTATAACAGAGGAGATGGAGAAACTTAGGCAGTGGCAGGAGCCTGCCAGCCGGTGGCCTCGGCCAGTCAATTCTTCAAGCCCATTCATTTATCTGCAAAATAAAAGGGTCATTTATAAGGGCATTTTCAATCCAAAATTCTTTATGAAAACTGGGTGGGGAGAGAGGCAGTGGAGCTGCCTCGAGTAACCCTGGGCTTAGTGGCACTGGGAATGTGAAAAGTGAAATTACCCATGACCCCTTAGATGGTAGAAGAATAACGCCATGAGCTCCTGACCCTGTGAGCCAACTGCTCTGTCTCACGGCCAGAGCTGGCAGCCACAAGCCTCAGGTTTGGCCTTGTATCTGTGAACCCAGCAAGGGCGGCTAAATCACACCTGCTCCTGTGCGAATAAGTCCATGTGCATTCCTGCAGGGGGTGGGGGAGGGAGGCCCAACGTGCCCCAGTGCCTGATGTAGAACTCTAGGCAAGAGACAGCCGTCAGGAGTGGTGGGAGTCAGCGTTGGAAGTCTCCCGGTTTAGCCAAATGTCCCTGAGTGCACCTGTTCTTAGATCATGTAGGAGAAACGGAATCGTTCTGTTTCTAAAGATATGAGCCAATGGACTCAATTACCTCTTTTGAAAGCCTGTTCTGGCTTGTGATCATGGGCACAGTTTTATTCTAATTGAAATCTCTCTTGATGAGGCCTATTTCTTCTTCTTCTTTTTCTTTAATCTTCTGAGTTGAGGGTGAAGCAAGGACCATGGTTAGAAATCAGCCTTCCTAATTGGGTCTCGTCTTTCTCCAGCAGAAACTACCCATGTAATCTTAGGGTTAGAAGCCAGGCCCCTATTTTCCATGTCTCTTTTCAGTACCATTTTCTTTTTTTTTTTTTTCTTTTTTTTTTTTTTTCAGTACCATTTTCAATTGTTGCACCCTCTTTTCAAATACTGTGATGACATGTAGTGGCCCTGTGCAATAGACAAAAGTGTGTTTTCTGTGACCCTATCCCCAGATCACAGGTTTGCTTTTTTAAAAACACCAGTTTCTGGGGCACCTGGGTAGCTCACTTGGTTGAACTTCTGACTCTTGATTTCTGCTCAGGTTGTGATCTCAGAGTCGTGGGATCAAGCCTCACGTTGGGCTACACACTCCGCAATGGGTCTGCTTAGGCCTCTCTCTCTCCCTCTCCCTCTGCCCCTCCCCACCCCAATAAATAAATGAAATCTTTTTTTTTTAAGATTTCATTTATTTATTTATCACACACACACACACACACACACACACAGAGAGAGAGAGAGAGAGAGAGACACAGGCAGAGGAAGAAGCAGGCTCCATGCAGGGAGCCTGATGTGGGACTCAATCCCAGGTCTCCAGGATCACACCCTGGGCTGAGGGCGGTGCTAAACTGCTGAGCCACCTGGGCTGCCCATAAACAAATCTTTTCAACAAATTAAAACCCCAACTTCTAACTTAATTCAGTGGCTGTTTCACTGTGATTCTCAGATGATGTTCTCCCCCAGATATGCCTGTTTTAAGTGATGATACTCAGCTGTTAATAAATATAATGGCATGTAATGACACTGAGAAATAGTGGCCAGTGATGTTAATTGATAATCATAATGAAAGGAGAAAGAAATGATGATGACCTAGTGATGGTGACCAGGAATAGGATTCGTGGAGAGTACTGATGCCAGCAGAGCATCCCCTCTGCTGGGGCACTCCTGTCACAGGAAGCTAAAGATGGTCCCAGGCAATTGCCAGCACTCAGCATTGTTCCATGAAAATTTGGTCACAATTATCTCCAATCTCCTGGGGCGTTTAATGCTTATTGGTCAGCATTAACACATCGTAATCTTACTCAAACACGTGGGACTTTCTCACTAGTTTCAGACACGCAGAGAGAAAAGCCAGAGAGGACAAAGGTGGAAGAAACCTCACTGAGGGCCAGGCTGTCTCCAGCAAGGAGCTCACCCCTGGAAGAATTTCTGGGGCTAGCGGCTGGCTGCCTAAGGTGGGATGGAGCAAGCACAGTACTGGGATCATCCCTGCCTCAGAAGTTCCTCCTCTATGGGTGGGTGGAGTTGTGGGCAGCCCGTGGTTTTGTTAAAGATATTTTTGATGCATTTTGACATCTATTTCCACTTAATTCAGTAAATGTTTATTGAACACCTGCCAGCTAGGCACTTTACTGGGCACCAGGGGGTACACAAGGACAAAGAATTTGCCCAAAGGTACTGACAATCAGTGGGGAAGAAGGGAGGGGAAGGTAAGGGCACAGAGAAACACAAATGTGGAGAAGCCATGCTGTGGTTCCAGAACAAAGAGAGCCTGGGAATGAACAGAGGAAAGATTACCTTTGGTTTGTATGGCATTTGAATTGCACCTTAGAGAACTTCTTTTTTATTATGGATGTTTTCAAACATACAAAAGTAGAGAGAATAGTATAATAAACTCCCACATGCACATCACCCAGCTTCAAAACTCCATACATGGTTTCACGGAAAACTCCACCAATTTCCCACTATAACCCCCATGGGATCATTTCCACTCAAATCCCATTTCCGTTTCATAGAAATGCACGTCAATAAGTAAAGACTCTAGTTTAATATAAACACAACACAGTTGTACTTAAAATAATTTCTTTCATGTCATCAAATATGCAATCAGTCCCCAGTTATCTTATAAATTTTTTGTGGCTGTCTTGTTCAAGCCAGGATGCAAGCGAGGTTGACAGGTCCTGTAAGTATTTTCCTCCTCTCTTTTTTCTTTGCGGTTTGGTGTTGTTGAAGAAACTACACCATTCGTCCTCCAGAGTTGCCCAATGTCTAGATTTTGCTGATTGTAACTCTAGAACATTTGTATTCCTCTGCCCCTTGTATTGTGTATAAATTGGTAATTCAATATAGAGCTTGCTCCTATTTGGGTTCAATGTTTTTGGGAAGACTCCTTTTTAAGTGGCGTTGGGCTCTTCCATCTGGAGGGTCATAAAGCCTGATGATTTCTTTCTGTGTTATCTGCAGATATCAATAATTGTCTCCTAGACACAATGCTCTATTGCTTGATGGCACAGATTGACATGGATGGTTGTTTTGTAATTAGTCTATAACCTGAACATGTATGTCTCATAAAATTTCTAGTGTGTGTTGTATTGCATTTAAAAAAAAAGGTATGGGTATTTTAATAGGCAGTAGGGAGCCACTGAAGGCTTTTTGCAGTGCAGTGACCTGTCAAATCCATGGGATAAAGCAGAGAGTGCCTAGGAGATTAAAGCTGGGCATTAACAGCCAAAATTTTAGCTTCTGAAACCCAGTACCAGGTAAGCGGTGCTTTGATTGAGGCCCATGGCCAGGAGCCTACCCTCTGGGCAACTGCTACTATAGAGGAGATGGTGCTTCTGCCCCTCACCAGGCTCATCTCAGAGGGTGCCTGCCAAGCAGCCCAGCCAGGAGGCTCGTGAAAGAGCTCTTATCTGCTTGTGTTTGAATAAATGAGCCTATTTCTCATGGTGGATGTTTCCAGCAGTTAGTTAAGTAAAAGTGAACTTCAGCCAGGGAAGTTTGCATATTTTGACCAATTAAATATGTGGCCCTGGGGCGACACCCTAATATGCAAGAGGGAGGGGTTTCTTGGAGTCATCTACTTAAATTCAAACCTGGAGTCACCTCTTACAAGCTGAGATACTTCTAGAAAAATCATTTAATCTTTTTGAGCCTCAGTTTTCTCAATTGTGAAAGGAGGGTAATAATAGCACCTAACTCAGAGTGCTGTTTTCATGATTAAGTGGGTATAATGCTTGCACAACATCAGGCATATCACAAGGAACCAGTAACCATTGACTCTTATTATCATGCAGCACATGATTCCTCTGACATTTGCTTCTGCAGCCTCAGGGTGGCAAGTCTGGAAGTGGAGTCTTAAGAAAAATTAATTGATGAAGCTAGTATTTTTAAAATGGCTGCTTTCTTAGTTCTCTCAAGGGACTTGACTATAACATCAATGTGGGTCATGGGGTTTTCTTTTTTCTCTTTCTTTTCTTTCATTTTTTCTAGTAAGGAGATCTCACATATTTGGAAAACTGGTGAATTTCTTGAGAGTCCAAGCAGGAAGTATGGTGATCACATTGATTGCCAGCTTGTTCCTTGTACCCTTTGCCAGACCCCTGCCAAATGCCCTCATGGGAACCGTGAAGTCATTAGAAACAAAGATATTATAACATCCAAAACAGGCTGGAAGGCAAGTTGTCAAACTTTGTGATCTACAAATGGCCACAAGGCTAAAATCACTGAAGATTTAGAGAGAGAAAATTAAAACAGCAAAGGCCAAATTTGTCTGATTTGTCCTTTGCTGTTTGGTTTAATGAGAGCCCGGCTTAAAGTTAGCTGATGAAGATGGAAGTGTGATGGGGCTCTGAGCATCTGTAAATTTAGGTCTCTCTTTCAGTTTAGTTGTGATGTCCAAAAGGGACATTTTCCAGGACTATCTTCACATTCCTATACAGTTAGGGATCCATCAACAAATATTTACTGAACATCTACAGTATTAATGTTAGGTTCACTGGGGAGCTAGTGATAAACAAGAAAGACCAGCGCCTGGCCTTAGGGGATTTACATTCTATAAATGAGCAATTATAGGAGGAGAGGTAATATAATTTAAAGGGAGCCTAGTCTAATTTATATGTCCAAAAGGCAGTCACATGTTATTAGTCAAGGATTTAATACAAACCAAGAATGAATACCATCTCTACCCCTGCTACCATTACTTTAACGTAGATTCTTGCCATTGTGACCAACTGTACTCTTACAACAGTTTCCCAACTATGCACCAATAACAGATTCCTCTTCCCAGGAGACCACTTTCATCATGCCAGATCCTTGTTCAAAAACTTTCTGGGGCTTTCCACACTGACAGGGTTAAGTTTGAATTCTCGAGCCCAGATTTGGCAAATAGATAAGGAAGTTTGGGATAGGAGAGTGGACTCATCGCATGAGATGGTTGCAGGGAGTGGTTGGGGAAGAAAGAATACCAAACGAGACAGATGGACTCAATGACCTTTCTTGTTCTGTCTTCTCTGGGTGAGCTCTTGGCATTTTCTGAGCTGTGCACCTGCTGCTGAGAGCCTGGCGCAACCTGAGCCGTACTGACTATTCCCGCACAGAGGCTGGTTGGTTCTCCTTCATGTCAGCACTCACAGATCAGATGAATATCAAAATTACAAGATCTTACATATTAGTTACGAGTGATAATGGTGGCCCCAGTTAATGAATATCATACAGGGGTTGAAATGATCACTAATCCCAAGGAACCAGAGGAAAGAAATTTTTAACCAGAGTAGGTTGAATTGTCCTAAACAGGAAGTATAAGTCCTCAATTCCGATGACTTTTTCCACATTTTATGTCAACTCTCCAAATTTAAATAGCGACTGTTGGAGTACTTATCACATTGCACTTTAGTGACCTGTCTCCGCGCTGTTTGGTCCACCAGACTGTGGAGTCTGCTTCAGGAACCGTTTTTTATTCATGTTTTAAACAAAACACCTGGCATAAGCCTGGTACACAATAGGCACTCGATAAATGGTGAGTGAATTCCGTTGCCTTACAAAGCCCTTTCTGAGAACCTTCCATCGTGGTAATTTGTCTTTTCTCTGAAGTTTTGGGGCGGTCATCCATCCTATTCATGTATTTCTTTCATTTTTACAACTTTTAAATGAGTTCTGAAAGTTCACTGGCATATTCTCTGTTCATAGCAAAAAAAGTTATAAACGCTGTCGTTGCCTAAGCTAGCCCACAAATCCTATTTTTAAACCATCATATTCAACTCCGCGAGCCCTTCCTGAGCTCTTGCTATGGAATAAGCACCGGAAATAAAACAACGGCCGGGCCCTGTCTTCAAGAAGCTTATGACCCAAGAAGGCAGCTCGCTGATGATAGCACAGTGGGGCCAGAAGCGGGTACACAGGAGGAGTTCTCACCGGTGGTGGGCATGAAGGCTTCACAGGGGAAAGTGACTGAGCACTCCCCCAGGGGTAAGATCAGAAGGGAAGGAGTTCCGGCAGGGGCAGGGGTGCGAGAGAGACCAAAGTGCTGTGCTGCCCCCAGAGTCTGAATGACGGGGAAGGTGGCAGGTGCCTAAGAGGCTGCGGGAGCTGAGATAAGCTGCGGTGGGTGAGGGACAATCACAGAGGGCCTTCAAGGCACATTCGGGGACTTGGGCTTTATTCTATTGATGGTGGGGCCTTTGGGCAGGGAACAGCTGAGCTGACTCTGGTCCAGATACAGCCAGAGGCATGGGTTGAGGATGGGGCAGCTGCCAGAGGGCTGAGGCATAGCCCAGGTGAGAAATAGAGAAATAGTGAAGATCGAAACCCAGGCAGTCTCAGCCTCCCTGAACCTTTTCCATTTGTCCCAACTGCCTTTCCTCTACTTCCTGCTCCCATAGTCTCCAAAAGTGTGCTCAGCGGGCAGTAGGATCCAGTGATGTTGAAGGTGTCTGTGTTGGTGTGCAGACATGGACATTTGCCAGTCTGGTGTTTGTTCGTGGAGACCACTTCTTTTCTCACACTGATATTCTGGACTACGTGAGGGTGAACCCTGCCTGCTATACCTTTCTCACTCTCCCACTCAGCCTCTGGTGCTGTGCCTTATGTCTAAGGCAGTGAAGATGTATGAATTTGAAAAGACTGATTGATCCATATATTTTGCTTATGGTATATACTTTTGAAGGGAGGATCAGTGTCAGGTAAATATTTTGTTCACTGCTGACATGTTGTATAAACACAAACATTAATTAGAACTACACAGTTAGCAATTCTAGTCTTAACAGATGACACAACATGAAAGCATGGCACAGAGTATAGCCTGGACTGGGTCCTAAGCCTCACCTTGGGCCTGATTCAATCTCGCCACCCAGCGTGAGGCTCCTTAATTTCTTCAAGGCTCAGATGAGTCCTCTGGCTCCCCTCTACCCACATAACAGCTCCTGCGAAACTTCAGAGTACAAAACAGGCAACGGTCAAGTTCAATTAGCAAACATAACTAATGATCACAAGGTGCTTTTTCCTCTTTTTAATTCAGTGAGAGGAGAGTTCCCCAATTACTACATAGGATCTGTAATTGCTAGAGATTTCAAAGATGGCAAATCGAATTGAAAATCATTGAGGATTTGCCAAGTGCTTTGGGATTCTGCTGTCCCCAAAGACCCCATTAAGAGCCCAGTTTTCACTGTTCTGAGAGACAGTGGCAAACCTGCCTCACAGAATCCTGCTGCTAATATCTCTGTGAATGTGGGTGTTTATGGGGTGTTGCACGGAACCGGCCAAGAACGGGAAAATCTTGCAGTTATTTCACCAACATTTATTAAGCAGCAATGTGTTTTTGGCACGAAGGCTTAAGCCAAAGAAATACAGGCAAGTCTCAAACAGCACTGGGTTGAGTCTGGGTTCCCCTTTGTAGCCAGGGGTCAGTTGCCTTGGCTTTATGAGCCTCACTTATCTGGAAACAGGGACAGTAAAACCCCTTCTGCAGGTTAATGAAGGGCAGCAGCCAGCTCAGGTGTTCCTAAAATGAGTTCTCTTCCTCTTCCTTGTAAGGATCTTAAAATCCACAAGCAAATACAAACATCAAATAACTAGAGAATCACCTAAAAGTGAAGTCTAATGTTGCTTTAATTTATAGCAAACCGCTTAGCATCAAACAAGGGAGCCCGCGGCTGTCTGGAAAGAAACTGCTCAGATTCTTAAGGTAATTTTTCAAAAATACATTCTGAACGAGCATTGACATAAACTCTTCTTTAGCTGAGCTTTAGCTTTGTGACACTTAAAAAAAATCCGTAATATTAAAAGTAAATTAAATACTGCATATGACTAGGCATTGGAGGTGTTTAGGGAGCAATTTCACAGTTGACG